>NC_088980.1:153249961-153565256 GCF_963932015.1 Anas acuta
ATGTGCCCTCCCTTGCCATTTTTCCCATTAAAGTTACATCATCTTGGGTAGGATATAACATATACGGATATAGTATTGCCAAGAAATCAGGTTGTTGGCACTGCAATCAAAGGAATCATAGAAGTTTTGCGAGACTTTAAGTAAATCCTTTCCACCCCTGCTTCTCTACTAAGCATAGAAGACCTTGTTTGGTTCTCCAGTAATGCTGTAGCATCCTTCAGCCAGAGTTTGTAGATGCTTTTGCAATATAAAGTTTTGTAGCATAATATTAGTTGATCACCTTTCCTGCAATCTGAACAACTCTGAATCCTTCCCCAGTTTGCACAAATCATCTCTACTACTTATGGAGTAGAAAGCTGATTCAGTATCTTGCAGAGGGCATTTATCCATTCAGCACGATGGGGGTTGCCTCAGCATATCAGTGGTGTAGTAAATACTACTGCATGCTTTATCTTTACCCTACTAAAGAAATATTGCTGGGTGGTCACCACTAATGTCTAACATGGGACTCAGAAAGATTATCTACATATTTCACGTGAATATTACTGAAGATCTTCAAGGCACTATCTATCAATGGTAGTCCACTATTGTACCAGTTTACTGCTCCTGGGAAACATTTTCAGCATACCTTGCAAATCACAAGCATTTTCCAGTTATTCGTGGAGAAAAAAATCTTTCAGATTTGAAAATCTTTTATATGTTTCTTCCTGCAAGAGGACATAAGCATTGCTGTTTATGTGATCGTGGAACAGTTTTGGCTTTGCCAGTGTGTCATTGTTGTTGCATTTTGCTTACTTTCACCCATTTGAACAAACAATAAAAACAAAAGAAACAGATAATCTATGATAGACTGCAGTTCTAATCTGCCTTTACACAAAGCAATAGAAAGAAAGAACAGGATTGTTGCATTTTAAGGTCCAGAGGAACAAGATGTTTATGTTTCCTCCCACCGGAATAGCTCAGGAATAGCTCCCTAAAATTTAGCAGGTTTAGACTGTACTATTCTAAGGGTTAGTCACTGCACAGTCAGTTAGGATGTCCTTGAATATACAGTTCTCGGTTTATTTTGTATTAAGTCCCCACCGGGGTACCTGTAAAAGCAAGATTGCCTTCTCCTATTTGGAAATGGAGTGCTTGGAATTCACTAAAGGCCTGATGTAAGGAATTTAGCTAGGAATACTCACATGCTTTAAATCTCTGTCCTGTTTGTATTCAGATATGAATAAATCATAAGTTTCCTAGCAAAATAAGTCCTAAACGGAATCACAATCACAATCTGCCTCTTTAAATCTATCTGCATCCTTTCAGATCAGAGGAAAATCTGCCTGCAGAAAAGTTTGCCTGAAACCTGCATGGTTTAAAAGCTATTACTTGCTATGCACCTCATGCACAGAATTGCCTTCTGCTGAGAAGTACAAGGAGCACAGGCTGTATCTGTTTTTAAATCGTTTGATATCACTTGTGTTGTTCAAATAGATTTTATGACTTGTCCTTTTGCTCTAGTAATGATTTGTTGTTCTATTGTGTTTCATTAAGCTATTATTTGTAAAGTGTTTTGTGATGCATTGCATGAAAGCCGCTATATAAGCAATTTTATGGGCTGGAATGACAATTCAGGTATCAACAGGCAAGGATTAATGATGCTAAATATTCAATAATATTGTTCCTTTCCTTAAGTCCTTTGTTCTGAGGGAGGGGTAAATTAAAATGAGTGAGTAGATGTTGTATATAATAGGTGTAAGCATTTCTGCTGATAGAAGATTTAAGAGGAGATCGAAGAACATGAAAAATAACTCCAAATATTATCTATTTGAATGTGGCTACTATATGTCATGTAAATTACTCAATAAAATAGGACTGTACAAGCTACAGAGCAAAACTAATAACATATCAAATAATCCATTTGCCAAATATGGAAAAAAAAAAAAAAAAAAAACAGTTAAAAACACACACACACACAACAACATCCTTTATCATCTTCACCACAAACTCTAACCTACAGCATGTTTGCTGAAGTGGACTGTACTACTTGTAAAATTTTCAGAAGGATGCACATGCCTATTGAACCCAACTCTGTTCAGGCCACTCTGCTGGAAGAAGTGTTCTCCAGGTGAAAAAATAAAATAAAAATCCAGCAGTTGGGTTCAAAATGCTCAACAGGTTTCCTGACTCTGGGACAAGGACAATCTCTCCTGGACCATTAGGAGGTTTTAATGAATAATCCTAGACAATCTTCGCACATTGTGCTTCACAGGCTTGATCATCGTGGCTTGGCTTCTGCAACATCTGCCAGTTAGTACAGGTTTTAGTCCTTGTTCCAGGAGCTTCTGCCAGTCCTGAGCAAATGATCACTTAGTGGTTTAGCAGCAGCATGGTGCCTCCATAACAGGCAACTTCTATAACTACTTCGAGTTTCAAGTATTATGTATATTTTGCTAAGTATGTTTTTAGAATTCTGCTCTATTTTGGGTAAAGATTGCTCCAACCCCAATGTTCTGTTGTTCACCCTTGATGGTAGAAGATTAAACTGCTTTCAAATCATCTCTTGCTAGAGAATATGATTTTTTAATGTTTATTAATAATAGATGTATTTGTTTTGTTACCTTGCTGTGTGTAAGTGAGGTCATTCTTGACTATTCATCCCCAGATCTTCTTGTTCTGTACAAAGGAGTGCCCAGCTAGCTACAGGCACCCAGCAGAGCAAATGACCTCCACTTACCACATAAGAAACAATTTACAAGATTAGTCCCGAAATAAGCAGCCTTCTAGCACTGCTGAAATATCTTTTCACTAATCTACATGCTTTTTGCTCTAAGATTTGCCCTAACAATCTAGGTCTTCACCAACCTCATGTCAGAAGAGCTCATGCACATTTTGGTACAGAAAGGAGGTAAACAAGTGAAAACTTTTTCACCGTGAAGGCAGTTAAATGAAGGACTTAAACAATGGAACAGCTTGCCCAGAGAAGTTGTGGAGTCTTAATGTGTGGAGATATTCAATACCCAATCAAGCACAGAATGGGGCAATTCGGTCTAGATGACCCTGCTTGAACAGGGGGAATGGACTAGAAGATCTCAAGAGGTCCCGTCCAACCTTAATCATTCCGTGATCCTGTGATATACTGCCTGAAGGACTGTATCCTTCAGCAGCCTGAAATCAGTGCTGGGCTGCAGGATTCTCATAGGTCAGACACTTAGACAAAGAATATTTGTTTAAACATTTAGATAATGTGGATTTAGGTGCCACATTTATGTTTGGCACCTCAATTTAAAACACCTTGTCAGGTTTTTCCCCTCCGTTTCAGCCTGGAATGATTTCTACATATGTTGTTTCATTAGATGAGAATGAAAGCAATGGTTCATACACTGAATCAACAACATCCTTTGTGTAGCCATTCCCACACACTGAGGTTTTTCCCTTGATGACCTCTTCTAAGGCAGACAAATCTACTCCATAGAGGTATAAAGGACAAAAATATTTCAGAAACCAAGGGAAGTCCCCAGTCCTGCTAGTGTTTTACATCATTCCATTGCGGTTCTTTGCAGAAGGAAAATGTTTGCATATATGACTCTAGTTAGATATTATTGTACCATGTCCCAGACTGCCACTGGGAATAGGCAGGTGGAGGAAAACACGAAACAAGTCTCTGTCAAAATATGGATTATGGGTTTAGGAGGCCAATATCTGTGTTACTAAAGGATCTTTTCCTTATGACTTTAATTATTAAATAATTCAAATAGATTTGGGGAGACAGACTGAGGAGCTAAGGAAGAACATGTTCCACATCAGCCATATTTCATTCACAGTTTTTGTCTCTTCCTTTAGGTTCTTTAGGCACTGTCTGATGCACCTTTACTGTTAACTGCAACCCAGAGCATTGGCCTACAGTAAATGCCAGTCTTCTTTACATAAGAAAATGCTTTCAGCAGAGACACACGTTTCCATACAGCTTGACTTCCAGCTTTGCCCATTGTTTACCCTCTGCTTCCTAGGCATGCATACGAGTGTCTATATTTCTGTGCTGCAGTGAGAATGATTTATTCACATTACTGCACTGACTAAATCCTAGACAAAACAGAACAACTTGTAGAGCTGACAAATACACCAAGAATGCAGACTGAAACTTCTGCTTCCTTTCTGTAGGGTTCAGATGGGCAAAGAAGGGGATGGTTCATCAGGTATCCAGTCAAAAGCATGGTCCCTGTGTCTGTGAAGTTCCATGTTTCTTGCCTCCTACTAGGGCAGAAACAATAATAGCTGAGCTGAGGGACGTATACAGGTCTAACACTAATGGTTAATTGCCAACTCTGCTCTCTCCAGCATCTGTGTGTTTAATTGGGATATCTCTGAAGCAGGTTGCTCTTTGGAGACTGAAATAATTTGTATCTTGAGGCAGAAGGGCCCTGGACCAAAGCATGACCTGGTTACTAATACAACCAGATAATTATCCCCTGATGGTTAATGTGTATTCATTATAATGTGTATCTAATGCAAATTATTCATTTCGATTGTGTTGTCTCTTCCCTACGCACACTTAACTCCCATTGACAGGGAGATCAGAACAGACCCCCTCCGCTTTCAGTTATTAGCAAGTGTTACAAGGATTATTCTGGTTGGAGAAGGTTTTGGGTGCTCTGCGGTGATGTGTCTGACTCATCCCCTGTTGTAGCAAGTGAGGAGGGTCATTTTCGCAGTGTTAATATGAAAAAGCATGTGGAAAATGTAACGCTTCAAAGAGGTGCCTTCTGTGGAAAGTCATTGCTAATTAGGTGGTATGTGGGTGTCATCTGGGTCTCTGTAAACCATCGGTCATGCCAATATTTGAATTCTCTGAGGATTTTAGCCTAATTAGGGGGAAATAATTAGCATTTCACCTTTCATGGAGAATTTGTGATTAACTATGAACTAACTCATTTTAATGATTTTCAGTTTTTCTAGAATTGTTAAGTTCCTTGCTGTTTTCAAAGCTGTGTGCTTAATGACAACCAGAGGGCACAGGGGAGTCTTATTGGCTATCACAAAGGGTCTTTGTCTCTCTGATCCAGACAATTACTGTCATCACCTCTTTATGCTAAAACACTGTCTTTATCCACCTGAGTTGTGGACTGTATTGTGCTAAGTTTTGCCTCTTGATACAGAAAGACACAGTCCCCTGTCTGACCCAAATGAAAACTGAAAAAAGAAATCAGAAGAGTTAACTATTTTGTAAAAAGTCACTTCACATAATAAATCAGAATCAAGACTACACTCAGGCTGGCACCACTGTTTCTCCTGGACAGAAATGTGAAGAATATGTTACCGTCCTCCCAGTGGATTTTTGAGAGGTGAATGCCAGGATATCACACTTCTTCTTTTCAATGGGAATATCCAGGCCACACAGTAAGGCAGCAGACAGGTGCGTAAGTAAACTCTAAACAAGACAACTTAAGTACTAATTGCAGCATAGTCATAACATAATTCTCCTGTGATTCTGAAGGCACCTTGTGCTCAGCTCGTTGATGTTAGTTAATTAAAAGCTGTTTCAGGCATGTGTGCAACAGCTGCAGTCACACTCCTGATTGACATGAAGTCTTACACATGTAATGAAACAGTCCTGCTCTTGCTGTTGATCAGTTACATGCAATATGAACCGGCCTCAGCAAAGATGTTCTCCAAGTCTGCTACTCCCTTTCAGTAGTATCTGTCCCTGTGCTTGTGTCATGGCCCTTGCTGTCTTGTGATTGGTAGTGGAATTCACATCTGGCCTCAAAATTCCTTATATTTGTCAAGTTTCCTCTTTCTGCAGGAAGAGTACAGAGTCATATCATTTTGCCAGAGGATCAAAGTCTTCCTTTTTCTCCTCCACCCAAATGGACAGAAGTTAAACCTCCAAGCATACCCATTAAGCTGTGCAAGAAGGTATGTCCCAGATCCAGACAAAAGCTGGCTTTAGGACTCTGCTCATTCTCATAGAAACTAGAATATAAATTCTATTGGAGCCACAAGACCAAATCTCCCCACATCTGAAACGGGATTCCTATAATATAATTGAGAATATCTTAGCATATCCCTGGATAAGGATCTCCTCCTGGAGCTCCAAAGCATTGCTGGGAGGCATGTGTTGTGGATCCCTGCAACAGTCCCCTTGCATCCTAAGGGGATAGATTTTGGTGTCCTGATTCCATATGCCAAGATGACTGACCCCAAAGAGGTATACTCCTCCCAGAGTAGTATGTGAACTGTTAGGTTAGGTCATTCTGGAAGAAAATACCACTGCCCTGTCCATGCTGTATCATGGCTTTACTCTTTTCAGGTGAAAATAGAGCAAGTACATCATTTTCATTTTCATTAGAAACACAAGCAACCTGGTTCCCAAATGCCTTTGGTGGACTGATGTTAACTGGGACAGAGCACAGCCTCCCTGTTTTTATTTCCCTGATGTCTTTACCAGTTTTTTGGCTGACTGTGGGGTGCCCTCTCGGGATTGCTCTGAGAAACTTAGCTTGTATGGCATTTTGGCTGATACCAGCTGGCAGAATCAGGCATGCCCTGAATCACAGTGGGGGACCTGCAGCCATCTCCTCTCCAACTCTCTCCGTAGGTAGTGTGGACCATATGCTGTCCCTGGCAGGTTGCAACCAGCAACACTAAATGTAGGAGCTGGCAGTGCTCTGCCCGCTCTCCCTGAAACACCACAGATATCAGAGGAGTTGCCAGCCATTGACAGGCAGGAGGTTCGGCCAAGAGCCATCTGTCCATGCTTACTTTCTGCCTCGGCCGTTGCTGATGTCCAGCGAGCTCCCATAAGCCTGGAGAATGAACTGCATTTGGCCTCGTTTAAAAAATATGGTGCTGAGAGGAAGACGTGAAAGGGAGCCAGCAACTTTCACCTTTAAAAGAGAATCGTGCATGAGAGAGGAAATTAGGAGAAGAGGAAGAACAGCCCGACCACCTACCTTGCTGGAACAGAACTGTGTGTCACCATATGTGCTTGCTTTGGGGCCTCAGGGATGCTGTGCTTGGAAGAGAGGTGACATCTTCATGCAACAAATTAATAATAGTGGTGCAAATAGAGACTGTAGTTTAATTACTATAGAGCCAGTTAGAGGAGGGCCACAAAGCTGATCAGAGGGCTGGAGCACATCCCCTGTGAAGACAGGCTGAGGGAGTTTGTGTTGTTCAGCCTGGAGAAGAGAAGGCTCTGGGGAGATCTGATAGAAGCCTCCCAGTACCTAAAGGGGAAAGATAGGGAGAGATTCTTTATCAGGGACTGTAATGATAGGACAAGAGGTAATGGTTTTAAACTAAAAAACAACAGGTTTAGATTAGATATAAGGAAAAAAATCATCACTATGAAGGTGGTGAGGCACTGGCACAGGCTGCCCAGAGAAGCTGTGGATGCCCTATCCCTGGGGGTGTTCAGGCCAGGCTGGATGGGGCTTTGGGCGTCCTGGGCTGGTGGGAAGTGTCCCTACCCACGGCAGTGGGGTTGGAACTAGGTGATTTTTAAGGCCCCTTTCAACACAAACTGTTCTATGATTCTATTGTAATCTCATTAAAAGCTCAGCAGAGAAGGAAGGAGGTGAAGGTGATGTGACAGATTTTGCTAGCCTACCTAATTTAGACACAATATTGCCTAAACAGTGCACATCGTTAGACTTCACAGCTATGGGAATATACACCCACGTATATGCCACAGGCTGCAATAATGCTGTGGGAAGTTTGGAGACTATGTTTTGGGGCAGCAGGCATTTCCCATACACTAAATTGCCCTGGAAGGTAGGTGCATGAAGTCAAGGGAGAGTCCCAACAGCCTGAAACCTTGCCTTCAATATCAGAAGGATATTTAAAGAATTCTAAAGAGTTGGACTTGAGACAAAAAAACAAACAAACAAACAAAAAAAATTTCCTGGGTGCGAACACTCTTGAAAAAGAAGTGAAAAAGCTCAATTTACACCTGCCCTATGGTGGCAGGATAAGCCAAATAACCCTCAAACGTCAGAGAAGCAGCTTGTAACTGGAGACACCCATGGGAGGTGGCTGCAGCTCCATGGAGCACCCTTCCAGAAACTCCCTTGTTTTTCTCTTCTTAAAGCTTTTGTAGGTTCCCGATGAAACCTCTGAGCCATATGGGAGCAAAAGCGGGATATTAGGACCCAAGTGGCTGCAATTGTTGCCCAGGGACACTAGATGGAGACGCCGTTAGGGACAGAGATTAGGTGAGGGGCTGTGCCACCAGCCTTACAGGAAAAAACACAGGGAATAAGTGCCCTCAGCTCACTGTTATTGATGCTGCTGGCTTTAAGTTTTGCTAAAAGCTTTTTGTTTTCGGATCCCATTACAGCTCTATACAGGCCATTAGTTAATTAAGTTATGCCACCAGAGTCTGTCAGTGCTTGGATATGCTGTTATTCACTGCCAGCTCTCTCAGGCTCCCCCTCATCTCCCTCCCCTTCACCCCTTGCCACTGGCACATTTGGAAAATACAGTAAAAATCCAGGCCCTGAGTGAATCAAAGAAGTTGTTTTATCCTTGATGAGGTTGAGCCAACACAGCAGCCCTGTGCCAAGTGCATCAAATCACTATTTCTACATACCTGTGACACCCACATCTTTCAGATGCCAAGACCATCATCAGAAGCCGTTAAATCTTCTTCCCCCCTCAAGTATGCTTCTGCTTCCCCCATGACATACTGAATAGGAGCAGAGTTTACCTGTAAAAAAAAGGCAACACTCAATGCACACTAGCCAAGCCATCTGTACCTTGTAGAATTGTGTGTCCTCCAAGACACACAGGAAGAAGAAGCAAATTGGCAAAGCCAAAAAGCCATCACCTCCATTTGCCCCAGCATGTGTGCCGACACCATCAGTTTCTGCTGGAAAACAAACTCCTATGGTACCTGTTGCCATTTCTTTCTTGAGCCATTTCTTGCTTGAGCTCTAGGGTGCCTCATAGTGCCGGAGCTAGCAGAGCTCACAATATCTCAAAAAATGGAAGCAGTGGGCCCATGCTGATAGCCTCTGCACCTAATGAGCAGAGCATTTTAACATACTATCATGCTAATAAGGCTCCCAAGATGTTGCACATACCTGTGTTCAACACTACTGTGTGGCTGCACCAGCTTAGCTCTACATTTGATTTCTGTACATCACACTGCCCAGCCCTATCAGTTTTATGGCCCTAACCTGCTTATTGCTGATGCTATAGCCCATATTATCTTCCCAGTTCTCCCAATGGTGGCCCGTTAATTGTAATTAAAGAATGAAAGAGAATTATCCATATGAGTAGGCAGCTATATGGAAGACATGCAGGTAGTACTGGAAGCCTCTTAGAAATCTTTCAGTCCTCAAAAGAAGGGAGTCAAAGTTCTGTGCTGAACTTAATGCTGTGTGGGAAAGTGTGACAGACTGGAGGTTCATGTCTAATACAAAGAATTTAGGATTGATTATGACCATGAGTTGCACCCTCCACCAACATCAGTCTTCTAGGAAGTCAACTGCAGAGGGTTTTGAAGATTAAATGAGTCTTAGAACAAGACCAAAGTATCAGTTACTACTACAGAGAAGAGTGGAGTCAATACAAATGATGTGTGTATTAACCACTTGGTCACATGGCATAGGTAACATTTAATTTATAGGTACAAGGGCTTAAGAATGACAACAGCATCCTTCCAGGTCTTAAATAAGCATCTCCTGCCAGAGCTCCACAGAGGATGTATAAATTCAAGTAATGTTAAAACAGGGATTCTGATTCAAAACAACAAGCTAGTTCATACAGCTCCTGCACAAGTTCAGTGAGCAGACCTCTGCTGTTTTTGGAAGATGAGCTTTTTTTTAATTAAAGGATTAGGATTCTTAAAAATAAATAAATAAATCAGATTGAGAACAAAGTACAGGGCGAAACAATACAGATACATAGCTTATGATCAATAGCTGGAGATTTTACAAGCCTAGAATGCAACCGATATAACTGGTAAACCTGAAGCTGTAGTATTTTTCTCTTAGCAGGGAGCTATTTTTTTCTTCAATAGAAGGGAAATGATACAGTCATCACCAGATGATCTGGGCTGCATTTTAGCCTGTGCAGAAACTGAACCCAAAGGCTACTCAAGCAAAGGGAAGAAGCAAACTGCTTCTGACAAGTGACAACATGTTGTACTCAGACTGCTTCTTATCAGAACATGTAACAATTTAGGAATTTGCTTCTTACATTTTCTAAGAGCATATTTTTAGCCTCACTGACTAAATTAACTACCTTTTCTCCTTTCTCAATGTCTTTATTGCATACTACCAACAGTAAGAAAGCAGAATAATCCAGCACTTTTTCCTTATGGGACACAACTCGGGGTCTGTTGTCTAACATGATCTGAGGTGAGCAGGCTTTATCAGATCACTGACCTTATGAACTCATGAAATTAGTAACTTGTGGCTGTAGCACTGCTCCTCCTAAAACTGAAAAAAATACTGTGTGTGGGAGTGCTTGAGCAGGAGGAGAAAGTGGGGAATGTCGAGAGGCTAAGATGCAATTTGTTTGCTTTTCTCACAACCAAGAAGTTTCTTATTATCAGAAATCAGACTACATAAAGTAAACTGATTTACAATTGAAAGGACATGAACTTAACAGAAAACCTATGAAGGAAGTAAGAGGACAGGGAAAATAGCAATAGGGACTCTAAATTCCACTAAAATAAAACTCAGTGGGTGCTAGAGTCTGTGTTGTCCGAGTGCTAGGTTCAAACTCTTCATACAGCTTTAAAACAGAACTGATCAGGCCTAATTCATTGTGGCCTCTTCTAATTGACATGCTTTGCAGGGTCTGCTTGCTGGTGCAGAGCGCCTCAAACTCTGCGGAGATCCCATGCTGACTTTTCAATGACAAATCTTTCCCTGGGGCTCCATTTCATGGCCAGATCTCTTCAATGATTTCATAAATGACTTGGATATTGATATAGAAGGTGTTACAGGTAAGTTTGCAGATGACGCTAAATTGGGAGGAAATGTTGATCTGTTGAGGGTAGAGAGGCACAGAGATCCTGACAAATTAAAGCTGGGAAAACACCAACAATATTAACAAGAACAAGTGCTGGATTCTGCAGTTGGCAAGGGGAAACCCTGGCTTTACATACAGACTGGGAGAGCAGCCCCACAGGCTTAGGGGTTTCAGGTTGACAGCAAGCTGAACATGAGCTAGCAGTGTGCCCTAGCAGCCAGGAGGGCCAACAATGTTATGGGGTGCCTGAAGCACAGCACTGGTAGTCAGTTGTGGGAACGGATTGTCCTGCTCTGCTCTGCACTCAAGTACTGTGTGCAGTTTGGGTGCCACAGTGTAAGAAGGACATAAAACTATTAGAGAGTGTCCAAAGGAAGGCAACAAAGGTAGTGAAGGGTCTGGAAAATGTATGAGGAGTGGCTGAGGTGCCTTGGTTTGTTGAGCCCAGAGCAGAGCAGGCTGAGGGGAGGCCTCATGGCAGCCTGCAGCTCCCTCACGAGGGGAGCGGAGGGGCGGGCGCTGAGCTCTGCTCTCTGGGGACAGCGACAGGACCCGAGGGAACGGCATGGAGCTGGGACAGGGGAGGATCAGGCTGGGGGTTAGGGAAAGGTTCTGCACCCAGAGGTGCTCGGGCACTGGGACAGGCTCCCCAGGGCAGTGGTCACAGCACCGAGCCTCAGGGAGTTCAAGGAGTGCTTGGACAACACTGTCAGCCACATGGTCTGATTTTTGGATGATCCTGTGTGGAGACAGGAGTTGGACTCAGTTATCCTTGTGGGTCCATTCCAAATCAAGAGATTCTATGATTCTGTGATTAGTGGCCAGATGTCACCTGAATTTCCACTGAGATTATGAAATTTATCATCTAAACATTCTTGTGAATGCTGGACCAGGTACCTACTGATTTCTCAGTGTTGATTGTGTTCAGGATCCCATAAGACCCTAAAATTCCTCAAGAGCTGACCATGAAGCTGAGAGCAGCCACTGCTGCAGTCATAAATAGTTAACTGCAACTAGTGCTATCCTATGTTTAAAGACTTAGGGAAAAGTAAAACCACATGTCAGTGAATCTTAAATAAAGATCTAGTACTTGTAGTGCTTTAGACAGTTTCTTCTTGTATGAAACTACTGAGCCTTACCATGTTCTTTCTAGTTAGTCAAAACACAGAAGGCTACGTAGTCTATCTCTCTGTCCTAAAACAGCATAAACACTGCCTAAAATAACACCAGACTCACCTGATAGCAGGAAAAAGCTGAAATTCAAAGACTAAAGCTCTGAAACCCAAGGGCTTAAAATTAGGCACAGCAATCAGTGCTTTATCTTAGATGTTTCCTCCCTGTCAGGAACAAAATCTCTCCCCCAGCACTTCTCAGTCTTCACCTGGACACCACCCTTCAGCTATGCCAGTATAGCAAAGGGGGGATGAGGGACCTGGGCTGTGCCAAAACATCTCCTCCCCTTTCCATTTTGTTGTAGCATGGGCTTTGGCACCTTTTCAATGTGTAACCCCAAAACAGCTGTAGGAACAGGGCACTGGTGGCTGAAAGGTGCAGCAGACGGAAGAGAGGTGCTGCATTATGGGCAGAAGGAAGAGAGATGGTTGGGAGGTTCTGCTGCATAGGTACATCCATGCCCTCATGTCCATAGTGGCTGACCTCAGAGCCAGACTGCAGTCTGATCTGGGACTTCAGCTATTTATTACTTTGAAGTGATGGGCTATGACTGATATCAACCCCACAAGCACCTTGATGTTCAGCATGCAAAACCTCTCTTCATGATCTAGGTTTTCTCAGGCCACTGTGCAGAGCCCGACTGATCTCAGAGTGCTCTGATGTCTCCCCAGCCAAGCTGACCCCAAATGCTCGCTAAGCACAGCACCAAGTGCCCTATTTTGCATTGCCTGTAACATCCCAAAACAGTGTCTGACTTCTCAATTAGTCTGAGAAAGGACTGTAAACTTGAAATCCAAACTGATGGACTGTGAAATCCATATCACGTCGTCACCCACAGCACACTCTCTCTGCTCTGCACAGAGCTATAAATAGACTTTCATTATTAGCAAGCAGACAAAGGCAGCTTGGAAGATGTTCCACACTGACACTACTCCTGGCTTACTGATTTCTTGTTTTCACCTTGATAGAGGAGTGAAGATGGGGACAAGCAGGGAGGGGCTGCTCAGCAGCAACAGAGCTGAAATCACTTCTTCCCTTAATCGGGATTATTTCTGTGAATGTTTTTTTTTTTTTTTCTGTCTTTTTTTTTCTTCCTCATTCGCTCCCCTGGAGCCAAGAGGCTCCGAATACATTACCCAGTGCAACAGAATACATTACACCCACCTCCTGTGTTAGGTCATCAGTTTAAGCTCCCAGAGACTGACTACTAACTCCCAACAATGCAGTCATTAAACCCCTACTGTTTTCTTTCTCCCTGTTTTATTTCTGTCATCAAAAAGGGAAGATGATCTTTGCTTTAACCATTTAAATGTCTTCAGGGAGCTACCAACTTGGAAAATATCGAAAGACTTGAATCTTTGGGGAGGAGGCAAATTACATCATGTCACTCTCTTTTCCATACTCCAGTCTTTTCAAAGATTGAGCCTGTATGTGCCTTTCAGAAAAACACAAATCCATGACAAAAGCAGCTGATATCCCACAGTCATAGAATCATAGAAAGGTTTGGGTAGGAAAGGACCTTAAATACCATCTAATTCCAACCCCTGCCATGGGCAAGGATGCCACCCACTAGATCAGGTTGCCCAAAGCCCTCTCTGACCTGGCCCCAAGAGGAGTGAGAAGAGACACAGATTCTGTGACCCTGAGGCATAAACCATGAGAGTCCTGAATATGTGAATATTTGTTTTCTTTTAGCCATGAGACACACAGAAAAAACCCCTCCCCCCCCCCTTTTTTTAAAAAAAAAAAAAAAAAAAAAAGGAACTCACACTAGGAGCAAAATGGTTAACTTTTCCTGTTCATTCATACTTCAGGTCTAAACACCATCACTGCTCTACCCATGTACTGGTCCCCTATGACACACAGCAGCTATTTTTTTGCCCATGGCTTTTACATCAAGGTCAATTAAACAAGTCATTGGTTGACCAGTATTTGCACAGTAGGAGTCTGCTTCTCAACTAACAGCAGTGAAATGTCTGGCCATAAAACCCAGGAGGGTTTAGATTTGGATCAAATAGCAGACTATGAAGTTCTGGGATATTTGGTAGTATTTGCTCTGCAAGCTGCTTTTTTTGAATCTCAACTTTATTTGAAAATGAAGCAAACCCCCCAAACACACATAATTCGTGCATGCTGTCTGTGAAAAAAATCTTACCCATAGGGCTGCATCTGAGGGTGCTGTCCCTTTAATGTCTCTATTTTACAGCAGATAAGTTCACATCTTTCCAGTCTCCTTTTGAGCTCCATAGTCTATTTCTTCCTCATGACAGTTTTGAATTCCACGGCTTCTGCTGAGCTCCTAAAATAGTTTCTGAGGCTTTTGATGGAAATTATGTCAATGGGCAAGGGAAGGCGTGGAGTATGTTGGACCCGAATCACTGTAACATACATCTGTAAAATGATCCAGATTTTCAAAGCTTTGGTTTCAGTGACTCAGCCTAATGCATGGCCCAGCTTTAGGAGCAAGGAGACAGTACATTGCAGCTTAGGAGCACAGAATATTTTAGGCACTGAAGGTGTTGGAAAGAAAACGTTAGGTGTTACAGCCGCAGCCATTCACAGGCTTGGGAGAGCAGCTTGAGGGAGGTAACCTTTTTGGCCATCTTTGTGAAGTACTATCTGAGTAGTTCATGGTCACATACATGTAGTCAAGTTAACTTTTTGATTCTTCCTGCCCAAAATGATATAGAGGGTCACATATCTCTGGGTGACAGCTGTAGGGTGCCTCACTGAGTAATGTAGGGAAATGCAGCCAAGAAGCAATACCCTTATTCAAATTTTTCCCCACAAAGGCAAAGTTCAGGGACCATAACAAAACCCAGCAGTATATGGCCTAAACCTGCATTTCATTTTTGCAGACTTCTTGATTGGAATGGGGGCTGTAGATGGAGTTTTTGCTATGTTACTATCTCTATTTCCCCACAGATACTGAATTCTTATTTCCTAATTTCTGAAGGTGTACAAAGCTACAGTCTGCTATGATAATTTTCATTTACCTAACCCTTTTTAGAAAGCCTCAAGACTAATTAAAGTTCATGCGATACAAAGACACTTTGGAACTCTATAGTGCATATTCACTGACTAATGAAATTAATATTAGGACAATAAGGAATATTACCAGAATAACAAATGCTCATGAGTCTTAATAACAACTGGAAAAAAAAAAAAAAAAAAAAAAAAAAAGAAGAAGCAGATAGTAGATGTTTTAAATCTATTAAGCGCTTCTGCTTTGTGTATTGACTGAGGTAATGAGTTCTACGGAAGGAACGCTACACTTGAAAGCCTTTAACACTAAAAGCTTAATTTACTGTACAATGAATAATACAGGGAGCCCATTCATGGGTCGATCAGAATGGGATGAGAGAGCACCGAAGGAGCAGACAGTTCATGTTAATAGGAAGCTTCAGGCTTATTTAAAAATCTATACTGTAGTTAAAATTAGAACGCAAATTGGAACTTGGCATTCTGTTGCTCAGGAAATTGGTAATGGGATACTAAAACCGTGCACTTCTCTCTGTCTGGTCCTAGTTAGAGGAGGACAAAGGCGATGACAGTCACAGTGTCATATACCACAGGGAGCCATTAAAGAAAGTGATAACATAAAGAAATCAGCATTTTCCAGCCATTCACACAACAGGGTGTCTGCTGTATTCCTTTATTATTGCAAGTGTAGAGAAATATGGGTCAAAATACAGAAGTGGACATTGCTATTGTTATTTTCTTCATGACTGTTCCAAGAATAGATGATCATTTTGATTTTTGGTCTTTTTTCTTTACGTATGAATATATTATATTCAGTGATGTATATATATAGACCAGTCAGCCATCTGAGGCCAGTGGTATTGTCTGGATAAGATACATCATTGAGTCTTCTGTATTAAACAGCCTTTGCCTGGATTTGATAATGCAGGTTTTGCTCTCCATCCAGTGGCTCTACTGATGAGAGAAAAATGTCCCAAGGGGGTTTGTGTCTTTCCCAGAGAAAACTGTACCCATGTCAAAGTTCATGGTTACAGTTATCAGTCATTTGGCATGACTGATCATGACAGGAAAGGCAGAAAAGGGAGAAAAACACTATATTTTTGAAGGATGATGCCTCTGTGTCAAGGCAGAGCCACCTGGCAGGGACAAATACATCACTTCACTGTTATCTTTCTCATCGTCTCCTAATCAGTCTCCGTGGCCCCAGTTCAGTGCCACCCATTTCACTGTAGAAAAGCATGTTGTTATCTGAACCACAAGCTGGGAAGCAGAGAGCAGGAAAAATTCTGTGGAAAAATCCAGGTTTGGAACAAAAGTGGGAGGACAGACATCCACGTCCCACACAGAAGAACGGAGGTTCTGTGTGTCTTTGTCCTCTAATAGAGACCTTCCATGTCCTGACAATGAGGAGAATGAGACCACAATTCAGAAGAAGCAGACTGTCAGGTGGATTTACATCCTCAAAGAAAAGGTGTCTGGAGATTCTAGAAACACCCCTGGAGCTCATTTTAGAAATAAACCACTTTAAAAAAAAATTACCAGTGATTCTTAAGATAATGGTTTCCAGAGTCAAAGGAACAATGGAGAGTGGTTAAATAATTTCTTGTTATTTTAAAACATGCAAAAAGTATTAAAAAACATTTTAAAATGCATGTTCTGAGCAATGCCTTATGCAAACATAATGATTAAGAGAAAAGAAATTATAGGCTTAACTAGAGGAATAGTCAGAATTTTTTTTACCACTTTTTTGATTCCAAATTTTTTTTTCTATTAAAGCCTGACATCCCTGGCTGACAGTTTAATTATTAGGGTAATGTGATGGATAAAGGGACTTGCTCTGCAGTGCCTCCCACTTACTAAACACTTGCTTGGAACTGCAGCTGCAAAAAATGCCACAGTTCCTCAAAGCAAAGATAATAATTTCTGTGTTGTCAGTGCCCTTAACACTTATTATATGAACTCTTAAAGGAAAACCACCTGTTTCATAACTACAGGGAGCTTACTAAAGTCAGAGCTAGAGGAGGCTCCAGATCACTGAACGACTGTAAATTACCAGTCTAAGCTCTTCAGAAGCCACATATGAAAACAAACCCTTCAACTTCAGAGAGATTATTTGAGGGCATCAAAAAAGCACTTAAAAATTTCCAATGTAAGTCTACAGTGCCTACAAAAAGGCTCTGATCTCAATCAATTTTTGAGACTGATTTAAAATAAACAAATAAAAATAAATCAATAGATGTGAGAGTCCAGAATAACCACATAATCAATAGAGACAACACCTGAGTACAGACACACGATCTTGAGTAATGAGACAACAAAGTTTGCAGTAGATACGATATTGCATGCTGTCATAAAAATCGCAAAGTGTTGCAGAATGGTCTTTTGATGCTGGGATCGAAAATGGAGAATTAAGTTCTGTGCCAATAAATACAAAGGATTGTATGGGGGGCAAGAAAAATAAAAAATATCAAAAAACAAAAACAAAAACAAAAACAAAAACAATAAAAAACCACTACCTTAAATGTACCTTCACACAGCTCCATGAAAACGTCTGCACAAAGTCAGCAGAAGGTCAGTAGTCGAATAACATGTTAGGGATTATTAATAAAAGGATAAAGTACAAACCAGAACATTTCACTCCAGTCCAGCATGCATTAGTGGTGTTCCCAATGCAGTGTGTGCATTTCTGGTTATCCCATCTCAGGAAGGTGCAGAAGAACTTGAAAGGCTACTGTGAAGGACAAGAAAGGAGATCAAAGATAAAGAGCTCCAAGCAGGGAGAGAGCCTTTAGATGAACAGGAAGAGACGTGGAGAGGCTATAACAGAATATTACACAGCATGGAGTCACAACCCAAGAACTGGTGAGTATCAGATGAAATTATCAGCCAGAAGATTTACACAAAGAAGTGCTTGTTCACGCAGTGCATAATTAAATCATGGAATTCATTGTAATAAGATGCTGTGGAAGTTATAAATAGGTTCAAAAAGCAATTAGGCACTGCATGGAAGAAAAGACTATCAGGGCCCGTTAAACTCAAAGCAGAGAAACAACCTGTAGCTCAGGAAAACCCCAAGCTAGAGGCTGCCAGAAGGTAGGAGGGTATGACATAGAAGTAGAGCGATATGATTATATGTATGCTCTATTTTGATGTTCTTTCCTCAGGCATCTGCTATGACCACAGACAGATGTTACTAAACCAGAAGGACCGTCATCTGATCCAGTATGACTTTGATTTCTTAACTCTCTTTCAGACATCCTGCTACAGCTGAATCAACCATGACTGAGAGCAGAGAAGCAAGCTGGGGACTGTTCTTGCAGCCTGGCAGTGTAGTTATCCATCTTGGTGTTGATCTTCTATTAAGATCTTTCCAAACTTTTAAAACTATGTTTAAACTATCATTAAAGTAAAACAAAAATAGTAATAATCATCTTGGAGAAATTGGGAAGGAACCAGGATATCAAAGTGGGGTAAATAGGAGAACTGAAATGTCTTCAAAAGGGAGACATCCTTATGCTAGAAACACAGAAAGGAAAGGGTTTGTTGTACTGTACATCAAGAACATGTGCATTTCCCATTAAGTTCAGAAGTGATGTATGCTTGCTGATATCTGTATGAGGAGTAATGGGAGGAGATGCTTCTTCTCTAGATTGTGGACATCTGAAGGACAGGATGTGGTGACAGTGAGGAATATTAAGTGTAAAAATATTTGTTGGGAAAGCATGGTGGGATTCAAACCATCCATAAAGTTCTTGAAATGGATCAGAAAGAGATATAACAACAAAGGAAATTATAAGGAAAGAAGGTGTTCTGGATTTGGTTCTGCCAAATGGAGAGGAACTGGCAGAGAATCTAAAAAGGGAAGGTGACTTAGGTGGAAGGACTGTGAATCATTATTCTAAGAAAAAGGAAGGAGTCAAAGAAAAAAAGGAAGGATAATGGACTTCCAAAAAATAAAATAAAATAGAAAACTTCAACAAACCCAGGGAACTCATTTGAAGGGTCTCTTGGGAAGATAATTTAAGGGATAAAGGAGTACAGAAGAGCTGGCAGTTGCAGCAAGAGACTGTATTAAAGGCACAATAGCAGCCTGTCTTGATACAAGGAAAGGACAGAGAGCACAGTTAGAAGCCATTATGGCTGCATCAGGAGCTCTTTAGGGGCCCAAAAATAAACTAAAAAAATGTTAAAAAAGACAAAAAAGGGTTCGTGATTAAGGATGAACAACGAAAAAATCAGAAAGGGTTTGGGACAAAATGGGTTACAGCTTGAAAGGAACATAAAGGGTGATAGGAAAAGATTTTGTGAAAGCATTAGAAATAGAAAAAGAAAAAGAAAAAAAAAAATAGGAAAGTGCCTGTCTGTTACTTAACAGGGAGGGAGAGCAAATAGCACATGATGCAGAAAAGACTGAAGAATTCAATACTGTCTTTGCTGCAGACTATGCTAAAAAATTATGAACAGCTACTTAAGGCAATTAATTTTAACTAGAGGACAAGCTCAAATAGAGAATTAATAGGTTAAAGGAGATGAAGATAAGATAGAGGATTTCAACCTCATTCAGTTTTGTAAGGAATAATGGTTCACCAAAGGATTGTGAAGGAATTCAACAAAGCAATCTGAACCATATGCAATTACATCTGAGGACTTACGAAAAACAGGAGATACCCTAGAAGACTGAAGCAGAGAAAGGAGAGTATTTGGAGAGATGGGAAAGAAGACCCAAAATCATGAGGCCAGTCAGCCTCACCTTTACACCTAGACTGATTCCGGAAGGAACTAATGAACAACCTGTAGCTGCCAAGGTGAAAAAGACATGATAGGAAACAGCCAACAGGGATTTGCAAAGAATATATCATGTCAGACTGATAACGTTTCCTCCTAGTCAAAGTATCACAAGTGTTGGATGTAGAGGCAGTGGTAGGTGCAATTTAAGTTGTCTTCAGTGAAGCTTTTCTGTAGTTTCTTGTCTTGTAAGCAGCCAAGAGGAAGATGGTATAGAGGAAATTTCTAAAATATGGATTAATCATTACAAACTTATTCACACTCAGTATGCTCTTTTCTGTGTCCCAACAAGACAAAATATTCAAATTATGTTTAGTTTGTCACTAATGAGCCAACTTATCTCAGCTACCTTGGGGAAAGACAGTCAGCAGCCTAAGAAGCTGCCATGCATTAGCTGCTTCACAAGAACTGTCCTATTCAGTCCTTTTCCCACTGGAAAACATCAGACAGCTGGAAGTGCCTCTATAAAGAAATGGTAACTCATTTTGCCTTGGATGAGAACCTATAACTTGATTATTCCCAACGGCAGTTGAGGAGAAGCAAAAAAAAGCCCAACCACCTATGTCTGCCCCTCTACATACAGCAAGTGTTCAGTCCTCTGGTGCAGTTCACGAGGAGTGTCCATGCATTAAACCCTTTCTCTTTAATGAACCCTTGAAGTATAGACATGTCTTCAGACATATGCAGCATTTCAACAGTTAATTAAAGCTTGCTATCAAACTCAGAGGGCAGTAGAAGGGGTCTTGTGAGGGTCTTTCATGGATGTAGTCCATTCAGTATTTTTATTACCTTGGATGATGATGGAGAGAAGGCTCATAAGATTTGCTGATGAAGTCAGAGGTGTTACAGGCACCCCAGAGAACAGGATCACAAACCAAAACGATCTTGACATATTGAAGAGTTGCTCTGACAAAAACAAAATCAATAAGTAAGTGCTCTTCTTAGGAGGGAGAATTCAGATGCAAAATGGAAAATAACTGGCTGAGCAGTAATAATGCAGAAAAGAAGTTGGGGTGAGAGCTGACCACTAAATGGGACTGAGTAATATGCTGCTCTTGCAGAAAAAGTGCATCTCATTCTTGACCAAATTAACATATGGAAGACACAGTAGGTAACTAGAATTATTCTCCTTTATCTCGGTGGTGAAACCTCAGCTGGAATATTGTGTCTAGTATTGAACATTCCACTAAGATGTAGAAAAATTGGAGGGAGTCCAGAGGATAACTACAAGGATAGCAGATTTAAAAATGGCCTGTGGGGAACTGGCTTTGCTTTGTTCAGGAAAGTATGGTATGAGGAGGGGTATACCAGTGGTTTTCCATCCTTTATAAGATCTGTTATGACAAAGACCTATGGGGAAAAAGAAACAAAAGAAAAAATTAAAGAATAAGCAGTTTATGCTAGACTTTTGGAGGTATTCCTGAAGAAGGGCAGCAGAATGACTTCAGATGATTTAAGGAGCTCCAACTACAGAAATTTTAAAGAGCAGGTTAGACAGATACCTATCACTGATGAGATCAAGGAGGAATAATCTTCCAGCCCCACTACCCTGGGTGGGGGAAGGACCTTCCCCTTCCTCCTTTTCCATGTTTAAAAACTGTATTTCTACAGTCAGGAGGGAGCTCTGTAAGGACAAGCAGGGAAGCCACACAGATCTGGAGACAATGCGGAGACAAGAAGGAGCTCTGACACTTTCTAGGGATGGCCAAAGGCTGGATTCAGAGGAAAAGGGACACCTCTCTGCAGCTCTGAATGAAGTAGCAGATGGCCAAGATTTAGACCTCCCTGCATCAGCATCTTCTGCTGGCTCACTCAGGACAGCTGGGTACTGAGCACAGGGATGGTGTGCCCCTCTTCACCCAGCACACTGCATGTTTTGGATACTAGTCTAATCTTCTGAATCATTTATTGTATATGGCATTGAGAAACTTGCTGGAGGGAAAGCAGGGAGTAAATTGCAAGGCCAGAACGGATAATTTCTGCACCACATTTGTCCTTTATTCCTTGAGCTCAAGTCTTGGCACTTTTTTCCTATCCTGTGGCTAAAAGGATTAGAAGGACAAGGGAGGAGGTAAGGAGGTTTTCACTCATATAATTGTCAGAAAAATAGGAAAAAAAATAAAAATAAAAATAAAAATAGACATTCAGGTAATACAATCTAGAAATGTTATTTTAACCCAGAAAGTAGAGAATTGTTTATTTCTGCATGCCTAATAAACTTATTATTGATGAAGTTTGTCTGTCCTTGTCACCATCACAATGTCTGCTCCTGTCAGATTCCCTCATTTCACTGTCATACCCCCAGAATTATCCACTTAAGGAGCAAGTAAAACCCATTTCCTAGCAGGTTTCAGCTTGTCAGCAGAACAGCGTTATAGAAGTCTTGTGCATGAATGGTTCTTACTGTACCATTTACTGTCCCAGTTACTTCCTCACAAGAGAAAAACAGACATTGGCATAATGTCCATGTTTCCCAAGAAAAGAGAGCCAGCTTCTGACTTCAGATACCTGCACTCATAGCTTATCCCAGGCAAAAGGCATTATAAATGAATATCTCAGGGTTACATATATCTTTAAATGCATTTATTCCCTGGAAAGCACAACTTTCACTCTACAGTGTACTTGGAAAATCAAATGTTGACAAATAAAAGACGCCTTGAAAAGATTGCTCCAAACATGCTTTGCCAAAGTCAAATTCCCTCAAATGCCTCAGGCCTTGAGATCTGTTTGTTCATTCCTTTATAGAATCAAAATTTAGGAAAAGATGAAAACTGTTACATCATCTAAGGCAGCATCTCTCCAGATTAGGACAGTTCTTACATTGTATTTTGTTATGCACGGAAGCAAGAGATAGGGAGTCTGGTTAGAAGACTGGTCGAGAGGCATTTTGCATTGTTGGTACCATTTCAGGAGCTGCTTTTGCAGCTTTGTGCCCTGTGCTGCTGGTGGTTTGCCTCCACTGTGGTTGCTCACAAGGTTGTCAGAATGATCCCCATTCCCCCAGGACTTCTGCAGCTGAGGCTGGAGTGTTCCAGCAGGAGGGGAGAGCAATGGGCCAGTAGATAGGCAACATCTGCCAACATCCAAGGGAGTCATGATCTTTAAGGAACAACAAGACCAAATCCTTATTTCCCAAAACAACGTGAAGCACACACCTACCACGGCTTCTTCCCTGATCTAGCCTGATTGCCCCATCAAGTACTCTCAAGGGAAAGCCCAGAGGGATCTGGGTTTGGATAGAGGATGGAGGCTTCTGCATTGCCCATTGGTCTGTGATCATTCAGGTTTTGCCCAGGGATAACTGGGTCTGTCATGGTCAACACTTATGTGGTGATGAAGGGCATCATCTGATCACAAGCTTGCCAAAAAAACAACTGATGAAATAACTGAAAACCACATCGTGCACATAAGAGCTGCACTTGAGCAAAACAAAAGCCTTGGCTGGGGTGATGAACTCTTCAGAAAACAATGCACAGGTCAGAACTGCAGCTGGCAAGAGTCACAGACAACAGGGAATAAATAGTTGCATTTCTTCCAGTCAACAAATCCCTTTGGTAAACACTGGCAACCGCATAGTTTACTCAGAAAGAGCAACCAGACTCCAAAGAAACACTTGCTTAGGTAGAGTCAGACCTGTGGGCACACAGGAGGCAGGAAACATAAATAAATCAGTGTAGAGGATCTGCTTCACCCCTTATAAACCACACCAGAGCAGGAACACTGCAAAAACTGCAGAAGTGCATCTAAATGGGGAGATGAGCACATCAGGCTCCTGAGAAAACAAAAGTCAGGGGCTCTGAAACAGAAGGAATCCAGACTTAAATAATGAGCTCTGGGCTTCATTTTCCTTCATAGCAGGTTATATATTAATAGTACTGTTAACTCACAAAAAAAATAAGTATTGACCTTATGATGGAGCTGCCCAATAAAGATGCCCAGCACCCTGCTCATTGAAAAGCTTACTTCCTTGAAAACTGGGCCACAGATACTTAAAAGGACAACGTCAAAAGATGTTTCACTGGGGACCAGAATATGCAAAGTGAGGAGAGTGGATGGCTCCTTCTGAGTCCCACAAAATCTCTTCCTAATGAGGCACTGGGACAAAGTGAGGTAGCAGATGGATCTTCAGAGTGTCTCCAATTTGCTTTCATCCAAATGTTCTGCATGGAAAACAACCGGTGTGTTAGGTGCTGCTGCATGCTGCTTGGATGAATGAACCACTTTATGTAAAAAAATAAATATGCGTGTATTTCTAACACAGCTGGGCAGCGTTCACAGGACTTGAAGCAATGATGGAGAAACTTCAATTAACATTTAATATGGAATAAATCAGATCAATACCTGTGTGCAGTTTTGCTGGTGCATTTACTATTCAATGGATTAAATTCATATTGAAACAATATTACAGTGCTTATCCTACATCAACTGAATTATACAGAGACCTATAATCCCTGATGCGATATTTCGAACTGCTCAAGTAACATTGATGACTTTCCTGAGTACTGATGCGCAGACCCAGAGCTGAAGGCCAAAGAGTTCCAGAAGTTACTGATATTTTCTGGCATACCAGTTCCTGGACACCCACTTTGAGATGTTTTAAAAAGGGTATGGGTTTATGCAAAGTACTGAGTCTGCTCACGTCTGAGAACAAATCAGGACACCCCCGTCCAGACATGGTCTCACCTCATAAACTGAGGCACCCAGATTCATCAGCAAATTTAGAAATCATCTGGAACTAAAATAAATAGGCTTTAAAATGGGAAGATGAGAGTGAAACAAAAACAACTATAAAAAGCCTGGCAAAGAAATCTGCACTAAAGCATTGTCTTTTTTCCAAATGTATGTCTGCATGGAAGTTTTTCTTTGGAGATGGGCTTTTTTTTTTTTTATCTTCCTCTGATCTGATTCTCAGCACTTAGGAAAGCTGCCAGCAGCTGAGGAGCAGCCACGTTTCACATGCTTACCTTGAACTTTATTTGATAGAGCCTAAACCATTACGTTATTTGATTGGATTAGGAGGAGTGCACTGCAGCATTGCATCATTACCTGAATGTAGTTGACCTCTGGGGAAAATGTACTTCTGACATCTCGATCAATCCGGACTGGTGATTTTAGCTCCGGCAGGAGAGATGCCGGGGGAGGCTCCAACACGGCAGCACAGGCGGAGCTCCTGTGCAGGATCTGTCCCCTGAGAGCAGACGGCCCAGGCACTGACCTGCTTGCGTGACTTCTGCAGCCACTTCGCTTAGTGCACGGTGAGTGGCTCCAGCATGGGAGAATGGAGCTGAACCAGGACTGAGCACAGGCTGGTATAAATGCAGCCAGGCAGCATGCTGGGAGGCACGAGAGGAAGGTGGAGGAGGGAGAGGAGGCTGTTGGTGTGTGAAGCTATTTTTCAAACAGGTGAAAAGACTATTTTTATTATTTTCCCCCTTAGACTCTCAAACAGCCTCCATTAATCAACGTATAAAGGGGATTTATTAGAAGAGAAATATTTATTCTCTAAGAAGATGGGGCTGAAGCCACTGCAGGTCCTCAACACATGCAAGGACAGATGGGTTTCCCCACAGCTTAAAGCCACAGTCTCATAGCCAAGGCCCCCAGAAAGAGGCGCTCAACTCTGCCCACTCCATGTAGCCTCACCAGCTCAGTTTCAGCACAAGAGAAACACATTTTAGGCTATGGATGTGAATAGAGAAAGCAATAGCTGGAAAAAGCAACTATATTTTTCCCATGTGCTGCAGTCCCTCTCTGAGTTTGAGGGGTGAATTTTGCATAGGTGCTGAAGTCTTGTCAGTCAAAGCTGCTTTGATTGCTGGTTGTGGCGGAAGGGTTTGTGGGACTCTTTCACAATGTGTTTCTTTTTTCCCTACTATGATCTGGTTCGTTGCACTAGTTTTGTTGTAATGAGGTTTTTGTTTATTTAGGACAAGACCCCAGGTTTCCCAGGGAAGTGTGGTTTGGTGGAGCTAGCTGAAGCATGGAGAAGAGCAAAGGATCATTTCAGTTTCTCATTTTATGAGGAGGGAGCTCTTATGGGAACATCACAGCCATTTGTGTCTCTCCACACCAAGACTTCATCTATGTTACCTCCAGGGCCTCTGTTGGATGCATGACTCCAAAGAGCTGCAAAGTGGAGTTTCACAGCACCCCCAGTCCCACTGTGGATCAGCGCTCATATAACCAGCTTGATCTATGAGTGGCTCCAAACCATTCTCATCACAGGTGTTGGCATGGGTCAGATGGAGAATGAACCTACAGCAATTATCATTTGGAAAATAAATGTGGTCAAACGTTCCTTGAAAATCGCCTCTAAATCGTTAATTTATAACTGATCGTTTAATAAACATTTTGAAATTAGGTTTTACAAAGCCCAGTAGCCCACAGGTTGCCCATGCCACGGTGTTTCATAATTAAAAATGTCTTTTATCCAGGTGCATGTGTCTGTAAGATGCTTATAGAAGCAATTAATTATTTACCAAACCTGTTGCTGTTTATCATGAAAAATTCATAGAAAGTATGACCATAAACAGACTAAGCTAGGAAATGCTTCAGGAGATGAAGAAAAAAAGAAAACTAAAAGCATTCATTTCGAGCCATGTAAGCACCTTTTCACTGACCAGATCATGGTACAGAATGGAAAAGGTCCTTTATCCTACACTGATGTTTAGGGTGCTGCATGCCATTGGACAGAAAAGCACCCCACCTCTTTGGCAGCACTCTCTTGCTTGTATTAGGTAACTTTGCAAGCAGCAGTCAGCTTAGGGAACCTTTGAAATTATTTACAAAGCTTGTTGCGTTGCCAGCAACATCCCAACACTGTGCTGTGCAAGAACTTTACCTTGCAAAGTGTCTTCTTGTCTACACACAGCATTCTCAGGTATCCCTGCTCTGGGGGTATAAAGTTGCTTTGCTCCTGCTCTGTGGCACCACCTAACCATCTGATTTTTGTAATGTCCCATGTAATGGGTTTAAAGGTTTTGTTTTGTTGGATAGCACATATTCAATGTCAACAGCACGTATCAAATGCGTAAATCCCTGGGTTTTACTATCTTCTATTTCTTTTTCTGAAGAAGAAGGCTCCTTTTATCTTAGAAAGTGGGTGTGCTATCAGCTCCTCTGTACCATAAACCAGAAAACTACAAGCTACTGCTAAAAACTTGCATGACTGTCTTCACCATCAAATCCCATTTTTATTACTGTGCCAAAATAAAAATCTACACCCTGTGGGGCAGCCCTAAATGAATAAAGCAATGGAAGGTTAATGAAAGCATTGTAAGGTGAATCATTAGGAGAAACAGAAGACAAAGGTGTAGGATGTATTCACAACACCAAGTACATTTCAAAGATAAAGGTTACTTCTTGGAAGTACCAATATTCTACACCAGTCATCAGAGGGATACAAATTCCAATATAATTGTGGTCAATGGCTTTGATAGGAAATGTGAACATTGCTCTGAGTCATATTCCTCAAAGCCTGCAATACCTGTAACCTGACTTGACTACAACAATTTGGTATTTCTCAGTTTCACCAAGGCAAAAATAGAAGGGAGAGGCACAGGAATCTAGCAGACCTTGAGGTACAAAGAGTCTATGCCCAATATTTTCCATTCTTCTTATTCTTGGCATGACAAATTGCCCAGTGTGACCAGGTGCAGGTGAACTTCTCAGTCCTGCCGCCAAACCTATTCCTCCTGCTTCTCCTCCCGATGACCTTCCTCGGCCTTTCTCTCTGCACTGCACAGATAATATTGTGGAAGCTTTTCTATATGGACAAACATGTCCCTTCAATCAGTAGCAAGGAAGTCCCTTACAGAGGCTGGAAGAGAAGATGATGGCATTATTGCAGCTGCACCATCTCTAATAGATGTAGTCTGAAAAGATCTCTTCTGGTTCGTGTTCCTAAAGAGCAGGTTTTTACAGAAACAGTGATATTATCGGGCTCATGCCTGATTTTTCTCATAAAGAAATGCATGTTGATACCCATTTAACATGTCCATACTTCACCGATTCACCTCCATATGAAAATTATCAGATTTCTTCTACCCATTGGTAACCTTTCACAAAGAAGTTGAATATTCCTTTCAGTAGTGTACTAAGACACTACGAGATACAGCAGGCACATGAAATACCCACAGTTAAGGCAGTATCACTCTGAGTCACTCGTGTCCTGTTATTTTGCTTATCTTTTCAACCTGCAATATTCACTTGCAAAAAAAAGAGTCAAAAGACAGAAGTTGCTGATATCCCTGGAGGCAGGGGAGAGGAAAGTCTCTATGCATTATGTTTTCTCTCTCTCTTTCTTGGAAATCCTTCTATAATAACAAAAGACTTCAGCTCTGTGATAAAAGACAACCCTACACACAGACATTTTTATTTTCTCTGGCTCAGTAAATCTGTAATTTAAACAATTTACTCCCCAGGAGTAAATAAGAGACCTCAGCCCAAGGAAACTCTATACCCAATTGACTACATCTTAAGTGTTTGAAGCTCGGTTTTAATCAAATTGACAGGGAGCTTGAAACCAGGATTTTCGTGTTCTTTGGAGGTGCCTTCCTCAGTGCATTGTATTGTATCTGGGACAGAGCCATTTCGTTTACTTCTGTTGACACTGCTCTGCTTTATGCAGCTGAATTAAGACCTAATGAGCAAGAGGAGGGGGGAATTTCTCCATAATACAGTAGTTTGGGCATTCACCTGGGATGCAGGACACTTTCTCCTAGTTCCTGCTCCAATGAATAATTAATTATTTATGCAACATGGAACAGCTTCAATATGTGTAAATGAGAGAGACACATCTTCATTACTGGAGAGGCTGAAGTAGCTGCTGGCGAGGGCCGTAAGAAAATGCAAGCGAGGCACACACACAGCAGCGTGCCAGGAATGTGCGATAATCTGCCAGCTGCAGCTTGGCTGGATCTTCTGTTTTTTGCTTTTGTTTTGGACTTCAGTCCAAGAACCGTAACAAGTAGAGGCAGGAGGACAACATCCTATCTCTTTACAAATCTCTAACGGTGCAAGATTTTATTTTATTTTTTTTTATTTCTGTAATGAATATTCACTCCATGCTTTATTCTTTCTCATTTTTGGTGCTTTAAATGGTGTTGGTTTTACTGTGTCTCTTGGAAGATTATTGTATAACAACAGAATTAAAGTCTCTTTTTCCATTTGTGTATATCTGATTATCAGCTTACTTCGACATAAAATAAGTTTCTTTTCTTTTTACTGCTCTGCCTCTGGAGGGCTTTTCAGATACCTCTTGTCTTTTAGAGGCCCCACCACCACCAGTGACTTCTCTTCCATAACCCTTGGTTAATGTCCTATGGGGCTTTTTTCTCCTTTTTCTTGGTGACATGTTGGTAACCTTGACCCACATCTCACACTGTTCTACCTCTTGGGCATGTCTTCTATAACAGCTTTAAAAGAGTCTGGTGGTCATCGCTGACCAGTTCAGTATAATTTATCACAACTCTCTTTAGATATTTCTTTGTACACCCAGCTCTTTGAACGTGAAAAATGTTCTTTCTGTCTTTTCCACCTAAAATCTTCCCATATTGTAAAAAGATAGCACTGTTCTCCAAGCAGTTAGGCTGAGCTACACACTTTCACCAGCACAAGTTTTGTGTACTTTTCTCCACAAAATTGCAGCCCATTGATGAGCTACACTTTCCTTTATTTCTTTTCATATTCCTTTCTTATCTGACTCCAAAAGTCTCAGGGCTGTCCAAACACTCAGATATTTCTCCCTCTCTTGAAAGCTTTCTGTACTCTCCTCTTTCCTTCCTTTGCCTTTTTCTCTCCTCCTATTCATTAGGAATGACAATAAAACTAAATGAGAACTCACAGCTCAGTTGGTTTTTGACAGTCAAATGTTTGCAGAAGACCAGATGAGGCACTTTGTGCAATCTGGTGCCCCATCCAAATTCAGGATTGTCTCTCCTTCCACAGCACTGAGTCGGTCTGCAGATGCTGCATTTTATTCTTTATTTCCTTTGTGATTTCAGCACTTAAATTCCATGTTTTGGCTGTTTTGTGACCCTTATTCATGCAGCACTCTCATCCATGAGATCTAAGAATGATATTTCCTCCACATTCCTGAACATTTCTTGCTTCCCTCACCTCCCCCATTAAAAAAAAAAAAAAAAATAAAAATAAAATCTCATGCTAAACATCTCTTTTAAAATAAATAAATAAATAAATAAATAAAAATATTTTTTTTTTTTTCATCTTCTGGGCATGTGTCTGCTTTCTGTTAAAATTTCTATGTCTCTGAAGATGGAAAATATTCAGCCATCAAGGCTCACTAAAGAAGACATCATTTTAAATGTAAAGCAATAAAAATGTGAAGAGATCTGAAGAAAAAACAGTGACAATATGAGACATAAGCAGTCTATTTGCAATTGGAAAATAAATCAGAAAAAGATACCAAAAAATAAAGGGCATGAAACATCTTTTATTTTGGGGATTGGACTGGATGATCTTTAAAGGTCCCTTCCAACCCAAACGATTCTATGATTTTATGATTCTTTCTCTTCCCTGATATTTTGAGTCTATTTTACTACTTTCAGGTAGTTTTTTTTCTTACGCTTTTCTCTTCTTGTATCACAAAGAATACAAGATGTGTGCTGGGCTGCAGCCCCACAGCACATGCTGTGTGCTGCAGTATTCCACTGTGGTCAGAGGAAAAGATTGGTGGGGATGATAGACAGGTGAGGGCAGCAGTTTATGTGTGGAGACACATTGCCTCCGCTAAAACAGGGCTGATCACCCATTTCTCCAATTTCTCCTGAAGTGAAGATGATTTGATCAATGTTGAACCAGTCTAGATTTGAAGAAGTGCTCTAGAATGGAAAAGGTTCTGGACTTTATGAGATGTGTTATCTGTAATCCATCTTGGACAATGAAAAGCAATTCAAAATTTGTTCCCTTCATGCAGTGACAGACTAGAGCAATGCAAGCACTATTTCACCAGTATCACTAATGACACCAGCAACCTCGCCTGTAATATATGCAGACTGTGGAGCAGATTAATATTGCTATCAAAACATTTTTGTTGTATCTATGAACTGTGTGAAAAAAAAATTAATTAAGTTACCTTAATTCACTAAAACTTAATTAAAAACTTGGGTGCTCATTGCCCAGAGCAAGTTAGCATGAAATTCAATTTGTGCTCATCTGCTTAATACTGGCAGAGTGTAAGACGGTGCCTGAAACACCCAGTTCTACTAAAGTCTACTGGTGCATGCCATCATTTGTATTGTGGTTACTCTTTGCATCCCAAGAGCATCTGAAGGATCCAGTGTCCCTTTGCAATAACATGCACGTTCAGCACTTATCACAACATCAAAATATTGAAATGTTGGTGTTCCTCTTGCTCTATCTGTATTGAATCCTTGAAAACTATTGCATCTACTTTGGCAGTACCTGTGGGACGCACCTTTCTTCTGAGTTCACACAATAATGGATGGATGTCCAGGCCCAGATGTGTCCCTTCTCTCAAAAAATTTTTCTCAGGCTTTGTCAGTTACTGCCTCAACTCCACAGTTATATTCAAGATGCAGTTGCTGACGTTTTATGCTCCATGACTCTGAATAACTCCTACCTTTCAACCCCAAGAAGCAGGCATGGGGAAAGCCTCTTTGGTCTCCAGACCTCCAGACTTCCTCCAGGAGGACACACGCATCATCTAATCTATTCTGCAAATAGGTCAAGCTCTGTTTTGGAACAACTTAGTTCTCCTTTTGGCACAATCCTTGCCCATCCTCACTTTAGCCAGTTCCTGGCACATTTTAGGTTGCATATGTTAATTCCCAGTCTCTCTTGCATCACTAGAGAAGTTTAACATCACATCAATATAAGCACTCTACTGATACCTGGAAGCAGAAAATAAACTAAATTTCTTCTGCCAAAAAAAAGTAAACAAACAGGTCTGGAATGATCTAGATGGTGGTAAAGCCATTTGGCAATCATATTGTTCACTGGTATCATTTTTCCTTTGAATGTTAAAGGTAAAGAGTTATTCTTCCATTAGCACTTTCATATTCCATTCATCACAAAGTACAAGCCCTTGTAATGTTTAAAAGTGCCAGAAATAGGACAAAACACAGATTTCAACATCAAGAAACAGATGCTTAGTGAGGCTGGGAACAGAAATGAGTGAATGAAAAGACTAAATGAATGAGTAAATGACTTCAGTAAGATGTTTAGGTAAAATGGTGAGAGAAATGACAAAACTTTAAACTCATTAATTCTCCTCCTAACCAGCTCCTGCTATACAGAGTGACCAATTATAGTTATTTCCCAGCTCTAAATAGATGATTAATTACATTTTAGCCTGCCTGTGAAGCTATTATACCATTATAGATTCCTCTGGTATATCACAGTCATGCTCTTTAGCTAGGAAGCGCAGCCTCAGGCTGCACTTTCTAGTTGTGTTAGGTCTGGTAGGCCTAAAGTGTTATTCAAAAGTAAGGCTATAGAGTAAATATAACACTGAATTGTAGAACACAACATAACATTCTCCACCATTTCCATTCTTATACCTCTACTCCAGCAATTCTATGGCATGACAAATGATTCGAATAGGCATGTCAAATTCTTCCATAGAGACTTACACATCACCCTTTTAACTTTCATTATTTGAAATGATTCTTTTTATGAAACTTTTAAAACCTAGCGGGGCAAAGTGTCCCATCAAGCATTACTGGGGCCAGCTGGGAGGTGCTGCTGTTAGTGATTCACAAACTGTATTAAGAACAAAAACATGACAGCTCTAATTATTATAAATGGGTCATTAAATCCCTTTCAATTGCAGTGTGAAATACAATCTCTGAATAGAATAGCAAGCATCTCCTGGAAAATAAAACAACTCTTCTTTCTCTGAAGGTAGAAAAAAAAAATCCATTCTGATCTGAATGTGATAGAAGGTGAAATGCATTTTTCTAATGAATGCTAGTGTTATTAAGACAGTAATAGCTGCTAATGGGGAGAGGTCTGGGATGAAAGAGTAGTATTTATAGAAAAGGTAATCTGCAAAAAGGAAAGGCAGCCTTGGATTGTCATATTTCAGACCTAGATTTTGCAACATTAATGCTCTTGTGGGAAAGGATGAATAAGGTGACCTTAGAGATATTTCCAGTAACTTTCTGAAAGTCACTCCTTGGAGAGAAGGGTTGCTCTTATACATTGCCAAGGGAGCCGGTGGAAGTCCCTTTCCTGAGTCACTTGAGAAGACATGACATTGTGCGTACACATCAGACCTTTCAAAACAACAAAGGAAAGACAGTGCAAAAGGAAAACAGCCCAAAGGGAAGAGCTGAAGATACAGCAAGCAGTAATAATTCCCCAAATGCCATAATAGACATCTTTCTGTCAACTATTCTGTTCCAAGCTTCAAGAGCTAGACTAGGAAACGACATTGAACAAAAAGAACAGAGAGAATGTGCACTAGGGGTGAGATAAAAAGTCAAAGCTGCTGTTTTAGTACACAACTTACACAGCATACCCAGGACAACATAGTTAATGTGGACTAAGGAATCAGTTCTGCATTAATTCACATGAGCCAATGGCACACAACACCATTAAATAGTCCTTTTTTTTCTGTATTAGGGAACATCTGAGATGAAAATTGAAACCTCCTGCTCTGTAACAGCTAGGTAAAAAAAAATATCAAATTGAATTGTAAATACCTGTGATAGGTAAAAAGCAAAAGCTTGTACCAAGGCCATTTTGACTGCAGTCAGTAATGTTAGCAAGCCATTTTCATGTGCCATGTAACTGACATTAAATAACTTCCTTGGATTTACATGGTCCCATAAAAAAAAGGGGGAGGGGGGGGGGCTTATTCTTCCTCTTCTGGACAGTTTGCCTCCTTTAGCAGAGACAGAACAAAAATAGAAAAGCCATAGATAATTGAGAGTGAGAGACATAGTAAAATGTCCCCTGTGCCTCTTAGTGGAGGCCTGATGCAGCAGTAACTTCAAATTCCTAATTCTGTTTTTATGTATGCCTTTGTAGTTACTGTATGTATGCCTATGCCTGTTGTCAGTGATGGTGAAAGAAAGCAGTAGCCTTGCAACATACATGTGATGTCAGATAAAGGATCTCATATGAGACATGCAGCTCCCTTGTTCAGTTGTCCCTTCTTGAGAAAAGCCAAAGGCTTTCACCATTTGCGTTGCGCTAATCTCAGTCAACATCAGAAGCAATAAAATGTGAATTAGGGGACCTGCCATCAAAACATGTAGCAAAAACAGTAGTTGAATCATCCCTAGTTTATCTTCTCTCCCACCAGAGATAATCATAAGTAATAAATCCACAAGCAAGTCCACATCCATTTACCTTTTAGAAGGGCCAAGGGAGAAATTGGTCTGCACACTAAATAAATAAGGGACTTCATGAGAACTACCATGCCAGTAGGTCAGTCAGCACTACTGAAGCATAATGCACAGTTAAACACCAATGTGAAGCAAGTTTTTATGGCCTTGGAATGAAAATTATGTCTGGTGTCAGCAAGTCCAGCTCCCCTATATTCAGAAATACAACATACCATGCACTCATTAAACAAATCAGATGGATTCTTCCCCACATCTCCTTATGAAAACCTCTCATTCCTCTGAAAGTAACTTTCTTCTAATTTCCAACCTAAATGTTGGTCACTGTATAGATATTTGCTCTCTTGCCAATATTGTTGCATATTAATATCTCAGGAGGATAAACACCTGAGTGGTAAAAGAGCTATTTAAGCTAAAAGACAATCTCACCTCCAGACAGACAGTGCTTTACTTGTCTGAACCAAGCTCTTTCTGTCTCCCCAGTTAAGAAAGATTCTCCATGCCCATGAACATTCAAATAATGCCTCTCTGCAAGTTTCAGATTGAGTTTGTTTGCATTCAGCATAAGGATAGCATCATTTCAGTGCTCTCAAATAATTCCCTGTATCTATTAGACTGTCTCAGCAGATATATCCTGAGAGTTATGTACCCTTTAGTACCCTTTTCACAGTTTTGCTACCTTGGCATTTCATTGTCAACCTGCAAACAACCATGTTTTCTTCCTCTGTCATATTCAGCTGATGAACTCTGTCACGTTTCTGGAGTTTCTGTCTTCAGTCCCACATGACAAGGGCATTTTTCTGATATTATTTACTTTTATTTGTCACATTTTTATTTGTCACATTTCTAAGACCCACTATATTTATAATAGACCCATATTCCTTTGCACAGAGAATGAATCTTTTCTGTCACTAGATTAATATTATTCTCATACTCTCAATTTTATCCCAAGTTACTGATGAAAATATAAATACGAACAGTCTCAAAGCTTATCCTCGAGAAACAATTAGTTAGACCTATTAGTGCTAGTATTTCACTGTCCTCACAACCAACTAGTCACTTCTCTAAGAGCTGTTTTAGTACTACACTTGTCTCCACTTCTCCAGTTACACTACTATTTTCCTTTGAAGAAGGGCAGAATATACACAGCATTGATAACATCTAGTGCTTTCCCAGAAGATACTGGGTAACCTAATATTATCCAAACCTTAAGTCCAGCTTACCTTCTACCCCACTTCTCACTTTAATCATATTTTCCTTTTAAATTTATTTTAGAACTTGATGTTCTATGATTATGGGTTAGGATCGGCAGGGACAACAAGGCTAGTGTCCTGGTCGGGGTCTGCTATAGACCGCCGAACCAGGATGAGGAGACGGATGAGGAGTTCTACAGGCAGCTGACAGAAGTTGCGAAATCGTCAGCGCTTGTACTCGTGGGGGACTTCAACTTCCCTGACATATCCTGGAAGCACAACACAGCCCAGAGGAAGCAGTCTAGGAGGTTTCTGGAGAAAGTGGAAGATAGCTTCCTGACGCAGCTGATTAGTGAACCTACCAGGGGTGGTGCCCTGCTAGACCTTCTCTTCACAAACAGAGAAGGACTGGTGGAGGATGTGATTGTTGGGAACAGTCTTGGGCAGAGCGACCACGAAATGGTGGAGTTCACTATTCTTGGCGGGGCCAGGAAGGGAACCAGTAAAACCACTGTATTGGACTTTCGGAGGGCTGACTTTGGGCTGCTCAGGACACTAGTTGGTGGAGTCCCATGGGAGGCGGTTCTGAAGGGCAGAGGGGTCCAGGAAGGCTGGGCGCTCTTTAAGAGGCAAATCCTAATGGCGCAGGAGCGGTCTATTCCCATGCGCCCAAAGATGAGCCAGCGGGGAAGAAGACCAGCCTGGCTCAACAGAGAATTGTGGCTTGAGCTTAGGAGAAAAAAGAGGGTTTATAATCTTTGGAAAATTGGGCAGGCCACTAAGGAGGACTATAAGGATGTAGCGAGGCTGTGCAGGGACAAGATTAGGAAGGCCAAAGCTCGTCTGGAGCTCAATCTGGCTACTGCCGTTAAAGATAACAAAAAACGCTTTTATAAATACATCAACACAAAAAGGAGGACTAGGGAGAATCTCCATCCTTTACTGGATGCAGGGGGAAACTTAGTTACAAGAGATGAGGAAAAGGCGGAGGTGCTCAATGCCTTCTTTGCCTCAGTCTTTAGCGGCAAAACCGGTTGCTCTCTGGATACCCAGTACCCAGAACTGGTGGAAGGGGATGGGGGGCAGGATGTGGCCCTCACCATCCACGAAGAACTGGTTGGTGACCTGCTACGGCACTTGGATGTCCACAAATCGATGGGGCCGGATGGGATCCACCCAAGGGTACTGAGAGAACTGGCAGATGAGCTGGCCAAGCCCCTATCCATCATTTATCAGCAGTCCTGGCTATCGGGGGAGGTCCCAGCTGACTGGCGGCTAGCAAATGTGACGCCCATCTACAAGAAGGGCCGGAGGGCAGACCCGGGGAACTACAGGCCGGTCAGTTTGACCTCAGTACCAGGGAAGCTCATGGAGCAGATCCTCTTGGGAGTCATCGTGCGGCACTTGAAGGGCAAGCAGGCGATCAGGCCCAGCCAGCATGGGTTTATGGAAGGCAGGTCCTGCTTGACGAACCTGATCTCCTTCTACGACAAAGTGACGCGCTGGGTGGACGAGGGAAAGGCTGTGGACGTGGTCTACCTTGACTTCAGCAAGGCTTTTGACACCGTCTCCCACAGCATTCTCCTCAAGAAGCTGGCTGCTCTTGGCTTGGACTGGCGCACGCTTCGTTGGGTTAGAAACTGGCTGGATAGCCGGGCCCAAAGAGTTGTGGTGAATGGAGCCAAGTCCAGTTGGAGGCCAGTCACTAGTGGCGTCCCCCAGGGCTCGGTGCTGGGGCCGGTCCTCTTTAACATCTTCATCGATGATCTGGATGACGGCATTGAGTGCACCCTCAGTAAGTTTGCAGATGACACCAAGCTAGGTGCGTGTGTCGATCTGCTCGAGGGTAGGAAGGCTCTGCAGGAGGATCTGGATAGGCTGCACCGATGGGCTGAGGTCAACTGCATGAAGTTCAACAAGGCCAAGTGCCGGGTCCTGCACATGGGGCGCAATAACCCCAAGCAGAACTACAGGCTGGGAGAGGAATGGTTGGAGAGCTGCCAGGCAGAGAAGGACCTGGGAGTGATGGTGGACAGTCGGCTGAATATGAGCCAGCAGTGTGCTCTGGTGGCCAAGAAGGCCAACGGCATCCTGGCTTGTATCAGAAACACTGTGACCAGCAGGGCTAGGGAGGTGATCGTCCCCCTGTACTCGGCTCTGGTGAGGCCGCACCTCGAGTACTGTGTTCAGTTTTGGGCCCCTCGCTACAAGAAGGACATGGAGGTGCTCGAGAGAGTCCAGAGAAGGGCGACGAAGCTGGTGAGGGGCCTGGAGAACAAGTCCTATGAGGAGCGGCTGAAGGAGCTGGGCTTGTTCAGCCTGGAGAAGAGGAGGCTCAGGGGCGACCTTATCGCTGTCTACAGGTACCTTAAAGGAGGCTGTAGTGAGGTGGGGGTTGGCCTGTTCTCCCACGTGCCTGGTGACAGGACGAGGGGGAATGGGCTTAAGTTGCGCCAGGGGAGTTTTAGGTTAGATGTTAGGAAGAACTTCTTTACTGAAAGGGTTGTTAGACCCTGGAACAGGCTGCCCAGGGAGGTGGTGGAGTCACCATCCCTGGAGGTCTTTAAAAGACGTTTAGATGTAGAGCTTAGGGATATGGTTTAGTGGGGACTGTTAGCGTTAGGTCAGAGGTTGGACTCGATGATCTTGAGGTCTCTTCCAACCTAGAAATTCTGTGATTCTGTGATTCTGTGATTCTGTAAAACAAGCTTCTCTTATTCTTTTTCTTCTTTATTGCTGATCTTCAGATACATTAAATTTTTTTTCAGGTAGAAGCATATCTTGTGAAGAAATAGAATTACAACATTGACCTGTGAGTGAGAAACATGATGCCTGTGTTTCTCATTGAAAGAGAGCTTAACAATATGTTAGGGAATTCAGTTGTTCAAATGACTAACAGGTACAGTACACAGCAGATGAATAAAATGTAGAGGACTAGAAAAAATAAGGTTTTGTTTTGTTTTTTTTTGGTTGTTTTGGTTTGGTTTTGTTTTATTGTTTGTTTGTTTGTTTTCCATATTCAGTCTGGTTTCTAAAGAAAACAAAGCTGAATCCACTGTGTTGGGTGGATGACTAATCATCTGCCTACCTGCCTGCCTGTCTAGAAAGCTTTTGGATGAGGAAGACATTACCAGTCACTGCAACCTGGCCTCACTCTTACTAAATGTTAGAGAATCCACTCCCTCTTTTGAATTCACAGGAAAACAGGCTTTATTGTTCGTGAAACTAGTTATTTTGAGAAGGGATTGAGTTACAGTGCCATCATATTGCTGTGAGCGAGGTTACACTGAAAGATGCACTGAAACACCTCATTTTAGTGGAGAATAGTGTTTTTCAGCTAAATCTAAATCTGCTCCTGAGTGTCTTTGAGCTATGAGCTCATACTTCAGTGCCGTGAAGGACATCAGAAAAAGTCAGGCTGGCAATTATTTCCAGGTGAATAATTTATTTAACAAATTTAGATACTTCCCCTTCATGAATTGTACTTTTTGAGTACAGGAGAACACTGTTTTCTTTAATTCATTATATAAAAATTCAGGTGAATATTTTTTGCAAATAATTTCTAATGTGAAAAATGAGGACATTATTTCAACAGTCCAATGATCACAGCAACCACGATTATCTCATGATCACCAGGTAACATTCCTTCTTTCTTTGTTGTATACTTCACTTGTTTTATTCCAACTCTGCAAAGAGCAGAGATCTCTTGTTTTATCTTCATGCACGGTTTAACACAATGGAGCTAAGCACTCTACATCTCACTGTAATATGAATAATAATTCAGGCTGTGATTTGTGTTGTCAACACACATCAATCTCAGCTATTATACAGCTCCTCTACAACAGGCAGCAATGCACCTTACCGTATCCTAATAACACCTCCATTAGATACAAGAATTCTAAAATCTCCACTTATTGCTGTGGAAGAAAGGGCCATATATAGAGTGCTTACTTTTGAGCATCTGCTGTAATGCTTAACAAGAACAGTGTTTCCAGCCACCTAACTTAGATAACCAAATCAGTGTGTGTCTACAGAAAGAATTAAACACCTTAGAAAGCTGGTTCAGTGTCAGCTATGGCATCCGTGTCTCTCTAGTGAGGCTGTTGGGCTGCTGCACATTGTCGTTTGTTCCCAACTGTGAGTTCAGCTGTGGGATGAGGATATGGAAATGTTCATTCCTCATGAAAAATACTCCTGTCTCTTCCTTCCCACCCTACTCCATGGATTTTTAATACAGATAATGCAGAGGCACAAACAAACTAAAAGGACATAATAGGAAAACAGAATAAAGACAGAAATCCATTAAGAAGCTTCATTTTACTGCACACTTTGTTGTACATTTCACTACATTTAGTATGTATGCTGTGGCAGAGATAGTACTTGTAACTTGTAAAGGCACACAAGTGCTTCTTGAGGCAAACTCAAAGTTTTGGGGAAGAATTACAGACCAGAACTCCACAGGAACATCCTCTGAAACATTCCCCAGTGTCAGCCCTGGACATGACTGGAAGCAGAATCCCAATGCCTGACTGAAAGAAGCTGTGGGAAGAAAGGTAGAGATTTATCACTATCTATAGAAAATCCTGCAAAGGCTGGTACCACCAAAACCAGAACAAACTCAACCTTAGACAACATCAGGAGGTCTTAGTCTAGAGATTGGTCAAAGCAACAGGCAGAGAAAAGACACAGCTGGATGTCATAAACCTTCATTCTGAAGAGCAAATGTAAAAACAAACCCTCTCTAACAAGATTCAGCATAAAATTATATACAAATTAGTGAGCTAGCAGCAGAGATCAGACTCATGTGTTGTTATTTTATTTTACTTTTTTTTTTTGTTTGGTTGGTTCTTGTTTTGTTTTGTGGCAAGGTTTTGGTAGCAGGGGGCTGGCCTCTGTGAGCAGAACCCAGATGCTGCCCCATGTCAGAGAAGAGGCAGCTCCAGCTGACTCCAAAGGGACCTGCTGCTGGCCAGATCCGAGCTAGTGAGTGAAGTTTTTTGGGCCTCTGGGACAGCAGATTTAAGAAAAAGAAAAACCGGCTGCACAACAGCAGCTGGGAGAGAGGAGTGAGAAGAAGCCCTGCAGCCCCCAAGGCCAGTGCAGCAGGAGGGCAGGAGATGCCCCAGGCATGCAGCAGCAGTTCCCCTGCAGCCTGTGGAGAGGCCCCTGGTGGAGCAGGCTGTCCCCCTGCAGCCCATGGGTCCCACATGGAGCAGATCTCCACGCTGCAGCCCCCCCATGGGTGGAGGAGCCCCCGGTGGAGCAGGTGGATGTGGCCTGGAGGAGGCTGCGGCCCATGGAGAGCCCCCGCAGGAGCAGGCCCCGAGCCAGAGCTGCAGCCCGTGGAGAGGAGCCCACGCAGGAGCAGGGGGCCTGGGGGGAGCTGCCGCCCACCCGTGGGGGACCCGTGCTGGAGCAGTTTGCTCCTGGGGGATGGACCCCGTGGGACGGAGCCGTGTGGGAGCAGTTCCTGAAGAGCTGCTGCCTGTGGGCAGCCCATGCCATGAAGGAGCAGTGGGGACAAAGCGTTAGGGACTGGCCACAGCCCCCATTCCTGGTCCCCTGTGCCACTGGGGAGGAAAACATAGAAGAGGGTGGATGGGGGGAAGGTGTTCTTATTTTGCTTGTAGTTTCTCACTGCTCTGGTCTGCTAGTAGCTGGCAAGAAATTACATTAATCTCCCTTATGCTGAGTCTGTTTTGTCCATGATGGTAATTGTTGAGTGAGCTTCCTGTCCTTATCTCAACCCAGAAGTTGTTTGTTTTTTTCATCGTATTTTCTCCCCCTGTCATTTTCAGGAGGGGGGTGAGAGAGTGGCTGTGGTGGTGCTTAGCTGCCCCTCAGTGTTCAACCACCACAACTCAACAAATACAGAGCCCTTTAAAGAGCAGCCAGAAAGACTGACAATAAAGCCTGTGGTTAAATACATAGGAGTTTTTGTGCTAATGCTTTAAATTTAACAAATACTCCAGGAAAACTACAATGCTTCTTTTAAATGCAGATTTTGAGTAAAAAGAAACTTGGGGAAGATGTCATCCGTGTAGCAATATGGCAGTATGCTCATTCACTAGAAGGTCTGCAAAATCAAACACAAAAAGGGAATTATCACAGCGGAAGAAAAGTCAAGATTTTTACGCAGTAAATGTGTTGAACTCAACTCCCACTAATAGTAGTATTAATCTTTCTGAAGCTCCAGCAGTGCCTCTAGAAAGATGTAAGAAGCTGTTAATGAAACACTCCCCCTGGCCTTCCTGCTGCATAAGCAGGTGAACATATGTCCAAAGCCTTGCTGGTTTGTCCAGATATTCTTAAATCTGTTCCTCTTTCTTGCACTTTTAAGCAGCAGAGCAGATAGGACAGTATTACTTCTTGCTAGCAAGAACATCCATAATTCTGAATGTACCAAATGAAGGCTCCAAATTGTACAATTTACTATCATTTATTTGCTTTCAGTGTGGAATAAAACACTCTTTACTTTTTTTCCTGCAGGAATAGTCATTGTGTTAGTTGGTCCTGGCAGCTCTAGTCAGAAACAGCTATGTGGCTCTGTTCTATCCCACGTAATTTCAAGAACCATCAACAAAGTGCTGCTCCTTGCTTTTGTCATGGTTTTGGCAGGGAAAAAGTTAAGTTTCTACATAGAGGCTTGTATGACGCTGTGGTTTGGATTTATTGGTGATAACACACCAATGTTTTAGTTGTTGCAGAGCAGTACTCACCCAGACCAAGGACTTTCTGGCTTCTGCTGCCCTGCCAGCAAGGGCTGGGGGTGTGCAAGAAGCTGAGAGGGAACAGAAGGACAGCTGATCCACCTGGGGAGAATGAGCGAGTGTCTGGGTGGTGCTGAGCTGCATGCTGGGGCTACACCATAATGGCTTTGTATGGGCAAAGTGACACCACTAGCTGCAGCTGGACAGCCCAAATGTCCTGTCACCTGGCACACAGAAGGGCATGCAGAGATTTGAGAACTGACTTACAGAATGGGGACAGAGGCACTTTTACCTTACCCACAGGCAGACTGTGGTTGCAATCAATTACAGACAATAATGAGCTCTTCCCTCCACTTCATGTGAGCTGGTGTCCCTGTCAAAAGCTGCATGCACTGCTAACGGTTAAATAAAGTACAATGGAGAGCCTAAAGGCGTGGTTGTTGCTAGATGAGTCTAAAGAGTATGTCATGGGTATCTACTCCTTGCATGATGAAAAGCAAGTTTGGGGTAGTCTCAGCAACCTCAGCCCTCCTTCCTAGCTTCCCATCCATTCTTCTGACTGGAAGTCAAAGTCCCCTTGAGTTCTGCACACCAGCTTGAGGGCCCACCTGTGGACAGGCAGATTGCATGGGTGTAAAACCCAGCTCCCATTGATATAGAGATCTAGATGTGTGGTTTTATTTATTTATGTGTGTGTGCGTGTGAACAGGGGCTTGGTAAGAGAAAATGCACAGGCTCTCTCTCCAGTTAACACTGTCCTAGTTCACTAGAGGTGAACTATACATGAGGTGTCTTCATCCTTTTGCACGTAATAAATATTCAAACCACATGTCTTTAGGGCACTTGGCTAAGGTGTTTAACATTTGAGCACACATCATTGAAAAGGCAGGTTGGTACTTTAGTACTAACTCATCTCTATTTTTAGTCTTAACACAGCTATAACATCCCCAGAAACCTGACCACCCTGCTGTGATTAAATATCATACTTCTACGGTGAACTGCTGCCTAGATTTTAGAGTAGGTACATTTATTTTAAATCTCAGATCACCGTAGTAAACCCTTATTTTCAGTCTAGGCTATTAAAACAGAAGAGTCATCCTTCTTTTTCATATTTAACCATGCAAAGGAATAGCTAATGGTGATTTACATTTTTATTGGAATTAGTGGAAGGACTTATATAAAGATAATTGGGAGTTTTCATGCCTGTCACATCACTGCAAGTTGCTGGGACAGTGAGAAAAAGTAATTCTGAAGTGCTAAAATATTGTGAGACGGCAATGGGAAGTCTTTTCAAGATTTAAGACCTAAAATAGCCATATACAATGGACAGGTGATGAGTACTGGAAGTGGAATGGGGACCAGAAAAGTACACTCATGGCCCTACCTGAAGTAGTTTTATTTCTGAATATCTGTATAAATGTTTTAAGCATTAAAGTATTTATTATTTGAATTATAGTAATTCATAGAAATCTCTGCACAGCAAGAGATGGTCTGGTCAGAAAGAACAGCATCCAAATCATAGAATCATAGAACTATAGAATCATGGAATCATAGAACATCCAAGTTGGAAGAGACCCACAAGGATCATGGAGTCCAACTCCTGGGTCCCTAAAGGACCACCCCCCAAAAAATAAAATAAAATAAAAAAATCAAATCATGTGTCTGAGAGTGTTGTCCAAACACTTCTTGATCTCTGGCAGGCTTGATGCTGTGACCACTTCCCTGGGAAACGTGTTCCAGTGCCCAACCACCCTCTTGGTGAAAAACCTTTTCCTGATAACCAGCCTGAACGTCCCCTGTCACAGCTTTAAGCCATTCCCCCAGGTCCTATCATAAACAGGCAAGACAGAACATTTTGAGAGAAAGTATTATTAGATATGTTTTACAGATGGGGAAAACAAAACAAGGGAAGGCGCTGGATGGGACTGACTTCCAGACTGAGGCTGTTAAGCTGCGGTGTTAATGTGCAGGTAACTAACTTGTCTTGATTTGGAGCCAAATTCTACCATTAGGGTTTCATTTGTTGTTTTATATTTTGAAACCTGGTGTTTGCCACATTAAAAAGTGCATATTAAATAATATACAGATCCTCTCCAGGTTCATATGCCCCACCATGTTCTGGCTGTTGTCTAGCAATCAGAAGTCTCCTATTGATCCTGCACCATACCAGCTAATCCAGCACAGAAATCTTGATGCTGTAGGCTGCTCCAGGCAGGTGAGCAAATCGTTCTCTAAGTGGCTCATTTATTTTGTGAATAAGGTTCAGCTGCCAAATTGTAGCCTCTGGAGTCACTCTGATGCTGCGAGTTATCCTGCTACTGCTCCAGAACAGTGCAGGTTGCCCACAAGTCAGATTTGGTACAGCACATGTTCCTTATCCTGGTCCATGCTGGTAACAGTCTGCCCGTGCTCTTATCCCACAGTAATTTAACCAAACCTGCCATGGAGGAATTTTACCCAAAACAAAATGTAAGGAATTAAGAGGATGTACACAGACAGTAATCACGGTTCCAAACAGTTGCAATAATTTATTATGCAGTGCTAAGTCTGAGTCCAGCATTTCATTCTCATCCTCCCCACCTCCTCTGAAATGATGAAGTTGCCCAGCCCGAAGGGCTGAATCGCCTGAGCCTCTTTGGTGAGTCTGGCCCTATCAGCTCCCCAGTTTGGCAGAAATCTGACAAAATGGCAGGCTCTGGGAAAAAGCTGTGTGGAGAGGAGATTCATACTGCAGCCCATCACATCAGAGACCAGCTATGCAGTAAGCTGCGACTGGTGTGCTTTCTGCTACCAATGGACTGAAAACTGAGCACACAGCTGGTGTGTGTTATTATAGCCTATTACAGCCAAAAGCTTTTCCTCTTCTCTTCCATCTCATCCTCTTGTTTGTGTCATCCACCTTTTATGTCTCATCCATCTAGAAAAAGGCATCTCAGGGTAGGCACTACCATTTACTTTGTATTTGTACAATTGCCATGAGCACAGATGAGATGTCTGAACACCAACTCTCTTTATATTTCAGTTATTACTGGTGGCTCCTCCAGGCACTGTCCAACCACAAGCATCTATATATTAATGCATCCCAAGCAAAGTTTTAGGGTAGGAAAAATGCATTTAATCACCAGTTCTTCTCCCTTTTTGTAATTGCTCTGCCTAATATGTTCTCAACTGCTCTGAAACTTATAAAATACAAGGTGGCTCCAGTGCTGGAGGGGGCATGACCTGTGCAAAGGGAACCCTCTTCATTCCTTGCTCTACTGCAGATGTTCAGGTCAAGCATATGACCCAGAAATCTTAGGGGGAATTGGGAGACCAAAAACAATCTAAAAAGTAATAAAACCCTTTGATTTCTATTCAGTTGAAAGATAGCAGTCTGAAAAATACCATCCCAGTCATTTCTGCTTTGCAGAGGCTTTTCCCCTAGTGTGTCTGCATTAAAAGCAAATGGTTGGTAATGATTTGTGTGCATGCAACACTTCTAAGTAATTAAAACAAACCTCTGCCTGCTGCAGAATGTGAATGTGCCAGCAAACTAACCCAACCAGGCCAACTTCGTCTAGGCTCAGTAAATTCACTGCAGATTAATATCCCCTTGGAATGGCCACTTAAAAGGCAACAGTTCTACAAAGCCAGCTGGCCATCCTCTTCTTTCAAGACAAGTACCTCTCCTGCTGAGACAGCACTGTGTGCTGCCTACCCCAGCCTGAGTGCTTGAAGCATGTGGCATACTATCATACTAGAAATTTTATACATCAATTATTATTTGTAAGGGAAATGGGAATAATGGCATGAGTTGATGTGGCAGCGCAAGTTCTTACATCACTCTTCAACCTCTTTATCTCTGAAAGGATGAAACTTCAAAGTCCTCTGCACTGAAACAGACATTGGCGTAGTTGAGAGATCACTTAATATGATCAGAATGCAAAACTTAGGATTTTTCATCTTGGTGAAAGGAGCCCACTGCTACCACAAGGGATTTTATCACTTTATCTGGGACCAGGTATAGCTTGAGATGGTGAAGGCAAACCTGGAAGGCAATGGCAGATGTTTTGTTTGACAAAACAAAAGACAAACCACTAAGATTAACAACTGCTCTGGGAGAGGGTAACGGCTGATCCCATAACATCTGTTTTCAGTGTTCCAGCCATAGCCTGGAGGTGTCAGCAGGAGTACTTCCATTTGAGCTGCTTGGGTAAGGTCAATATGGGAGTTAGGAAGACATAATATTTCTCAAGTGAAGAGCAGAATAAGTGAAAGAAGTGAAAAAGTGAAAGGACAAAGGTGTGCATGTGTGTGCTTGAGTGGCAGGTATTTTCAAAGTAACTTTGAACTGTTTTTTTTGGTCACTGCTAAGAAAAGAACCCTCACAGACAAACAACTCCCTGCAGAAATTAAATAGAAAGCTTTCATCTGCATGACATAGCAAGAACAATGCAATGTTTAATGATCTTTGCAGAGAATTGCGGTTTCTTTACATAGGAAAGAAAGGTTTTCCTTTTCCTTAGTATTTGCTATTGATCTTGCCCCTTGTCTTTTTGCCCAATTTGGCATGCATTTGAAATTGTTCATTCATGTGCCTTGCAAGCTTTGATGTCTGTATGGTTCTGAGGAAATTGCGAATTGCTGTTTTAAGTGCATTTTCTGTATTATGGTAATTGCCTATAATATACCAAAGGACAATATTAAAGGAAAATATTCTGTGCACAATTATGGAATTGCACATAACACAGCACTCAGATTAGCATAAGAAAAAATAGCATTTTATTTTTTTTTATAGCAAATGTGATAGAGGACAGTTACTTGGTCCAAAAAAATAATTTCTTAAAATATGTGCACAAACTTCTGTTTCTCCAAGATCTAATGCAATGAAAAATTAGGGAGCAAACAACTCAGTAACTTCAAGAAACATTGACAGAAAATGAGAAGAAAATCATTTTCTTAACCTTAGATGAAATGTTCACCTTTCAACTCTTTCAACACACATCTCTATTAGGCATCTCCAATGAACATGCTGTCATTGTCAGCTCACATTTATTGCCTAAGAAACCACTTGCAAAAGTAATTTAAATGCCAAATAGTTATCAAGGTTATTATAAAACTATGGGACCAAGTTAAATCACTATTTTATTCTCTGCAGCAGAATTTCTCATATCTCCCTCTGTAGTTGCCTATTTATTCACACTTTTCCCTTAAATGTGGTATTTCAACTAACTACAGCTGCTAAAAGTTAAGCATGGCTATGTAAGCTAGCCATTTAAGCTCCTGCTGTTCTCAACAGAGGACTTAGAGAAAGATAACTCACCTCCAGAAGATAATTTACCCGCTGATTTTATATGTTTCTATTTTGATGGGATGAATTGCCCTTTGAAATTGCCAATTTCTCTGTGTTGTCTACAGGGTGAACACAAAAGACACTCTTAAACCAGATGTCTAGCTTCTAATGGTTAAATGAACTCTAATCTCTGTCTTTCTCTCCATTTAAGTCCCAACACTATATGCTGCTTGGCTTATTCCCTCATCTCTCCACCAATTATCTATCCACTTAGGAACTGATCTCCTGGGTAATCAGTTCCAGTCCTCAGTCATCACAGGAAGTCATGTCATATCACCCCAGTCATGCATTTATCAAACTCCCTTTTAAAAATAGTTATGTCATCTGTAACTACTACTTCAAGCAAACAGCTGATCTATATTAATCTTCTTCCTGTAAGGCTTCTTCTAATTCCCTGCCTAACCATATTTATGATCAGTTTATACCCCATTTGTCCTTTAGCTTAGATAGTTCCTATCTCTTCCTGGAATTTACCCGCCTGTAGATATTTATAAACAATAATTACATCCTCTACTAGCTTTCATTTTGCTGGTCTGAAGAAAGCTAAAGTTTATTTATTTATTTATTTATTTATTTATTTATTTATTTATTAAGGTAGTTTCTCTATTCTTCCATTCTAGTAACCCTATTCTAGCTTCAGTACCTCTTTCTTCAGTACTGCTGATGAGAGGTGTACATTGTATTCTAGGTCTGTTACAGCAGCATTAATCTTTTTCTCTCTATAGAAAGAAATCTCACCTAAAATATCCCAGTGTGCTTTCTCCTGATGGGCTTGCTCTAGTGGGTCACAGTCACTGTGAGCCAGCAAATAGGTCTGTATCTTTCTTCTCCTTTGTTTTCTGCTGAGAAGGCTTCACATTATAAGAGACTGTCAAAACTTCTAAGCCTTCCCCCAAATCTCATCCAGATCTGTTTTTTCCAGTCTTTCTGGCCATCAATTCCTTTTGTATGTAAATTTAATACTCCTCTATCTTGATAATGAATCCCAGTTTTTTGTCATCAGTTGCTTCTGCGCTGGCATGGTCTTATTTTTTGTGCCAGTATCCTTAATGAAAACAAGAAATGACATGAGCTGCAAGAATTAGCTTTGAATAAGTACAGAAATAATCTTTCTCATCTGATGATTCTCTTTTCATTATAAACAACTCTCAAATCCCATTGCAGTAATTTCCTAGACTTCTTAGTTCTTTTACAAATCTTTATCTCCATCTTCATAATTTTCTATGCAGAATTAACAGATGTCTTACTGAGGGCTGGAGAGGTTCACTTCTGGAAAGAATGTGGACTTGAGGAGTACCAAACCATGCTTACCTTATAAAGAAATTAATATAAATATTTTTTTCAAAATATTAAAAGAAAAAGTTGTTTACATGCTGAATTTTTACAGCAATTTTTACAAATCTCATTGTGGAACCTATTGCCACTGTATACAGAGTTCCTGTTTTTCAGATGACGTACTAGGGAAAGAATTCATAGATACTACATAAGAACTCTGATCTTTCCAGTGTGTGACACATCTCAACTCTTTTATTAGAGAAGGTTTTTGTTGTAATATTCCTGTGTTCTGCTGCCTGGAAGAAGACAGAACCAATAAATGTTTCACCAGTCATAGAATCATGTAGGTTGAAAAAAACCTTCAAGATCATCAAGTCCAACCACCAACCTGACCTACGGAGTCCCGTTGCTAAACCATGTCTGTTAGTACCATGTCCATGCATCTCTTAAAAATCTCCAGGGAGGGATGGGGATGCCACCATTTCTCTGGGCAGCTCAGTCCAAAACTTGACCATCCTCTCCATGAAGAAATTCTTCTTAATGTCCGATCTAGACTTCCCCTGGTGCAACTTGAGGCTGTTTCCTCATGTTACTTGAGAAAAGGGACTGACACCCACCTCACTACAACCTCCTTTCAAGTAGTTTTAGAGTGCAATGAGGTCTTCCCTCAACCTCTCCTTCCCCAGCTTAAACCACTCCTTAGCCACTCCTCATAAGTCTTGTTTTCTAGTCCTTTCAGCAGCTTTATTGCTCTTCTGTACACATGCTCACAGAACTTAATGTCCTTCTCGTGGTGAGGGAACTGAACACAGTATTTGAGGTACAAGAGGGCAATCACTTCCCTACTCCTGTTGGTGAGAACTGAGGTAAATCCATTCAGATCAACTCTATCGAATATCTATCTGCCTTCACTTGCATTTTGGATATGTTTTGCAAGTTCTTCCCTTCCAAAGTAAGACCCATAGGAAATCTACTTTAGTCTTCTTAACAGCTTTATGCTAGGACCAAGTCTGAACCACAAGACAATTTGGGTTGGACAGGGCCTCTAGAGGTCCCTAATCCAATCTCCTGCCCAAAGGTGGCCAGACCAGACCAGGCTGCTCACAGTCCAGTTGAGTTTTTGAATGACTCCAGGGATCTGTTGTGCATCATGGCTATGGGATCTGTGAGCTACATTAATCACTAAATCTCAAACAACAACACTGCCATTAGCAAATGAAAAAAAAAAAATCATATGTTTGTAGAAAATTTCACCACAGAGTTTGCAAAATAAGATGCTCTGTCTAGCTGCCTACCTAAATTTGACAGATGCATATATACATAAAACACACACGTGCCATGTATGTATGTATATCATGTATCTCCAATACAAGAAAAGGAGAAAATTCAGTGCTAAACCTGAGGTAGCAAAAAATTGAATCAATGCTACTTTGCATCTAAGGTATATTTTGCAGACTGGACTGAGTTAAAGCAGATGGGCCATAGAAGCTTTCTGCTAAATGTTCATGCACCAGAGCCATGAATTTCTCTCCCTTGTGCTGCATTAAGTATGGGCTTTTTTATCACCTAACATTTTTTTAAGTTTTCATTTTACCTTTCATTAAACATTACAAAATGTGTCTCATCAGATAACATTGTTTTTTATGGCAACATTTCAAGCCCAGTAACTGAAGAGACTTCATTCTGTGTCTGAATATGGTCTCCATTTTTCTTTTAATGAACTATTTTTATAGTGCAATTGCATAAACAAATAAGAAAGTAAGTGAGCAAAGATGTTTAAGGTGCTTTCATAGAAACAAGCTTAATTAATATCTAGCTTTCAAGAGGAGCAATTTGGAATCTGTATAACTGTTTTATTTGCAGACATTAAGAAGAAGCTACAGGGCAATTAGCAAGACCTTAGTTCTGGATAGCTAGTTTGAAGCCTTTTATATCAGGTTGAAATTAAGCCTTCCATCAAATACCTCTTACATGCAGCTGTTCAAGGGAAGTTCATCAAAGTTTTAGCAGGAAGAGAAACCTGGCTATAAAACTCAAGTCAGAAGATGAGTGGTTCACTAAACAGTTTCAGGTGACCCATGGGAGATATTAAACCACCATATGTCCGAGTGTTGGACCAGGGACGTAAGTATTACCCTTACGTAGGTCAGCCATAAAATTACCCAGATTTCCAACAACCACCAATGAACAACACCACTACTCCTTCCACCCCACCCCCCAAAAAAGCTAGTCTGTCTGTTTAGCTTTCAGATGATAATTCCAAATACCCTTCTCTAGGTATAGTATCTTTTAAGCAAGTGTCTTGCCTTCCTTGTGGGAGCAGACAGGGTAAGGAGAGGATTTTCAGTTTCTACTATCATTATAATCTTGACTCGAGTTCAGTCCTGCTGTGGCTAACAAAACTTTCTGTGGCTTTCTCCTGCATATCCCAACCTGATTGTATGTTACCAGTTCCATAGACCACACTTATCTCCTATTTAATTTCTAGACCAAAAAATGTGTTTAAAAATGAGGGACTTTTTCTTCATTTTGCAAATTTATCTTCTGTCAGCCTCTCATTCAACTGTAACACATTCCTCTCTTTCCACCCCTCAAAGAAGGGTTTCTTTGAGTAACTTTGAGTCTTATTTGTTTCATTATCCTATCGTGAAGGACACTCATTAGTAATCAAAAGAGTAGCTTTGTGTTGCAGGCCTTAGCTCCTCTCCAAGCACTGTTCATCACTAAGAACAGTCATTACACTGAATTATTTGTTTCTGTTATACATAAGCTTCTTCTACATGGCATCAGAATGTCTAATTTTTTCCCAGTAACTAAAAATTTAGCTGATCAAATGAAAATGCTAAGACATTTTAATTATTTGGAAAGAATAGCCAAAGATGCGTGTTAAATCTGGGCTGTACAAATCAAATCATGGTGCGTGATGACTTCAAAGATATGACTACATTAGCTTACATAAGAGGAAAATATTTTGCAGCTTAATTACTGACACTTTTTAACAAACTTGGCAGTCAATCCCATTTTAACAATAACTAACTGCACAGTCATTAATCCTGGAACTTACGCCAAATTTAGTCTTCCGTACTGAGGACATCTGTGATTGTCTCCTTCGGAATTTGCTCTCTGTGCATCCTATATAAGTGTAACAGAAAACTTCCAACTCCAAGTCCTTTGTCTTACTTACAGCGCATGAGAAGGCAGGCTTGGAAACCTGTCAACAGAAGTTTGGAGGGAATAAAGAAGGGGAAAAATACATTCTAAAAATATTTTTAATTTCACAGAAAAAAAAAAATACAAAGCAAAGAATAATCATAATAGTTTTCATTCGTACATGCATAAAAAAAAGAAGACAGAAACATGCAGAATGTAGCCAGAGCAAGAAAGCACCTAATAAAAATTTGGTTATGCTTGGATGCTAAGATTTGCTCAGAGCAATGAGCATCTCCATTCTCTGCTCCTTGCGGTTAAAAGAAGCCCTTTCCAAAAATCCTGCTTCTTAACAAAACTCACACGAATCCTTTCCCAGTCCCAAGGAAACCACCCCCAGCTCACAGCTCCCTTGAACACTTGGGTTAGATATGTCAGCACAAACTGATCTTTATGGATATATTAGTTCTGAAAAAGAAAAGCATCCTCTGATTTCACGCTGGTTCACCCTGCCCTCATCACACTTGGCTTAACAATGAGGCAAAGGAATATTTTTAGGTACTGAGGAAATGAATAGTGAAAGATAGATGCAAGATTTCCACATTATTCCTTCCTGAGTTAATGTCTAAATGCTTCTCAGAAGCCTGCATAGATCAATGTTTCCCACTTACACTTTTCCTTTTATATCTTATATTTACTACAGTATATATACTTACTGCCACTGAAAAAAGTGCAAGGCATCTAACTTCAAACGGTGCCCTTAAATGGTGCTGACAGTGTACTTTACTTGCAAAAACCACAAAGCAGAACAAATAAAAAGAGCTGTTGTAAGACTAGCTAAAAAGGTTCAGGTACTTGCCATAAGCATTTTACAGCTGGAGATAAGCCTGCAAGAACATTAAAGTTTCACAGCAGAGATGTGATGTGGAGTTGGACATGTCAAAAGATTAAAAACATTGTTTTGCTTATGCTTCTGGAAAGTAGATTGTGAGAGATGTATAAATCATCTACATTCTATCAAAAAATGATTCTCTTTTTGAGACTTTCAGCACATTACCATGCCAAACTACACTTTCTGTCCAGCTTCCACTCTTCAGATATCCATCCTGTTTTCTGTTTCATCCCCGTTGATATGATCTCTACATCCTTTTTTAAAACTTAGCACTATCACTTTTTTCTTCTTTTCAAATAACTGGCACAACATATTTCTTCAGTTCTGAAAACATTCTCTTTTTTGTGGCAAAATTCTACACAAACTGTTTTTGATAAATAAGTGCTAAAGTACTGCATAAATCAGATTCCCTTAATAATTTAACAATTTAATAATTTTAACATTCTTTCAGTGAACATGTCTGATGCTCCAGATTATTGTCTCTATGAAGCTATAACATCACTTGCATTTTCACAATTTATCAGTGAAAATCCCTGAAACTAGATAGCCACACAGTAATCATTAATAAATAAATAAATAAATAAATAAATTGGGAAATTTAAAAACATACTCTAGATTAATTTAATCAATAATTTTCAGAAGGAGTACACCATTTTAAGGAAATTCAGAACATGACGTTGTAAAATCAGGAAGCTATTTCCAACTATGGTATTCTGGGAAACAGTTCTGGGGAAAAACTCTCTGGTCAAGCTCACCTTAATGTTATGTTAAGTCTAACTTAAGTCATCTTAGTAAAGACATCCAGATGTATTATTGCTGTTGGGCCTTGATTCTTCAGGGACATTCACTTGCAAAGATTATACATTTCTGTGGTGTCAAGTATTACAGCGATGAAAAATGTTAGTATTGTACATGGCCATAATATGAATGCAGAGAGAAATTGTATTGCATAAAGTGTATGTCATTATTCATACAGAACACTGAAGTTATTTCTAGCACAGGTCAGGCCTACCTTTTTAAATATTTTACTGCATATGTTTGACTAAGTAAAATATTCATGAATACATTTGAGAATAATCGAATCTAATTTAGATTCTAATTTAGAGCTCTTCTATTCAACAGGTCTCACTCCTCATGTTCTGCATACTTGTGAATAGGAGAACTATTTCCCGCTCCGGAAAATATTTCTGAATGTTAAACAGATTGTACTGAAGAAGTACTACTCATTATTTTCCTATGAATGTATCTCAGGCATCCAAGCAGGATGCAAAAGCCAGGCCACGTGAGCTAACACATATGATGAATAGTGATGATTTGAAGTGAACAGTTTGCAAACAGTGCACAGATTGAAAAGTTTTCATCAGCAGTACTTAGCAAAATCTTATAAATAACACAGATATTCATGAAAGTCAGGAAAACATTTCTGAATTAAAATTAGACTTAAACACATCAAGGTTTGGGGTTGGCATCTCCTCCTTCATTGGTTGTACCTCTAGCTGTTGAATCTTTCTTTCTCAAGGTGGTGCCAAGAGTGGAAACTAAAAGTAATAAATTCATGCCAGAGGTTGAATTTCTTTTTGTGCATAGTATGTGGGAAGGGAGAGTGATTGTACAATGCAGGATAACTCCGCAGTCCACCCACGCTGAGGATCTGGTATCTAACACCACTTTTTTTGTAATGGCGAGAACAGGGTAACAGTCTTTCTAAACCCCAGCAGAAGGAAACAGATTGGAGGAACAACCAGTATGCACTACAGGACTGGCTTTTCTCAGACTGCATGCACTTAGAGGAAATGCCAGGTGACAACCATGATTAATGCTGTTATAATGAGCATTTCTGGGAATGTACAAGGCTCCTCTAATTTAGGTCTTATACCAGAAGTTGTAACAACCTGGGAGTAGCTAGAGTCTATAGAGGTCTTTCTGGGGTGCATTTTGCCTATGAATGAGCCATTTGTGTATTGTAATGTGCTTTTTTTTATGGGTTACCATTGCTTGAAGCAGACCAATGAGACTAAACAATAGATGAAGGACTGCAAGTAGCAGCCTGAAAGACTGCAGCACATAAGCAAGTTCTCCCTTGTGTTTAATTCTGCCACATCCCGACCCAGAAGCAGTGCTGAGGGAGCAGGATAAGGCCAAATGGGCTGCCTCTGCCTTCACGGACCTGCAAGGAAGCAGAAGCTGCGACAAACAATTTATTTCAGCGGCTTGGCCAGCTTGACTTTCATTTCAAGGGCTGAAATGAATTGGGTTGTGTCAGAACTGACTTCAGTTTGTGTCTCCTGGAGATGTGGAGACTGATGTAGGCATGGGAACATCAGCAGTAAAACTGGCAAAGTATTTAATGCCCTCAAAAGTCACTGGAGATTGCATCCAGAGCCCCAATTATTTCTGACTCTAAAGCTGATCAGAAAATCTGCCAGTTTTTACATAGATTTTGATGATACCACAAACTGTAAATAAGCACTATCAATGGTGCATACCGAAGTATTAGTTCTGTTTGTTACTGTTGGTGGTGTTTTTTTTCACTTTGATTCATTTCTGAGGCTAACACAGTATCTGAGTTGGATGAAATGAAGGAGTTTCCCAGGAAGTTATGAATAATACTTCTTATTGTACAAGATCAGCAATTATTTCTGCTGCTCCTCACTCAAAATGATACCATTCAAGCATCCCTCCTCTGCACTGAGTGTTTTGTAAAAATAATAAAAGGGGCTCTCCACCGATGTTACAGGAAAACAAATTGAAATTAATATGTATATTAATTCCCATAGAATGGGAAAACAATGTATATATGTATATAGAGATGTATGTTGAAAGAGGGAGAGAGAGACTGGAAAGACAATGTCTGTTTCCCAAGGAAACGGAAGTTTTCCATGTTTTAATTATCCTAATCTGCCTCCCTACATTTCTGCTACATTTTCATCTGGATAAATTATTTACTTATGCAACATCTAGGAGGCTGAAGAGCAATGTCCCATCTACAGGTTAGTTCTCAAACCTAACCAGCAGGAACTTTTTGACCTTACATGTGATTAACGCTACTTTATCACTTGTGAATTTTTTCACAAAGGCAGTCAACTAACTCTAGAAAAAAAATCTAACTTTTAATCAATGTACATGATTTGCCTAAGGCAGCAGCAGACTCAGTGTCAAGGATGGGATAAGAGCAAGAAAGCATATCTATGAAAAAATGACAAGATTTTTTTTTTTTTTTTACATAAATTTGCCATAAAATTATCTCAGCCCTCAAAAGGAACCTTTGAACAGATTAATTTCTCTGCAGTCTTGGGCACAAACAGTGCAACAAGTTTGCTGTAGAATTGTCTCAATGCTTTCTACAGACCTGGTTGTGCTTCTCTCTCTCTGCATGTGAGTCTGTTTATTTGCCTCAGGGTTTTTTTTCTGCTGTTGTTCACTTCATGTTCTTGAGGCGCCAGATCGAATCATTATTTATGAGATATTCCTCAATTTAAAATGAAAATTTGCAGGGCAAATCATACACTTAGATGAATACCTCCCGCTTTCAGAAACACCTTCAAAACATATATATAATGTATATAAAAATTTCCAGGTGGTGAGGATTAACCTGGCCTCTGCTAAACTGGTTAATTTAAAATGCATAAAACATTCCAGGAGCTCAGGAGAGAACAAGCTAATGAAAGTGGTGTTTTATGCTCAGCTTCATTCTTCATCAATATTTATTTACTTTCTCTAACCCACCTCCTATGACTAAAAGACTTTTAAAAGTCTTTCTTCATTTCAAAGACGACTCTGAAGTAAACTCCCGCTCCAAATTAGAGCCTACACCTCTGTTCCCTGCACCTACCTCCAGAGTGCAAAACTTGTTTGTGTCACTGCCCTTCAGTGCACAGAAGCAACTCTGTGAAATGTCTGTTGGAAACCTTCTAATAATACCAATTTATCTAGTACAAAGTGGCTGGGACAAATCAAATCTTCATTTACGGTGCCAAAGGATCCATCAGGAACTGTTTCTTTAATTTTGTTGCCATGGCAATACCTTAGCTTCTGCCCCCAAATGAGCAGATTTCATGCTGCAATCATTTCTTGTGTTTGTGAAGGCTTCAGATCTTCAGCACCAGCAATGTGCCCAGACCTGTCCCCCTCCTCTCCTTGCCTGGCTGGGGCACAGCCTCTTTGGTCTACATGTCTGTTTTGAAACAAGGCATCCTTTAGGCTGAGGAAGATGCATCAATACAACTGCAATCGTGCTGCGATTGCTGATGCTGTTTTAGACTAGCTTGACTTCATTCTTCATTTTTACCATTGCAAGCACTGTAGTGCTGTATGTGAGAAGTGCTTTACGTGTGGCATTTGCTAGACCAAAGCTTCAGTTTCTTTCAGTTGCACAAGGGCTGGCATCTGCCAATGCAGATGAATGTGCCCTTGGGCTTAATGCATCCCACAGGCTGAATCCAGGCTTTCAGATATGTCAAACTGGTAGAAAACACTAAGCACAAGGGCTTAAGAGGGACTGAGACCACCTGAATATGACCAGTGTCTTTCCAGACACATTTTAATCTCTTGTTTCCCAATCCAGTGTCCAGGGAGGACCTGAGCACCCAGAGTCTCCCTCCTCTGCTGGGTGCACACCACAAACTTCCTAAATTGGGAAACTTGGAGTCTAATCCATTTTCCAAGCAGGGTACCTGCCCAAGGAGATAAAAGCTTTGCCAAGAAATAATCAAATAACCACTTTAGTCCCTAGAAAGTCCTTTCCCTTCTATTTTGCTCATATTACACTCTGGTTATCTCATGCTTGCAGTTTCAGCATTGCAAAAACTGTCTTGTCTTGGAGACTTTCCCTTCGGACTGCAATCTTAGACTGAAAACAATTTGCAGATCTTTCCCCACTTTAATGTGGAATGTTAGTTTGTCACTATTATCAGAGGAGTTATTAATTGACTTTTCTGACAAGGTTACCTTGTGGTTACAGCCACCTCGTAATTAAGGTGTCAGTTCTTACACCACAGAAAGTAACGATAGACTCTTTTGAATGTCTGTTTCTGAATGAAGAAGGACAGTTTGACAGACCTTCACTCCAAGTAGCTTTGGGTTTTTGAAAGGAGAGGTCATCCAGAATCTGTCAAGGAACCAGCTGAACTTGAAGTTCTGGGATGCTGTCACTGTGAATTAACCAAGTTGCCCTGAGAAAAATCACACCATTTCCAGTGATATTGTTCATGGAGAAGAAAATAGAGACATTTCAACTCTGAAATATACTGCAAAGCTTTCTCTTGTTTTGTGAGTAAGCTTGTTGGTTCCAAGTTTTTCATTTTCTGCCCATCACTAGAGGCAACTTAACAAAAAGAAAGGTTTCTCACTAAAAATAAGTTCTTTCCATTATTAAAATATTAAATATTTAACTGATGACTAAAAAAAAAAAAAAAAAAAAAAAAAAGACTAATTTCTCCCATACCAGCTGCTGCACAGCAATCTCTTTAATGTGTTTGAATAGTATCAAGGAAAAAAAAAAAAAGAGGAAATTTAAAATACTCTGAGTGAAAAAGTCAAATGACTTCTCTTCTAGGAAAACTCCCTATTATTCCTCTCACATGTACAGAGATACTTCAGAGGGTAGTCTTTTGTTTAAGGAGTCGTTTGCTAGCACCAGCAATCTCTGAAGGCAAGAAAAAAAAATCTACTCTGGGATTTTGGGTGAAGAGATAGATTTTATTTTATATTTTAATATTCGTGGGAGTTCCTTTGATGAACAAAAAGGAAATGAAGGGAAGAAATATAATAAAAAAATAAAAGAGAAGCCATGCAAACTTTTGTCTGATCCTCTCTCGTGCACCTGTGCCTCAGCTTGGCCTGGTATCTGACTGCTGTGCCTTGATGCTTCTGCTCCTGCTGGCACCAGGCTGTTTGGGTCTGGGTAACTTCCCAAGCAGATTGTGCTAGTTTTGTCTGTGATTTGGTTTACTTCCAAAGCCAGATGAGGCAGAGCCTGGAAACTATAAGACACTTTGTGAAATGGAGCCCTTCATGGATTTTCTTTCAAGCTCCTAAGGCTGGTCACGATTACATTAACTCCTCTCTGTCTGTGTTGGTTCTTGACAAGGTTCAGAGCCTCTGAATTATGCTTTTCACTTTCAAGAAGAAGGAAATGACTTATTTTCTCCTAGCCAGGGCTTGCTGGACTTCAGGAAATATTTAAAAGCAGAAGAGCATCCACCTAGGCTGAATTCCTCACACACCTTTTGAAGGCCAAAATAACACCTTGCTGTATCCATGGTTCCCCCAAGTTCCCCACAAAATACAATTGTCTCAGCTATTCACGTTGGTGGGGTCATACAGGAGCAAAAACATCAATGGGAAAACATCACTGTTTGTATTCCTAGACAGGGCATTTCACTGGTGCCCCAGATGTCATTTTTATGGTATGGAAGTGGTGTGACAGAGGAAGAACAAAAAAGCTGGGCTACTGATAAGACAATTTTCTTCTTCCAAAGATGAAGCCTAGTGAAAATTTCTGCATTACCAGTGGGAGAGTTTTTACTCCAGTTTTCAAAAAAAAAAAAAAAAAGTTGATATACTGGAGTCTGCAGCTTGCTTCACGCTGCTTTACATTTCCCTTCCAGCCCTTTAAAACGAGCCATTTATTCTCTAAGAGCATCAAATTTAATTTTTTTTAATAATCAAATTACCAGCAAAATTAAATGTGACAGGTCCATTTTCAACCCTTTTAAGGATCCTCCCATTTTACCATCCACAGTTGCCTTCCTTTATCACTTTCTCCCTTGTGCCTTGGCTCTGACACCTATGAGCCCCAAAGGTTTTATTTATGTTAATTAACAAGGAAGTTTCCTTCCAAGCGAATAGCCAGATTATCTGACTCTTGATTTAATGGCAGAGTCAGCTTTATATACTGTGATTTACTGTCAATAAATATGAAACAAGAGAAAACTGGCTTTCTGGAGTGCTCAGGCATACAGACCACTCCAAGCTGGGGTATTTCAGCTCTGGCTGATTTCCAAACTCGAAGCAGATACTGCAGTTTTGCTGCTGCCCATTTGCTTTTTCCATTCATTTACAGATTTCCTCTGCAGCCCCAGCTTCCTGCACACTCCTGGAATTACGATTTGTGGCATTGCTCACTCATTATCTCTGGGCAGCAGTTAAAGGATGCGGCTTGCCCCAGGGAATGCAAAATGAAGTTGTGCCGTAGGTGGTGCAGTGTGTTTGGAACAAAGGTGGGATGAGAAGAGAGCTTGATAAAGTTACTTACACTGGATTTTATAGAAGCAGATTTTAGATTTAGCAAAGCCTGCCTCTCCTGTGGCCCAGGGTATTTGCTGGAGAAGTGTGCTATTTGCATGCAAGCTCCAGAGGACTAGAGGTGGGGGGAGGATCTGAGCAGTCAAATGGGAGGCTCAGAAGTAGGTTGAAAGCTGAAGATACACATTTAAGGTCTTCATGAAAACTCAACACTCACAAACCTGGGGACTGCAATTAAGTCAGCATGCACAGTTACTCATCCATTAGTCACTGACTGGCTTCCCCGAATACGTCATGGTTGGAAGTCCCTCCATTTCCCACACCTAGGAAAATACATGTTATGGCTCTCTGTGGATGATTTTTCTGCTGCCTTCTACAGCTCAGCCACATCAAACAACTCACCACTGGGCACCCTGTTCATTTGGTGTGCCAGTGAAGGTAAGGGTCTTTATTTGGTTGGACCCTATCTAGGACATAAACCCCTTCTTATTGTCTGATGTGTGTAACCCTGACATTTCCTTCCAGTTCCTCCAGGTCCCCGTCATAGCCTCTTGCTAGCCCTGAACAACAGATTATTGAATAATCTCTAGAAGCCACATAAATTAACATCAATATTGGTAGCAAATATCTAGCAATTGGGAAAGAACATTCTGAAAGCCATTGTACACAACACATGTGCTCTCTTCCCTCATCTTCCACCCCAGGATCAAAGATGTTTTGATGAACCTCCAGCACAGCATGAGAACTTGGTAGCAGGTTTATCTGATAATGAACAGGTTAGAGATCTGGTGCATTCACAATGGCTTTACACGATGCTGTTACAAACACTCTGTGTCATTTTTCTTCATGCATTCCTTCATACATACATGTGAAGTTCTCTGAGCTATCACTGGTTGTGGGGAACAAAGACCATAGTAAGTACTTAGCAGAGAAGGAGGGCTGCAAGAATACAGTACTTGCCTAGGAAATTCCTGCACACATACCTGCAATGAATATCTGGAACCTCTGAAAAAGATAATATAGCAGAGATTTGGTGGTCCTGAGCTTTGCTTGCTCAACTAACAGCTAGCATTACCTTCATCCATAGCATCTGCATAGCAACAACAGAGCTTCCAGCTTCTCCTAGTGGTAAATCTCAGTGCAAGCTGTGCTTCTGTGGGTATCTCACACAAAGGTCATTGCCAGTGGACACAAAATGGGCATTAACGATTCTGAGCATTTTACCAACCTCTCTTAGAAGTGCTGCATAAGTCAAACAATGACCTGTTTTGCTGTGCTGTGCCCCTAAATGAGAAGAGCATCAACAAACTGGAGCATCAGTGCCTGGAATAACAGAATACCTTTTTAATGATTTATGATTCCAGCTAGCAAACTTGCTAGCCAGATGGATCTGCAACTGAGCAAACCAAAGCTGACCTGAGGCTACAAACTCTATATCAGCACACTGCAGAGGCTTTACTGGAGATTGATTCTGTTATCTCATTGCCATATAATCACCAGGTTAATTTCAAGATTTATTTTTTTTTAATAATTATCATCATTTAATGCAAACACTGTCTGTTCACTTTCTCACCTAGTGCTGATCAGCTTCCAGGGTTCAAATCTCTTAATAACTTGGTACAAGATGTTAAACTTTATTATGTATTTTGGCTTTTGAAAACAGTGGGTAAAATTTGCAAAGTCATGGGAGACAGATAGATTGAAAAGACAAAGGAGAGACAATCTCCCTCTAACAAAGCAGAATTGTACCACAGCTTAGAAGATATATCAGGTGATTTCAAAGTTGCTGTACCAATAGCTAACGGAGGAAGATCAATTTGTGCTTATTTATTCAGTGCAGTTACCTTGTAATAGAATATTAACTCAACTCTTTCTTGCGGAGCATACCTCTAACAAACAATTCTGTGTATAGGAAGAAAGAAAAAAGTTGAAAAATATCCACTTTTTCTTTTTTATTTTAACATCTGATGCTGTGTCTGAAGACAACTTCTTATAAAAGACTTTTTCTATCTACAGTTACATGTATGTGCCAAAGTAATCATATCCTGCCTCATCTGGGTGTTACCTGACAAATATGTTACTTTTTCTGCTCATGTAGAGAATAATAAATGGTTTTATTTCAGCATTACTCTGTTTACTCTTACTCTGTTTGTAAATGATCTACTTCCATGTCTAAGTAATGAAAATTTCAAATGAGAAAGTATCAAATGACAAATGTAATGTGTTCGTCCGATTTCCTGGGCAAACATTCTGGTTTATTCACAAATTTTATTTTTCATTAACAAATATGGCCATCAAAACGAAGTCTCTCTTAATCATTACTCTTAATCACGTGTATTGTTGGACTGTGCTTTCAGGTAAAGTGAGATTAACTGGAAAAATTGCAATCAGTTCTGCTGCAAATTTCAGGATAAAGGATCGTGGACACTCCTTCTCTCCAGTAATCACAGGACCACAAGATGTCACTTCCTGTTGAGGAGACAAAGGCTAAGCTGTTTTGCTTGCAGTAAATTATGTCACATTACCAAATTTTTAGCAACTTCAGCACCTTCTGACTTTAGATATGAAATTTTCATCTACTAAAACCCTTTCCTGCTTGGAAATCCTTACCAAGTAGGATCTCCTCCTTCTTGATTTCCATTCCCTAATGTCCATATGAGCTGTTCCTACCAAAGTCAGTTTTAATTAGCGAACCAAAATTGAACACTTTAATTAGTGATGCAGAAGAGGAAGAAATCTTAGTAATTCAATGGATTGATGATACTAAAGTGGGAGAGAACAAACCTAAGGGGGAAGGAGAATTCAACACCAAGGAAGGCAAAAAGGTCTTAACACAAAACTGCAAGATGAGTTGAAACCAAAATTTTGGAGCTCATCTTTGCTTTCTGTATCATGAACTCATTCATACCAGTTGAAACCAAATGTAATATGTTATCATGATTTTTTTTAGGTTTCCATATGGACCTTGCAGTGAGGAAGATAATGCTGCAAACTGAAGAACAATGAAGAATGAAGTCCGATATAATTTACATATTGCATGAAGACCCAACCAAACTTCTCCATCTAGACACACTTCGAATGTATTTTTTTTTACTATCAGTAGCACTGGTGCTATTATATTAATTCCTGCCTGTATTTATGTTTCAACACAAGGCTTCTACACAATTGCTTCTTTTCTATTAAGCCAAAGAGAATCAAATAAATTAACTCCTCACTCCCCAAAAGAGGGCACTTTTGAAGACCTTCTACACAACTGTCTGCAGGAGAGGAGGATGAAAAAAGTATTTGAAATGTAGTTGGATGTACAACTGATTAGGATTTTCTTAATGATAGCCTTGCATGATTAATATTCAATAAGGTTTCCCAGGATATCAGTGCCTCAAATGTCTCACTCCAGGCTTATGTTAACAGCTATTAGTTTGGGGATAAGCAAGTTTGCCACTCATCTCTTCAAAAAGCTCCTTTCATGTCAAAAGCAGAGCATCTGGGTGCTACACTAGTAACTATTTCACAAACACAACAAACAACCACAACAGCCTCATGACTGATGACTGATGCTGTTCCATTTCTTCTCCCTGTCCATCCATGCTTGGTGTAATTGGAGTTGCTATCTGGGAGCAGCGGCACTGAATATTCCAGAGGAGCTGCAGTACTTTCACAGTATCTCCAGAGTTCTTTCCTTTTGTGATCAGTTTAGACCCTCCAGCAGCTTTTCATGGGAATATATCTATGTGTCTTTCTTCATTAAAAGCTGCTCAGTAATTTAATAGTTTGAAAGATCCTTTCATTGATCCCAGATACTCCTTGTCTAGCCAATTTCCAGCTCAACACCATGACTATGGTGTGTGTACTCTACAACATTTCTTCTAATGAGGCACCTAAAAGGCTTTGCTGGCCCCTGCAGCAGACAACAACCTTAGTCTTGAAAGTGCTACAATTGGAGAATTTTACGGATTTTTTTTTCTGTCTTTTTTGTTTGATAGAAGAATAACCTCAAACAACCTCTTCCACATGCATCTGCTAGAGGACGTGGGAGTTCTGGTGTACTTCTCCCCTTTTGCAGGGCCCAGATGGTTTTGTTCTGCACTCTTTCTTCACTCAGTAACGGAAGTCTTCAACAGAAATGATATTACATAGATGGATGAATTGATGAATCATTTATTTTAATTGTAATTCACAGTGTTTATGGAAACACACAAAGTAGACAATAATAACTGTCCTTTCTAGTCTTAAAAATTGTGAGTGAAGAAGTTTGTGACTACCCAGTAAAATCCATAGTTGTGGCTGCTTTGGGAAGTCACAATATCTTACATGCAATATGGGCATAAATACATGAGTATCATGTGCTTAATATTTAAAATACTACTTTTCTCTACCTCAGGGTTAATCTTTCATTTGTAGAGGTGGGTGAGAGCTTAGCATATTCCTGGATAATAAGCTCTTCAACTGTGTAGACAAAAATTATAGACAACTGTCCATAGTTAGACAACCAAGTTAGTTGGAGACCCACGATTTTCACACAGAATGATTGGAATAGCAGTTGTAGAGGATTCTGTAGCACATACAGCCAAGTCACAGTAAGATGGAAGCTATAACCTCTTGTTCTAACAAATAAATTCAGGGAGGTCTGAAAGCCTGTACCATGCAACAGGTCACTTTCTGACTATAGTGGTTCAGTAAGAAGTCCTGGATTCCATGAATCTGTAGTTGATATTATATCTCCAAGCAGAAGCTTAGCTCTTTGCACAACTACAGGGCATAACTAAATCAGAAATTCCTGTTAGGCTGCATGCAGCTGTGGTACTGGAAGGGAAGAAACCTCAGCCTGTGAGATTAGGAGCATGGTACAAGAAAGATTAGATGTTCTCATCTACCAGGAATAACAATAACTGGAATTTACTCTGAATATCTTTTGTCAATTATTTCACAACTTGAATCACTTTTTCCAAGAATACAAATGCGAATGGGAAAAAATTAAGTTAGGACTCCTCTAGAAGAATCATATTGTCCTGTTCTTTTTCCTCAGTAAAGTGATCTGACTCCAATTTGCAGTTGCACATTTGATGTCCTTTTTGTCCTGAAAGATAAAGCCAACCCAAATTATTGTTTTACAGAACTACTACAACAGTGGTATGATTTTGTCTTCCACTGAATATGAGGGAAAAATGAGCTGCCATTTACTGGAAGGATGTTACTTTATTTTAAATACAAGTGATTAAAATTGGTTACACTGCAATGTTATTACTTTGACAGCAAACCTCTGAAGTGTTAGAATTCCTTTGTACAACCAGCTTGATTAACCTGTTGGAAGAGAAACTTCTAGGGCACAGACTCAGAGAAGCAATAACTTCAATGTGTCATGTTTTGAAGAACTTTTTTGACTTGTGCTGTTCACCAACCATTCTTTTGACACTGCTTATCAGTATGATTCTATAAGGGAAACATAACTTCAAGCTGTATGGAGCCTCACCTTCATCCCAGGTGTCTCCAGATAAAAATAATTTCATGCAATCAACACCAGGATGGTCTCCACAATTAGATTAAAATCCCTTGAGAGAAGAGAAATAAAATATTTCAAAACGATCAGGGATGACATATCTCAAAACAGTGTGCACTCTTGTTCTCTAACAGTGATGATGGGCTGATCACCAAACAGCTGGACACATCGTGCACTCTGTCTGAAAGTTTTTGAGGTCATGTAGAGCCAGTGGGTCATAAGCTCATCTATTGGTTCCATTTAACACTGTTTTTACATTCAGTACAAAGTGCTTTTGACAGAGGAAATATTTCTATCAATTTTTTTCCTTTTTTTAATATAAGGCTTTATTTTTCCCTTTCTCTCTCTCTCTCTCTTTTTTTTTTTTCCCTCCTTTTTTATTGGCCTCCATATGACCGTAGGTGCTCCAAACAGCTTACAACTAGTTTCAAAATATTTCTGAACAACCAACTGTCCAAGAGTCTACTTCTGCAGTCTTTGGCTCTATGGGAAAATTATCTGTATCCTGATTTCAGTATTTTTGTGGTTGGAGCTAGTGTGCTGCTATGAAATGAAGACTGTTGACAGTTTTGGGGGACTTCCAGATGACAGTCTCCAGTCAGTAAGGGGTATCAACAAGTTCTTTTCCAAATGGCACATTTTATGTTCTTTGGTTTCAGAATAGTTATGAAGCAGGAAGGAATTTTGTATAATGAGAAAGATATCTCTATAAAATATTACTGAGTAGCTGATGTGCAAATCATTAATATAAAAGATTATGGTTATAGAAATGTAAAGCCTTTCAAGTAGAATATGAATAATTGCTAGAGAGTAGGATTGAGTTACAGAAAACTTTGCATCATCAAAGAGAAGCTATTACAGGTAAAATGATACAGAATATTGTTTGGAATTGCATTAAATTATACTGAAATCTTTAAATCACTTTCCTTTTGCAATTACTTTATATCTTCTACTTTCAAATATGTAATTTTTGAAACTACAGCTTTTTGGAAAAGAAGAGATTGCAAACTGAGAAGGACTAAATTTTAAAAGGCAAATATTTCATTTTAACTGGTGGCAGTTGTTTAAGGAAGTGAAAGGCTGATCAACTCTGTAATGGAAATAAAGCAGTCATTGCATGCACCTCAGCAATGTGGCAGGAGGAGGAACAAAGCAAAAGTATTCGAGGTCAAGGAGTTGAAGGATACCTGAAGGGTAGCCCCTGCTGTTAATGTACAGGTAACCAAGATGTATTAAGTGGGCAACTATCCACTTCTCATACAATAGTGAGGGTTAACGGGACCTTACATGCATTTATGTTTACAGAACTGTGTCTTTCCCCTCCTGCAGAAATGATTGTTTAAGGTCCCTGTTGAGCTGCCCTGCATTTGATCACTGTATTTTTTATAAGGACATTAACCTGCTCTTTCCACCGTGTTTGGTTATGGCCTTCTTCAGGGATCAGGAGAGACCTGTTCTGGGTAAACCTTGGGAGTCCACTTCTTTACACCAAGAGGGAATTTCTGAAGTGCACCACATAACCTTCTTCAGCCTCCTTTACACAGATACATAAAACAAAAGTAGTAAAACTCCAGGCTAAACCCCCGTGTGGCGTTTTCCTACATAATAGATATTATAGATAAAACCTAAATTTTAATGTAGGGGCCAGAACTGAAGTCACTGGTAGCTTCTGTTGGAACTGAACTGGCTTCGTGTTAGGCCCTAATTGAAATATGAAATATTTAATCACACTTCACTAAATGCCTTTGAACTGATATTGTCAGGAATTCCAATTTTCTGAATTTTCCACTTGTCATTGTTTAAAAATTCTCATTTATTTTTTGCCTGGTTGCCACAGAGAAATATAATAAATGACAAACCCCAGAGCAGGATTGCATAGTACCTTGCACACTGGGACTTTTGCAATGAGTTTCTGCTCCAGGGATCATGGCAGACACACTAAGCTGCAGATTTTTATTGATGGCATGTCAGTGATTTCCCTTATATATTCTCTGTAGAGAGCTATCAAGAGATGTTTGGCACCCTCTTGCCCACCCCCACCAATTACTCTCTACTAACTAACAGGGCTTTCCACTTCCTACCCTCACAAAGATGATTGCCATGCTTGGCACCTTCTCCACGTTGCTGTGGACTAACCTCATTTACTCATTTTGGGATCTAATTAAATCCCTTACTGGATGAGTCATTTCATTTTTAATGTCTTTTCATAAGTTTTCTGCATCTCCTTTTAACCCACAAAAAATAAAATAAAATAAAAATGAGAAGCATGAACGCTGAAGTCCTGGCACTGGGACATTAAGCAATCTAACCCTGGGGAAATGGTAGAAATCTACCATTCTCTCAGCCTCGTCCACTAAACTAACAATGGAGGTGATCTCAAATCCCTTTTGAATGACTTTAAAGGCATGATCTAAAAGTCAGTTGAACTGGTAGGATGGCTCATTTTGATTTTTCATGGTTTTGGATTGGTCCCAAAGGCAGCACAGAAAGACTAGATGAAGATCAATTGAGATGAAAATCCCAGAGGCCTGAGTAAGGGAAGGATAAAGCAGTTCCAGTATAATTTTCACTGACTGAATCAGTGCTGCTAATGAGAGTGCATCTCCTTGTGACTGTCACTGAGATGATTTTTTTGGCAATCACCAACTTTGTTGACTTAGTTTGAGTCAGGTGTGCAAACAGCCTGTAGACAGATTAATTCCATATCACTCAGATCAACTGTGGTGGTTGTAGCCCCGTAATTTTGAATACTATTTCTCTTCTAAGCCTTCAGGTCTAGAAATCTATCATCAACTTTTATGCATTTTTCTCAAAATGTAACACATTATTTGAGCATCCTTTCTTGGTTTTCATTTCACTGCACCTCTCCATATTCTATTATAAAGACCATAACTGTCTCTCCCTTCGAAAGTTTTCTTAGACAATGCTTCTCTAACCACCTCACAGCAGCTTTTCCTATAATTGGAGATTTCCATCTCAATCACTTCTTTTTAGATTTTAAAATCATTCATCCACTTGCCCCAGCAGACCTTTCACTCTGAGCCTTTCCTCCTCACTACATTTTTTGACTTCTTGAATACAATTGCTCTTTTCGTTGCAGCAACCTGAATTCCCATTCTGTATAGACCTCTTCCACATATCCTGGGTGAGTTTTACTTTCAAACCTGAGCTGCAAATATTTTCCACAAATACTCTGAATCATTTTATCATGTTTCTTCTTCTTCTTTTTTTTTTTTTTTTTTTTTTTAATATATATACCAGTTGTTTTTTCTTAAACCAGTAAAGCATTATGGGATATCATTTGTATAAAAGACAATTGTTTTTTTTTTTTAAGTTATGTCAAATTTCTGCTTGGTTCAGGATGGGGGGATTTTGTGTCCAGGAGCTCATGATCTGAGGAAGGATGTAGCTTAAAGGAAAGAAAATCAGGCATACAGCCAGTTTTAGCCTACTTCTGAGAGCAGGCAGGAATACTTTATGACAAGTTTCTGGACTAACCCCCCAGTCAAATATGTACTGGATCAGACTTTTCACTCTTGCAAATTTTAATGAGGAATATATGCTACCGAATAATAAATACTTGCTGCACCTATCTCAGATAGAAAATCACCTTTGTCAGTCCTTGAAGCCTCTGCTTGGGCAGGGTATATCCAATGCAATTCATTTTAGGTAACACAGCACAAAGGAGTTTTTAAGAGGTGGGTGGAATGTGGGCCGTTTATATAGAGGGCTACATGTGATAGGGCTTTTGGGCAACAGTAGGAGTAGTTGATAAAGAACCTGACAAAGCTGGGAGCTTTGACAAAGTGAGCACAGCTACAGGGGTGAGGAGGACTCAGAGTGTGACAAAGGGGGAGAAGTAGGGAAGGGAAGAGTTATGCAGAGCACCGAGGACAGTGACAAGAAGGTTTAATTTGATGCACTGTTGAATGTGGAGCCAGCAGTCGTCTTCTGTTGAACGGGATTGTGTTGTACTTTCTCTCCTTTTCCAGCAATGGTTGTCACAGTTTATCCCTGCCACTGCAGTGCTATAAAAAGTTAAATATTGTTACCTAAACACAGAGAGAGGGAGGAAAGTTAGAAAGGTTTAGAAATCTACTGTTATAAAAGCAACAGAAACCTTGCTGGAGGGAGAGGCTAAAGGGGCATCAGTTCCCAGCCCCCCAAAAGCCTCCACTTGTCCCACCTTGACACTTTCTCCCCGTCTTAAACAGAGCCATTTCAGGGTTATAAATCATCCCAGGGCATGCATCAAAGTGTTCGTTTTGCTAACACTGCATCATCACCACCATCATCCTCATGTCTGCTTTTTAGTGGCGCCATGTATCCGTCAGATACATCGTTAGGAGGGAGACAATTTGAGGATAATGCATGTAACAGATAATACAATTGAAAAGCTGTTGGGGCTTAATTATGGCATGTAAGCAACCGCTGCATCTGCACCATGACCACCTGGGAACACAGGGAAATGAATTATTTTCCATGTGCACATCATATTGATGACTCTTTTCTATTGACACTCTTGATACTGGCAGTAAATTAGATTAGACGGAAAGGGATTTTTCCCATTTCAGTCCATGCTAACTGAGAGCTAATTTTAAGTCTGTGCATATTTACTGAGTAAACTTCAATCTGGCAGCTTTGAACAAAAGAGAGATACAAGAGGAACAAAGGGTTTCTTTTTTCTTTTTCTTTTTTTTTTTTCTTTTTTTTTTTTTTATTTCTTTAATGCCACTGGCATCCTTGTGCAACAGACTGTTAAATCCTATTAGCAAAGTTTCCCCAGGAGTACCTACAGTAAGTGAGGGATGTGTTGCTTAAATATCCATGCATTTGTTTTGAGGACAACATTTTAACTTTTTCAGATAAAATCGGTGGGAAGACAAACCGTCCTGCCCTTGGGGCCTCCAAATCCACTAGGTCAGCCAAAACCCTTCAGGAGGATTTGGATGCTCTTGTGATCTCAGAGCCTGATCCAGACATCAGAGATGTCAATGAACAGCATCACTTGAGCAAACCTTCAATGAGGCTCTCCATGCTTGATCTGCCTCGTTATTTAACTTGCAGAGAGGTGGCAAGTCAGTGACACAGGGACACCCAGTACAGTGAGACTCTCTATCCACAGGGACTCGTGGTTCTAGTGTTGGTAAAAGAGCAAAGAACATCTTGTCTCATTTCTGATTTCTTTTGCAAAGCTGGCATACACCTTTATTTTGGGGGGATTTGTAGTTTAGAGGCCTTTTAACTTGTAAAACAAGTAGTCACATGAGGAACCTTTTTTATTATTTTATTATTCAACTTTTATCTTGTTTTGGGTGTGCCCTGAGCTATTATGGCTTAGTACAATTTTAAATTCAATATTTTTAAAGGAACAGTTTGGCTTTAGCTCCATTTCGAGGAAAAAAAAAAAAATTTAAAAAAAATCAGTTTCAAAAAAGATTTCATACTGACCAAACCAATTCAGCTTCAACTCAGGAAAAAATATTTTTAAACCTGTTTTTCAATTGGGTTTAAGCTGAAGTCTATTCTCTGCTTATAATTTCATTTATCTTCAGAGGGAGGCATTCATAAGCAGTAAATAAGGGATGGTGCATAACAGTAAACATAAAACTCCACTTCAGCATCATAGGGACAGTAACAGCTAACAGACTTGTCAAACTGGTGATAATGAAATAGTTCTTAATTTTCTTGAAACTAAAAAGATTCTCTTCTATAAAAAATGAACACAGAAGCCAACAAGGAATTGAGCATGGTTATTTTCCAATAGCTATTCATTCAAAAGCAGCATGGCATTTAATGACATTGTTTTTGAAGAGCCATATTAAATTGGTTGAAAAGATGAAGTGCTGCTTACTGAGCTGGGTTTTCTTTTGGTGGTCTCTCATCTTAGCACTGATATAGCTTGACCTTGCTTAGTTTAGAAGAGCTGCCAAAACTCACAGCTTGGCATTACTGCGAGTGTTTGATAACTTCTGCTTCTTTTACCTTAGGCCTTCTGATTTCCCATATCTGATTGATCATTTCTAGCAGTGTGGCTAACTTAAAGATGAAATATTTTCCAGTAATGGATATGAAGAGAAAAAAAAAAAATCAAATAAAGATTGCTGGCAAATATAAAAATAACAGTAGTCAAGGAAGAGCCTGAGGGAGAAGAGAGAGCAACTGTTCTGCTGTGCTAGAAGAAACCTGCATAATTTACCAAAATTGTATCTCAATTCTACCTGTTTGGTTTCCCACATCAGTTGTTCTTCCACACATTTCTGATTTCTGTTTCCCAGACTGGCAAATAGCACAAACCATATGTGTTTTTCCCCCAGTGTCCATACTGTTGGCAGATTCTCTGCTCACTGCCTGCTCCCTTCAGTTTTCTTGTTTAACACAACAGGTTTCAATATGTGTTTTAATGTTGTCATTTCCTTCTCCTTGTGTCCTTACCTCTCTGATTTGGCTGAAAACCCCAGAGCGCATCAGGACATCAAACAATAAAAATGACAGTGTGTCAATATTTCAAAATCCCATTTTTTCTGAGAAAACATAGATCAAGACTCAACCTTGAGCCTAACTTAGCCACTGAGCCTGCGTGCCATGTCCACCTTCAAAGATGAATTGGTGGGTTATTTATCTGCCTACTGTGAATGAAATGATGCTTAGTTTCTGTAGCATCAAGTCACAAGTAAAATAGCCATTTGCAGAAGTTGTTCTCATACGTCTACTTTTGTAAGTGTAGATCTCAACTGATGCTTCCATGTATGAACCTTGTCAATATTTTACAGAATCTAGCCATGTGTTTGAACGCTGTTGCCCAGGCAGGGGAAATGTTTCCTTCACTCAATATATTATTGTTAACTGTAATTAGCAAATTTTGTTTACTCTCTGCCAGGTTTTCCATCCACTTGGTCATCCATGTTCAAAAGACGGCAGCACCTCTGAAGACAGGCACGGGAAGGAAAGACCCTTCAGAATAAAAAATTGTACCTTGATTATATATCAGTTCCGTGAATGATAGAAAGTGCTCAAGGGGCAAGATTTGAACTTGAGCAGAATCCCAAGCACAGAACAAGAGGGGAAATGTTTGTCTCCAGATCAAGATCCCAACCACTGAAAGCAACTCCAGATATAAAAGCCATGCCAAAGGATTGCATCGTAGCTGGGAGAGCTGAGCAAGTGGGCTGAAACAGAGCAAATTCCCTCAAGGTGGGTAAATATACAGTCACAGAAGGACATCTTTGTTTCTTACATTGTTGTGGCATTAATTATGAATCACATCAGTACATACATCCGCTACTTCTACCATAATAACAGGTTGTTTTTGAGTGCTTGCAAGAACTAAGCTACCCAAAGAAAGTATTTGCAAGGGAATTAAAAAATAACAATGGGGATAAATCCTTCACCCCCTTCCAGACTGAGGAAAATCCTGAAGTGCAAGATGCATGCTACTCCACTACATTGCATAGGCTGGGTCCCAATTTGGCTGGGACAAGATTAGCCAAGGCATGGGACAACCAGTGCCAGAACTCCTCTGAATGTCGTGATAGTCCCTGTGTTTCTGGCAGGTATGGTTCAAGTGTGTCATTGTAATGGGTTCAGTGGAGCATGGTGCTTATTTTTTACATATGTCTCAGCTGAACTCTTACACTAGAAGAAAGAAACAGTGAAAAGGCAAAATGTCTGCACTGTAACCTGGCTGGCTTGTTACAGCCTTCAGGAGTTACTGAGCAGTTGCAACACATCATCTTCAGGTGATTTTGTAACACTTGTAAATGCCCATCAAGGACATGCTTCAGATAGTGAAGGTCTAGTAAATTAAGGCAGATTTGAAACCTGCTCTCTAGAGCTTATATTTTAGTGCTTTTTATTTTAAAAATACTATATGCTTCATTGCAGCCCTTCAATAACACAAAGAAAATAATTCAGGCAAATCAATCCCTAATGTGCTGGAATCACGCCCGTAATTAATCTGCCTAACTACTGGGACTGAACGAACAGATGGGAAAAAGCATCCCTTTTCACCTGAAATAGCAGTGTCATAGCTTCAGTTCACAAGCCTCTAATGGCTCCGTAATATTATTTTACAATTTAGTCATGACAGCTGTAACTTTAGTCACTGTAACTGACCGCTTCCATAACGTGTGATGATTCATTATGTTTAAGTCTTTCTGATACCTGGATCGGGGGGGGAGGGGGCTGTATGGGGACAGACCAGATGGACTCAGAGGTCTCTGCCAACCTCAGCCAGATTGGGATTCTGTGAGAAAAGAGAAAGGAAGCAAGAGAGAGAGAAAGAAAAAGAAAGACAGAGAGACAGAAAGAAAAAAAAAAAAAAAAAAAAGGAAAGAAAGAAGGAAGGAGGGAAAGAGGAGAGGAAGGGAAGGGAAGGGAAGGGAAGGGAAGGGAAGGGAAGGGAAGGGAAGGGAAGGGAAGGGAAGGGAAGGGAAGGGAAGGCAAGGCAAGGCAAGGCAAGGCAAGGCAAGGCAAGGCAAGGCAAGGCAAGGCAAGGCAAGGCAAGGCAAGGCAAGGCAAGGCAAGGCAAGGCAAGGCAAGGCAAGGCAAGGCAAGGCAAGGCAAGGCAAGGCAAGGCAAGAAGGAAATTAGTCTGTAAAGATGTAATCAAGGACAAATGCTCAGTTGGTCTAAATCAGAGGAACTTGTCTAATGGTGCCTATTTATTGTCTCTTCAGTAAACACATTCCCTGTCATGTCATGTGGGAGCTCCCACACAGTTTTGCACTTATTATATTCTGATGAAGGATATATCTGTCTTTGCTTATACCAGGCGATGGCTGTCTTCAAAGTACTAAGCAAGTGAAGAGATAACAAATGATTGAACATGTCTGCTAAAGCAAAACCCAAACATTACAGTTTGGAGCTTCTGACCCCCATCTCATACCAGGTAATGCATACAAACTGGTAAAAGAATGCACCTGTACCTAGAGCAGTTGACTTCTCTTTCCTTTGTTTTCTCAAGAATGAAAGTTTACATTATACAAGCTGGATATTCATTATCTACCATTTAAAACTTTGTTACTTTATTCTGATTTGTACTTAATAAAATAAGAAGCACATTAACAATGAATACACACAGAAATATCTATTAACTTCCTCTGAAACTTGGTTCCTTTTTGCCATCACTGCTGTATGAAGGCAGATTGAATTGTAGCCTAATCCTGATGAACAAAATATAAGGAACATGAGAGAAATATAATAGAGCACCTCATCATTAAACCATGACCATTAAGAACTATTAATGCAACAATGAACCATCCTTCTTGGCATTAAAGAACAAGATGTATGTTAATTCAACTATCCAAAGTTATTATGCTGAAAAGCTATGCATGGTTGAGTTCTTTATATAAGTAATAAGAAAAACCACTGTTGGTTTTGGTGGATTTTGGAGCAGTAGCTTTAAATTAGGGCATTTTTAATCCATTGGTCTGCAACAGTTTGCATCCAAGTTTCACAAAAATGAAGACATTTGTGCAAGTGACCTTCTATTTATTTTCAAAATATTTTATAATAATAGGAAAATTCCAAGGGATTGGGAGAAAATTAAGATGACCCAATAGTTTAAAATAAAAATGTAGGTAATTATAGGTGCAAAATTTGGACATCTATCTTGAGCAAAATAATAGCTTGCCTAATAGATAAATAGATTAAGGAGTTAAATAGGTAAGGAGTTAAAGATGTCAATATGTAAATCAGAACTGAAGTGTAAGAATAGGTCTTGTTAAAATAATACACTATTATTTTTTCCTGAGACTGCAGGCTTAGATGAAAAAAATATATAGATGTCAATATGGTATTTGACTTTGCATCAGAAACATCTTGTACAAGAACTAGGGAAATACAAAAAGAATATGTAAATGCAGAACTTCTTACAACTCCTTAACTAACAGTCTTTGACGTCTAATCACAAACAGAGTACATATTTAGCTGGATTTCTAAACATATAATACTAAAAAGAGAGGTCACTGAGACAGTTACCTAATAAAGTAGCCATACACAAAGTATGTTTTTATCAGCTCTCAAGCTATAAGTGGAGGAATAAAGAATAAGAGCTGAGCCCATTCCCTCTTGGAAATCAGTGACCTAAGAAAAGATCATGACTTCTGGTTGTAACATAGTAGGCAAGCCAATATGATTCCTGTATAAATAAATTTGAGGATTTTGGAGTGTAGAAACTGATATTACCCAGTCTCTCAATTTGGCAGGGTATCATAGTTGTATGATTCCTACTTCTACTTCAGGTGTTGATATTCCAGGATGTGTGTAAAAACACTAGGAAGATCACATGGGTAACGTAAGCTGCCCACTAGTTACCACATACAGAACAAAATATTGCTCTGTCTCACAGGCAATAACACAGAAAGATCTAGCCTAGTCTAGACAAGCTTAGACAAGAAATAAGTCATGAACTTTTAACAGGCAAGGTAATTAACCATCAGAACAAAATACCAACAGCTATGATGGATTTTCTATCACTGGAAATTTTTAAATCAATATTGGATGTTTTTCTGAAAGTTAGATTTCAACTCAAGAAGAAATAATGGGGTAGAAACAGGAATCAGTTAAAGCGTGTCCTATGGTTTGGTCTACGTGTTTCAAAATGGGTAATTACTGTAGTCTGGCTTTAAATGCTGCTACACAAGAAAAATACCTACACTGTGATTTGAGGACTAGCATGCAGAACCTTCCTGCTTAACACTAACTAAGCAGATGACTTGGGTGTCCTTGTTGTGGTCAGAGTACCTGATGACACAGTAACTTTTAAATTCCATCCTTGTTAGTTTCCTTTTTTTATATATATAGATGTATCACTGTTTTTGTCTCTATATTAGCAACCTGATGTTTAAAATTTTGGAAATCCAAATCCTTAATATCACAGAAAATCTTGACTATAATGTGAGTTCATGGTCCTTCTGCTTCTCATAGAAAGTTCTCAAAATGGGCCAGGGAAAGCTTAACCATCTGTTCAAGCTTTTCACTTTGTTGATATTGACATTTGCTAAAGGCAGCTCCACTTTTCCAGAACAGTTCCTTTCTCTCCAGTCATTCCATCTCCCAGACATACAGACCAGCTCCACAAAAGCTCAAGAAGCCTTCACTTCATTGTGAGAAAAAGTGCAGAGTTCATTAAAATATCTTTTTACATATAGTCACTTAAATCATATAAATCCACTCTGAAGGTTATCTTCTACTCTGGCAGGTTTTCATTTACTTATTATATGTTATTTTGGTCATAGGTAGCATCGTGGAATTTGTGATGAAACACATAACGCATATTAGTTCCTGTTTTTTTAAGTCCATGGAAAGTCACTTCCTTCAGCAAATTTATGGTGCCTCCACACAGGTCATTGCAGAGCTGTCCTTCCCATGGGGAGTTTCAAGATGACAGGCTTTGTTGCACTTCAATGTACGTCTAATCTACAGTGTTTAATATATTCTAAAAAGCCAAGAATATGACAAATAGAATCACAGAATAGTTCGGGTTGGAAGACACGTCAAAGACCATCTAATTCCAACCACCCTATCATGGGCAATAGTAATTATTAAACACCAGCCCGAGTATAAAAATAGCTTTATAGAGATTAATAAAACTACAAGGGTAATAAAGCAAGACCTTTCATCTCATGGAAAAAAAAAATAATCCCCCTTTTATAAGATTTCTGATATTTAGGGATATTGATTTCCAAGTCTACGTGATTATTGCTCTTTAAACATTGCAGTCATATTGTGTTCCACTTCAGACTAAACCAACAAGCAGAAGAAAGGCCACTTAAGTCTCAAAGCCAAGAAATATTATGTGAGGTGTTCTTTTCATCTCTAACTGACAGAGGAAACTTCTGTTTAGGCCTCTTTCTTTGTCAGAAGTAAAATTACCTCCCACCTATCTCCCTTCCTCCTTCCAGCTTGTTAATCAGTGATTAGCAGCAGTCTTTGTTGACAATTATTTCTTCCTTTGTGTTAATCAGTAGGAGCAGAGTGACTCAGTCCACCACAGAACATGAAAATCGTGCTAGGTCATTTGCCCTTCCTCCATTGGAGAAGGTGTTATAAGCTGATGCTTGGTACATTCAGTGCCCAAATGTTTCTACCTACTCTTTTTTCAGTCTAACCTATACGTTATAAGGGAATTTTCTCCTTAACTGATGATTTGGAAGTTTTTATTTTCACTTCAGAAGTGTGTAGATGAAGAAGGAATCCGCTCAATAAACATTTCAGGGAACTGGAATTTCAAGTAGATGAAAACTACATCGTTGAAAGATTCTCTTTTACTGCCAGAGGTGTCTAAAGAAGACTTTGGTCTGTCTTCTTAGCATAATGAGAGTCAGGCTCAGAAATCAAAAACTATTAGGATGTCCATTAGCTCTGTCTCCCAGGAGAGCCAGAGGTCCCAGCGTGGCATGCAGTGCAGCGTGAGGCAGGGTGCATGTCATGATGCTCATTGGGAACCAGGAGCTACAACAACACCCTACACGCCCACACACTAGGGAACCCAGCAGAGTGAGCGACAGCTGCAAACTGTCACCAGTCACTTGTTTGAGTACAGAAAGCAAGAGTTTGGACATCTTCAGGAAGTGACTACATGAAATACCAGCATTGCACTCTACACATCAACACCCATTCTCACCCTTCATGCTCCAGAATAAAGGAAATTTTTTCTTTGCTCTTTCATCAAGATTTATTCTCTTGCTTAAGCAGTGCCTGCACCCTCCCCTGAATGAGGCTGCACTTTGGCAGCCAGCAATGGTAGATTGATTTTACAAGAATGACTGTGGAAGGGAGACCTTCTGGCCATAAGGGGCAAAGAAAGTGTGTAATAACTATTAAAGTCTTTTCAGTGGTCATTACACAGATCCAGAGGAGAGAGCAAATTGTGTGTGATATCTAATGCAGAAAAGAAGCCTAAGGCATTACCGATATCTTAATATCTGTGCAGTATTTAGCAGAAGAGTCTTACCACGCTTCACCCTCTCAGTCGGGAGAAATTACAATACCATATGAATAATAGATGAAGTGCTATTTTGATGATGCAAATTAGTATTAATGCAGAAGATTATTTTAATAGTGTGCATAAATGGAATTTTCAGTGCTGAAAGGAACCCTAATTAAATCTGATTCTTTTAACCATTCACTGCTACGCCATTCAGCATTTTGGCAGGGGGGAGGCTGTTTGTTTTCTCTAACATTTATTTCTGTCTCCTCTTTAAATCATGTATTGTTATATTTAGTCACTACAATCAAAAGTAAAATAAAAACTTAATGATGAGGTCAAACAAGAAGAATTTTAATAATGCAGAGCACGCTGCACCAGAAGGAAAACATGCCAGCACCTAGGGAGAGTCATACTGGGGACAGGCATGCTTTAATGCTAGGAAGCAGAGAAACCATTTGCCTTTCCTCATTTGTTTTCCTGTAATGAGACATTGGAATTTCATCAGCACAGAATAACGACCACTATCGCTGCAGAACTCACGTGGGATTTTGCTGCTTAACCTTAATTTTACCTGATGGCTATGTTGGGGCTACATGTGTGCAATGATATGCAGTCACCATTATCACGTAACTGCAGCACTCCATTAGATCAGGCTCGGAAAAGAGACAGCCATATAATATTGCTCAGGGTCTTTGTCCCACAGCATTTAGCATTCAGCATGCATCTACATGAGTCCATGTTTGATTAAGACTGGCGAGTTTGGATTTTCCTTCTAGATTACACATTTTAATCCATGTGCAGGAAAATGATTATATTATACCGATTATACAAGAATGCTTAGGACTGTGAAGAGCATGGAGAGCCTGCTTGCACTTGCACTGCAGAAAGCCAGGATGATGCTCAGACAGATCCATAACTCTTCTCAAGCTCCAATTCTGCTTCTTTGCAAGGGGTACGAGATCAGGATGAACCAATAAAAGGTGTTTACTTACCTTAAAAGCAATTGTTTGTTCCTGGAATAAATGAGTGTGGGTCAACACTTCACCAGCTTCTGGAACAAGCCCACACAACCCTACTTCTCCCAGCTGTAGCCAGTCCCCACTGTGAAAAGGCCACATCAGTTATTGGTAATGACAACAAAAGTAATGCTGTGTGCAGAATATTTTCACTGCAATTCTTCTGGGGCACTGGCTATATTTCAGTGTGTTCTTTATAAAATAGCTAATACACTTTGAGGTGTTGTACAGCACTAGATTACATGGGTCCTCGCCTTCCAACAATTTCTGCTCATTCTTCCTTGTAGAGAGAGTATTCAGACAAAAAAAGTAATCTCTCACGTAATGTGCCTAGTGCTCAATCCTTCCAGACACTGCATGCTAATAAAATATCCATCAATATATATCCACTGTCTAGGACGTGTCTTTCTGCAGTACTGTGAAGAAAACACATTTGACTGATCCTGACCAAAAGCAGCCAGCTGACTCCACTCTGACAGAAAATTAGGATTATGATCAATGTTCCTACTTCACCCGCTTTGAGAAACAATACAAGATATATTTTACAAGAGCCAGGACTGTTATTTTTGTTCCTATGGCGAGATCCTGATATTATTGTGGCCAAGAGTAGCTGCACCAAAATCAATGAAAGGAATAAGGAACAAAAATAAATAAGTCAGGATCTAGAAGGAGAAAGCCAGGATCTAAAACCAACATATAAAAATTCAGGGTAGGAATAAAAGTAAGAGTTCCCCTGTAAATCCAAGAGCAGTTAGGGTCCTTGAAATACAGCAATCTCCTTAGCTCCACATGCACTGGATGTAGAGTGAAGCAGCTGGAGGCTCCTTTACCTTCTAGCAGGGGCCAACCAGCGTCCTCCACAGACCCTACTCAAAGGTGGTTTAAAGCTATGATTGTGTCTACATCTGCACAGAAGTAAGGGGCAGGATTACAGTACAGCCTGTCAAGTGCTAGTCATTTCAGCAATATTTATGGCTGTGATTTTTGCTATGAAGCATAATAAACAATGACAAAATATTGATGGCATATTCATCTGAAGAATCACCATTTACGTGTTTTATGATGGGGCTCTTTCATAATTTATTGCAAAGTTGCCTTGTTCTGTAAGATGCATCACCCAATAGTTTCTAATGTACAGTCATAATACATTATCACAGCACTTAGATTAAGCTCAGGTGTTTATTATTGAGGCACTTTTTAAGCTGGGGCTGCTCATACAGGAGGAGAGAAGAGTGACTAGCCCATTTTGGTAGAAATTTGAGTTAATGGAATACTTACGTGAGAAAATAGACGCTATTGAACTGGATGGACTATTAAGAACATACTGTGGAGCATTTGCACTCATGAGAGAGAATAGGTCTAATTTCAAGCTGCTTTGCTTTTGTTCTGGTGATGACATAGATATGAGTGCCTGTTCAGGGAAAAACTGAGATTTTGGAGTCACAGCCCTGGACAAAGAGGATCAGAACGGGTTTAGGGATTTTCTGTCCTCGTAAGGCTTTGAATAGCACCCTTTTTCAGATACAGTACATGCATATATATATTATCACTCCTGCATGCCCAGGCTCCCCCAGTAGATTTTACTGGCTTCTCATACCTGTCAGAAGAGTGAATGGTGTCAGCAAAAGCAACCCACCTCAGCAAAAGCAAGCTGATCTAACAAAGACTTACTGTTTTGGATTGAAGAGTTAAAGCAGCAACACCTCAGGCCCAGGGGAAAAAGCAGAGGGAATGGCCACTGAGATCAAGTCACAGATAACTGTTCTGTGCACATTTACGTACCAGTCAAGTCACATCTGCTTCTTCTACTACTTTGCATTTGGATAGTAAAGAAAGCATCATCCTTTACTGTGCAGTCATCATCTTTCTCCTCTAGAGCTCCCTTCAAGACACATTTTTGGTACATTCACACAATGCTCCACCTGACTGCTGCTGGCCAACTCACACAGAGTATTACCAGGATGTAGCATTGCTCATTTGACTGATACATTATCCAGTCTGCACAACAGATTTTCTCATCTTTTTCCATTGCTTGTAAACAACCATAGAACTAGACCAGGAGTAGAAATAGACCGCGTTTCATGACCAGTGCCTCCTTCATGTTTCAGAACTACATGCATCTGCAGCACACAATGAATAGCAGAACAAAGATCCTCTAGCAAGCCAATAAGTTCATAAGACCCAGGACAGCTATATGGAGACATCAGTTCAGGTCCAGCAAGAGTAAATCTATTTCAACACTGATAAATGTGGTTACTTCTAAATTTCTTCTATGACTTGCATTGAGTGCCTTCACTATGCTCACCTTCAATCCAATGCCAGGGTGAGATGTTAAGTAAGACCTGCACCTTGCACAAAAATGGGAGGTTAAAATAATATGTAGCTAATAATTAACTCATTCTTTTATGATTTTAAATTTCTCATACAGCTTCATTAGAAAATACAGTGCAGCCACAGACCTAAATGTATATTATTGCCATCAGTGTCATAAAAAATTGCTTTCAGAGTAGCAGTAATGAGAATTCCAGAACTGCATATTGTCAGCCAACTTTCAGGATATTTAATGTGTCACTGCTACTTGTCTGCAGTCATTAAGTAGGTCATCTGACAAGACAGACCTGAACTTGGACTTCAATATTTTCAACATGGAAATTTCAGCTTCACTTAGATATGTTGACCTGAAACATGCACTTAATCAAAAGAGAACTCCACTTAGAAAGAGAAAGCTGATTTTTTTTTCCAGTAGTGGCTAAAAATATGGTTGACATGACTGTGCATTTAATTGCACATCTGTTTGCAAGGTTATAATTTCCATTCCAGGTCAGTAGCATTTACTTTCAAGACACTTCCAATCTGATTTTAAATTCTGCATATAAGTCTAGCAACCAAGACACTAGCGAACAGGTGAGTATGTTGCAGCTGAAGACAGAATGTAACAGCTCAAAATCCACTAACATTTTCAAAATAGACTTGACTACATCATCTTGGGAAAGTTTATTTCCTCTCTGACTTTCTTTTGAAATGTAGTGAAAAGAAATCTATGTTCAACTAGGTCATTTAAGCTTGAATTTTATTCTGAAAGCACTTACTGATCAAATAATTTGTGTCAGATTTCCCTTCACAGATTTCAGGATTACAGTCTTGAAGTTTGGATATCAGCTCAATATTGAAAGCCAAACCAGGCAGCTGTGGAGGACCAGAGTTATTCGTACTGCTTACTTCTCTGTTCTCTGAAAGATTTTTTTTTTTTTCTTTTTTACTTTTCTGCTGCACTGTTGTATGGCAAAGGTAGGCAGCTGTAATGTGCACTTTTATAAGATTGTTTTAAAAAAACAAGTAAGGGAATCTGGCAGGGATGAAAATTACTGTCCTCAGAATGGTCTGTGCTACCAAAGGACTGCTGGTAGCCTGTGCAGGGACTCAGAGGCTTTGGAAATATAACACCTTCCTGTGCAGTAGATCAGTATCACCACTGAAACAAGGGAAAAGCACCAGCTGCTGTTACGGAAAGTAGCTTTGGAATAAGCACATCCATGTCTTCCATCTATCTTCTGAATAGCTGGAAAATGTTTCTTCCCAGTATTTTCTTTTGTTAGAGTTCTAAACACTTCTCCTTTGAAACTATGCTCTGTGGACATCATTCAAATGAGTATTGGGCTGTGTCAACAACAGCTGCTGACTTAAGAGGAACCCAGTAAGCATGCATGCTTTCAACTTTATTCAATTTCCCCTCAAATTTTACTGCTACAAATTCATTTTTTCTTACTGCCACACACCTAGAAATTTGTACACCATACACATAATTGAGAATATATACTTATAGTTATCAGAAAACATGTTTTCACTCGCAATGTGACCCCGTTTATCTTTTTTTGGCACAGATTTCTGGTGTAAGACATAACTGTTGCAGCTTCAGGTTTAATTCCTAAACATGCAAGATCAATGTCATCATCAGACCTGGGGGTGTATCAGTTCTTCCGTGTTGGCTGGCCTCTTGGCTGCACTGTTCTGGAGACTCAGCTATACTAAAAGAAAGCTTTACTCCAGCCCCTGTTCTCCATGTTTCACGTTAGATAATCATTGATTAAAAGTACACAGACAGAGGTAGGATTAGGACCCCTTTGTTCAACTTCAAATCCAATGTCTCTTGTATCCTTCACTGATAACTAATCTGGCTTCAGTAAAAGATGATTAAAATTTTCTTTTAGTAAGGAGATCCATGCAGATTGGGGAAGACCTAGAGGCAACATGGACAGTGCTCTGGGTGAGGCTCTGGCCACTAGTTCATTATGTACACATTCATCATATTGCCTCCAAAGAGAGAGAAACTTCCCTGCTTTGCCACTATTCCTTCAGCTAGGAACCCCAATAGGACAGAGGCATTCTAAGCTACATCCTTGATTCAGGCATATACATACTAGAGAGGGTACTTGAAAACACTCTTCTGCTCAAACACTACTTTGTTTAATGCATGTGCCTCAGCACCCCATGGGATGGTAACTCTCCCCTCTGAGTGAGCAGAAAGCCTAGGGGCCAAACACTTCATTTTTCTTACCATGCAGAGCAGCGGGATGAGGTGAACAGATATCCAGGTTTTCACCTCCTCACACCTGAGCTAGAAGTGACTATGGTGTTTTTCCAGGTCTTGTCCTTTGACTTAATTATTGCACCTACAATCAGCAAAGTGCTGAACAAGCCTCTGGAAAACCAAAAAGTAGGTATTCTGGACTAGACATATTAATGGATACTTCAGAGACTACTTGGCCTTAGCTTTCTGCATTTCTAAAATTCAAATAATGGTTGTTACTTACCTTGAGGGCATACTGGAAAGCTTAATTCATTAACAGCGTTCATAAAAGCAAAGCAGAATCTTTTGGCTCCTAATTTAAATTCAGTAGCCAATGCTAAGTTCCTAAATCAATATGTAGAGACGTGAATAAAAAGAATTTGTCTTTCAAAAGAGATTGTATCCATTCATCTCTCAGTAAAAATTCTCCTACTCTCTACTTTTAATTGACTCAGTTGAGAATTGGGAACCAAACATTTGACCATTATGATCTAAAGTTGTGTTTGTCAGAACAAAAATACAACCCAAATAATGTGGCTATTATACTCCCCACAAGAGCAGCTATCTATGATTAAAGTGTTATTCTCATTAACTTCATTATAAGCATCTGCAATCAGAAGATACTTCATTGACGGGAACTTTCTGAATCTGCTTCTTCCCTAATTAAATGTCTTTGGTGCATATTTGCAATTAGGTTTGAATGAACATAAGAACATAAGTGAGTATTACTAATGTCCATGTCATACTCTTACCTTTGCGGGACCGTGGGGTAATTTTATCTCCTTATAAGCCAGAGAGTATGCCATCTTTTTCTCTGCTTTACTTTCTCCCTATTTTATGGAGCATCTCTCCATAGTACACTCATAGTATAAGAACACTGGAAATGATCTGAGCCTATATCTCAGGTGTAGCTGTCCCCCACTCCCATCCCCTCATTTTCTTTTAGGTGCTAACTTCATTCTTTTCAACTTCCTTTGAAGCAGCTGATGCTTTCAGGTGATGCCATTGGTTTGATGAGGAAGCCTAAATCGTTGAATATAATATCATTGCCATTCTTCAGGGTGTCTGCTGGTTGCCTAGAGGGATGATGGAGGAATTCTTTCCTTCTTAGGTATAATTTGTCTCCTGGGGTGCTTTAGAAGAAGATTTCACCTTCCTTTGAATCACTGGAAATTGCTGAAGACAGGCATAAGTAATAAGTTGTCTCTTCACTGGTGAGTCTCACTGATGCTCACATCCTTCGAGGACGTGTATCCCTCTGGTCAGAGTGGTGTAGGCTGCTGGGCTTGGATTTTTTGCCTTTATGCGTAGCATGGTGCACTCTCTGCTTCCTATGAGCATTGGAGGATACTTTGGCAAACCCTTGGTATTCTTTGCATGGCATGTTATAACGGTAGCAATTGGTATTTGATTGTAAGTCTGGTCACAGGCTGGTTTATTGGCCTGTGAAGGCCTGGAATAGATGTTTTGTGGACCTTTCTACACTACATATTTAATATACACTTGTTTATAATTGAAAGGAATAAAAATTGTTGAACCAAGTAGTCCAGTGCTGTCCAACGTCTGCATGTTCACTTTGGTGTGACCAGTTCTTTAATCAGACAAAGTCTTTCAATTGATTTTACAAATCCCCTTATGCAATTGATTTCTAATTAATGCTGCACTCTTTTACGTGAAAAGGCTACAATGCTCTAGATTAGTCCAAGTTTTAACCACTTGTTCAAATGGTGAACTTGCAGTACACACTGGATTTAGACAAGCCACATAAGCCTAACCAAAGAAAAAGTCCTTTTTAAGGGAAGCATTTAAATAGATCTTCCAAAATAAATGTTTGCTGTGACTGTGTTATGAGGTTGGATTTGACAGGATTTCCAAGTCAAATAGGACACTGGGCCGGTGCGTGGCTTCTCCATGTTTACCATTAACAGAGCATCAGTGACTAGCACTGTGCTCAGGTACATCAAAATGTAGGAGGCTATAATTAAGTGATCAAAATCAGATTTACTGGGTGGGAAGGGGAAATCGCTGCCTTAGAAGGCATCCTTATTCCTGGCAGTGGTGCAGCTCCAGCTGCTCGTCTAACTCGCAGCTAGATCTGACCTGGCCCAGTTATCATTGCCAGCTGTTTCTATGTTTTCAGACTTATTCTGAAATACAACCCCTAAATTTCTATGGATTTCCTAATCCTGAAGCTCCAGCAGTTCGGAGAATGGCCTTACATTTCCTGAATTTATGATAACAAGACAAGTGTCTCAGTCTCTTTCATTTCTAATTTTCTCCATTGTAAGAATGATGTCTGGAAAAAAAAATAGCCTGGAACTCAATCTACCACCATGCTATGATAAAAACAAACCAGACCAGATTGTAGGAGTAAAAGCCTAAAAAGAAACATGTTTCTAAATGCTCCTGCTCTTTCTAGACCATGGAGGAGAAATAGTTATGAATGTGCCAGGATTTCTCCTTGTTTTGTGTTAGGCCTTTTAAATTTGTTTTGACCCCTTATGTTGGGATTCTGAGTTAATTCCTCAGTACTGCCTGGATTCTCTAGTGGGAGGTCTGAATCCACATCACTATTAAAATGAGTTGAAACTCCATTTACCAAAATGCAGAAATTATTAAGGAGCAGACAGTGACCTTGTAAGTATAAGAGACAGGGCACAGGTTTCTATGAGCACAGGCTAGCCTTTCTCACGTTCCTGTAGTGCCAAAACTTTGTTCTCAGGAACTTTCTTCTTGTGCTTACTTCTTGTCTTCCTCTTAGGTGGTCAACAGCAGAAGCCCAGAGTGCAAGTGAAGTGTTATGATTTCTTAGCAGGGTTTGAAGTCAGCAAAGATCCAGAATTGCGGGAGCCAAAGCTGTGATGGCCTGCCAAATCTGCTCTTAGCCTCGCCCTGCGAGAGGAAATTACCACCTATATCTCATGCTGTTTTCCATCTTGCTTTCTTTTGTGGCACTTCAAGCATTACGCTGTATTAAGTACTCCATGCACTCCTCAACAGACTAGTTGAGGGAAAAGATCTGTAAAAAGCTTTGTATTAAACAAGTGAAGACAAGAGGAACACAACACACTAGAGACACTGATAAACAAACAAAGGCCTTATCCAAACATATGTCTATAGCCATCCTCAAATGATTAAAGGATCTCAATTTTTTCACTTTGGAGGAATGGAGGAACAAGCAGTGTTTAAATCTTTAAACAGTAAGACTTGTGGTCTCACCCTTTATTGATTCAGGTACTATTTATCTCCTTGTATATTTCCCCACAACTAAACAAAAATGGTTCCTATTATATTCTATTCCTTTTAGGAAAAAAATCAAACATACCCTGCCTGGGAGGAAAGCCAAAATGTTGAAAAGATATGATGAATGAGAGTAGACATTCACTGAAACAGAAGCACTGAACAAAAAAGCAAAGCATCAGCATGGTAATGCTTTTATTTTCACTAACAAATCTGAAGTCTGCCACTTATTAAGGCATAATAATTTTTTTTTTTTTTCAGCTTAACATTTAAATCCATATAAACTGAATGACAGCTATTTTTAATTAAATGTCCTTTACTGCAACAACCTGTCCCAAAGCAAATAGACTAAAAACCACAAAAGACATCCACAGATGTAGTTGGTTGGTTCCTGAGATGTGGGATGGAGCTGCTCCATGCTGGTCCCAGAGCAGGGAGACAGCATCTTCTTTCCCACACCAGCAGAAATCTTCAGGCAAGAGAAGGCTATAGAAATCTTTTTTTTTTTCAGTATAGGATTTCCTCAGTGACAAATCCCCTAGCCATTTGAAAGCTGGTTCCAAAGCTCTGTAAATTTTTTGGTAATTTTTTCATGCACCGAAAGGTTTCATTTAGTTATGCAAACATTTTGAAATGTCCTAGGGCATCCTGAACTGAATTTGCTCAGTCCTGCTCTCAGTTGTCTAGGCATTAATCTGTTTCTAGGAGAGGATGTGTAGCTGTGCTGGTGCAGTGCCATACCCAAGCTAGTATAAAGAACCCATTAGTAAGCTCACAAATCCCTCATATGGCACACATGTGGCCAGTCTGATGTCCAGGCAACGTGAGTTTTACTCTGTCCTTACCTTAGTCCCTGATGTTAACATCAGCCATTTCCTACAGGAGATGTACCTCTGGAATGGGGATTTACATTCCTGTTCACCTTTAATATCAGATCCAAGTCTGAGCTTGGGTGTTAACCTGTTAATATCAAGATTCCTGGAAGGACTGCTGTGAGGTCTGTAGGTGCCCAAATCTCTCAAGCTTCTCAAGAACTCTTTCAGCAACCTCTTTAGCTCCACATTACTGCTGTGCTGGTAGCAGCCAGGGTACCCTTCCTCGCTCTTGCCTTCTGCATCTGCTTCTTCAAGGAGTCTCTCATTGCTATAATTTCATCTGCCACCTCTGTGCTTTCCACCTGGTGTTCTAGAGTGCTGAGTGGATGCAGTGTTTCCCCTTTTTGAGGGGAGTCTTAATAGTACTGTGCTCGGGCAGGTTTCTGCCTGAAAGATGCTCCTTCCCCCTGAGGCAGTCTATGGGTGAGCCCTCTTCGAGAACATTAAGAAATGGAACAAGTAACAAGTAAGCTAACGTATGTGTGGTGTTTGTTTTAAAGTCTTTGCTCAGAATTAGAACTTTATATGGATTATGGTTATAAACATATTTCTTCCTGAGTTCCTTTACAGTTCAGGGCAGCTCTGTCCTCTCCCCTTTGGTTCCCTCAAAAGAGTGGTTTCAGCTCTAGCTGCCCCCAATACCCTGCTCAGTCAGAAAGCGGGTAAATCCCAGAATCAAGTAGACAAATTAATCTTCTAACAGTCTATAGCCTGTTTTTATTAGCACTGCATCTAAAAATAACTACTGCGGAACTTCTCTTGACGACCTAAACTAGCAACACATGGAGCCCAACACCAGCCAGCAAGGAACAATAAAGAGGGTTTAACTTCCCTGGCTTTATCAAAAGCCCAGGAGCTGCTCTCGCATACCTGTGTAGGATTATTAATGAGGACAACATCTGGGAGAGCTGCTTTGGCTGATATGTAAGCTGCAGAATCACCGCCTGTCAGATCTGTGACCAATGTAGCCTGCGATAGCAGACTCAGCCTGGGCGCACTTAGCTCACTGTCTGGGACTCATTTAAAGCTCTTTGTTTTTATTATGAGATGAGGATTTGCCAACCCTAGTACTTCTATGTACTGACAGCTTAACTGCTGATGTCAGATTTTGCTGAAAAATGAGTTAATTTATGATTGCATGAAATGTTTGTCAAAAAGACAAAACACTTGGATCTGTTGGCAGTATATAAAACTATAAATACTGGAGAACATAGTGACAAGAGCCAACATTTATTAAAATTATGGCCTGTAATGTTTTCAATAACCTCTTTCATTTGTTTATTATTACTTTGCATCGGGAGGTTTCTAAAACCATATGATCTAGGCAGACAGAGCACTCCTAGGATACAGGTGGACAGCAGGCTTCAGCATAAAGGATGTGGTTGAAGGGCCTCAGAAGGGGTGGAAGTAGAGATTGGAAGTCTGTCATCAAATTTAGTAATTCTTGAACTCCTCCAGAAGTAGGTCCTACCACTTCTTCTGCCAGAGGTGCTGCCCCTTTTCTTATGACTTTCTGAAATCTTTATGATAGCTGTTAGGATAGCGATCATGGAAGAATAACATCAGGAAAGTGAAAAGCAAGCTATATCCCTCCAGACCTTCCAAAGCCATCCTGGAGAAATTAACCCCTTTGGCTCATTGCTAAGGGTCACGGTTGCATTTGGAGGCCCCAGATAACTCCTCATCCATGGGTTTTACAGGGATCTTTGTGCACTGAAAAAGGTGGGGACCCTTTATAACCATCTTTTATTCAGTCCCACCCACCTCCTGCTTGCTTTGGATCCAGATCCCTCCAAGAGGGAGGTTCCTCTTCAGCTGCACTCTCTCCTCTGTGTTTGTGTCACTGGAGTCCAACATGCCATACAGCCACAGAAAACAGGCCTTTCTGTGGCAAACCTTACATCTGAAGGCTGGTACATAAAGAGCAGAAGAGGAATTAGATGGGCAGAGAAAGCAAGCTATTCACCTAAGGGTAAATCACAACTGAGCCAGCGAGAGATCTCAGGTTTCCTGACACAAAAAGCTTAGCTCCACATCCAATAATCCTTCTCCTCAGTGTCTTTCTCTCAGCCTTAACCTGTCTCATATTTATTCCTATCTCATTCTCATGTTATTCTCCCTTTACCTATACCTTTCTCTCCCTCTCAGGGGAATTTCCTTGGCTTCTTGCTCTTCGACCTTGGTTTTTCCTTCACTAATGTTTTTTCCCGCCGGTGGCCTCCAATGGAAACTCCATGTGTGGCTTTCATTTCCTCACTTTTTCTTTAGTGTTTCCATGCCTCGAGCTGCTCTGGGCCATACTGGTCTAGAAACATACCAAGGGAAGAAGGACCAGAGTGAGACCAGCAGACTTCCAGACAGACAGCATGACAGAGCCACTCCACTGTCAATGCATGAGCCATCCCACAGTGTTTGCTCCAATTTTCCATTTATCTTGGTTTAAAATAGATTGTCTAACCATTCCTTTAGGGGACTATAGCATCTTTCTCAACACTTAATCATTGTCATTTATGGGCACTCCTATGGCAAAGACACAATCCCCTTTCCACAGAGCATGCAACCCTGATCAGACTCCTCTTGGATCGGACACAAGTCAGTGTCATGTAGGTATTTCCACTGATTGTTACCAAGATTTCTATCTGTCTGTGTGTTCAGTAAAACTCCCCTGTTAATCTGAACACTGGGAAGGAGTTGAGCCATTATTTTCCTTTCATATATTTCATTTTAAAATTGGGATGTAAAAGCATGAGTTCCAGGGAAAACTAAGAAGAAGACACGCTCCTTTGCCATTTTGACTCCCTGGGCTTAATTCAGTTGCCCAAAAATAGCTGGGTAGTGACCTTTGAGATGCCAGTGTTACCCAAGATATGACACAGGACCTGCAGGAAAGGCAGTTTCAGGCAGGATCCTTAGGCACTCTGAATTGGTCGGAGATACCTTTACTCAGGAAATTAGGTGGTGCCTCTTTTCCCGTTATGTCTCATACAGGAGTGTACTGGGACATGATTTCAAGCTTAGTTTGAAATCAAGCATGATTTCAAGCTAAGTTTCAGTCCTGGCAGGACTGAAACCTCTCCAACACTTTAATACCCACTTACCCCATACTTCTGCTGCACAAGAGGAGTAACAACAGTCTCTCAAAGACCTTGTCTAATCTATGTAGCCAGTGGGGGTGGAGATCTGAGCAAGGAAAACCATTCATTCTGAAAGAATGTTTTCCAGGATTTTCAGGAGAAACTTTGGCCATCACGGGTACTTTTTTTTAGGTTAGAGGAGAAAAACTAGTCATATGAATTACCGGTATAAGGATGTGATCCCTTCTGTATTTTAGCTTAAAAATCAATATATATATATATATATATTAAATGTTATCCAAACAAATTCAAGGGTAATTATATAATTAGAGGAAATTTATGTTGCATGGATTTTACAGGAAAGTTGTAACTTGGGATCTTTGATGACATGTCTTTGATGACTAATGTGGGGCATTAGTTAGGTTTAGTCTCATCTCTTCAAACTGTGGGTACAGGTAGACAAGAGAACTGTGTAGGTTGCTTATTGATTAGGTAGGTCAGAGTCCCAGAGCTCTTACATTCTTCAGTAGGAGAAGTTCAGCAAAAGCCACACAACCCTAGAGCAAACATGAATAGTTGCAAGTTTGTTTCCTAGCTGGTAAATGAGCATGCTGCCCATCACAATGTCCCCGAAACCTGTCTCATGGGTATGACAGTGAAGGAAGGAGGGCACCAACTGCATAGTAATCATTCCTTTGTGTATGTGGACCAGAACTGATTGAACTAAGCAGTAAGGATTGACCAAAACAACTCAGCTTGCTCCCCAGAGCAATTGTGTTTTTGGATCACCACTGTTTCCTGCTCTGCTGCTGAGGTACAATTGAGTCAGATCCATGGCGACAAATTGCTAAAGTAGTTCTCAAATAAAGAAAAAGCAAGATTAACACATGATGACAGTGGAGTTTTGGTCCTCCTTGTATCTGGAAACCTTATTTTGAGAGCGATAGTAGATTGAGAGGACACTAAAATCATAGTTAGACAAGATGGACATCCCTGAAAGATCACAGATGCTGAAACCCCAAGGGAAGAAAAGGTAGCAATGAACCAAATAACCCAGCAGTCTCTCCTTCCTCCCTCACAGTTCTGCCAACAAGGAAATTATTTTGGTGGTTTTCAATAACACAACACAACTGAAACTCAAAAGAAACAGCACTCCTTCTCTGAACTTTATCAAGTTCAGAGAAATCTAGAATTGCACAGACTTTATCAGTCTGTGCAATGTAATGCACAAATTCCCCATCCTGGAAAAGGGCAGGCTTCATCTGGCCTCTCTTTTATCTGTCTCCCATGCAGTCGTAGATGTAAATTCTGCTTATAAAAAAAAAAAATAATAATAAAATAAAATAAAATAAAATAAAATAAAATAAAATAAAATAAAATAAAATAAAATGAGATCTTGTACCTCTGCCAAGATTCGATGTACTTTTCAACGTCAGCAAATTGAAAAATCTCTGCGTAAGTTGGAAGTTGAAATAAATGAGCTCTGAGATCTCTACCTCAGTGGGAGGATTTGTTTTGTCTTTTCTTCTTGTCTGCTTGTATTTATTTTTTTTTCTTCTGAATTTTCTTGTCTTTCACCTCCATGTGTCACGAGCAAATAAAAAAAGCTTTTCACAGAGCAGGCTGTTGGAGAACATGGAGAACTGGGCAAGCTGACTGCCCCCAGATGAAAGCACCAGAAGCAGATACCTTGTAGTGCAAAAGGTGGGAGAGATTCAGCTGCATCTGCACATGCCAGTGCCAAAGCCCCGTTTCTGAACAGTGGAGACGGTTCTCAGACTAACAGCTGCACTGAGAAGGGAAGAGCAAGCAATAAATTCCATGAGACAGACCAAAGGAAGAAGAAATTACTCCCCCCATCATGCACACTGACCCCCTCTCCCAAAAGTTCAGTAAGCAACTGCGAGGCTCAGGATGGCAAATCCTACTTTTGGCGTGTGGTTTTACAGTGGAAACCTTGCACTTGGGATAAGTGCTCAGGGTCCCTGCAGAGAGAAAGGAGTTTTAGATTTCTCTGAAAAGGATCTATAAAAGCCACGCATGAAAGCTGAGAGCACCCATGCTAGGAAATGGGAAATGCTGAGGACAGATTAATCCCCCTCCCCTCTTCAAGACCTAAGTGGCAGCACAATATTCATTTAAACACTCTTCTTCAGATAGCTTCCTTTCAAAGAGATGGCTGAAAGTGCAAGGGTCTGCCTAGAATATAGAAGATCTAGATGCTGAATCCTCTGGGACTGCCAGCCAGGACAGATCCTCGTCCCTCCACTTCCCTGTCAGATAGGTTTGCTGGATAAGATCTTATCCCACAACAGTTCCCCTCCCACGTAAAGTGAGGAAACCTTCCTAAAGGAAGGGTCAGGATTATGGAGTTCACAACAAGCTGGGCAACACCAAAATCAAAACCTTATCAGGAGTTTTTAGCACTAAGACGTTGTTATTTTGAAACCGTGGGGAAAAACACACATGAAAAACAAGCTGTGGTAATGAATTTTAAGATGTAATTTAATGCTACTCATAACTGGGGAGCATAATCTCTCAGACTGATGAACAGTCTAATTAAGGCTAATTTATGAATAATAATTCAATCTAAGTAGCATGTGCGTGTATGTGTGTTTGTGCAAATAGTGACTCTGCCTCAGCACTTGGTAATCCTGTGAGTGTTTTGGCAAGGGTGTTAATGAACCATAAAACACGGAGATCTAGTTGTCTGACAATGCTTCATAATAAGAAAAGGAAATGAAGTGTAAAAAAAAAAAAGGGGGGGCTGTATATGAATGCATTAAGTTCATGTTGCTGGTTTTTTGCACTCATATGAAAAGAGTGTGCTACCCATGAATAAATGGTGCCAGGCAGCACTGGAGGTGTTTCAGACACACTCTCTTTGATCATTCATACTCCCAAAGCAGAGCAGATTTTCTTTGTCTTGCATTTGTTTTAAGAATCACACACCAAAATCCTTGTTGCAGTTATTAAAAATATTTTTATTTGTCATGAAGCAAAAGCTATGAATTCCCCAAGAGGAGAAATAAGGAAAAGGAAATCCCACCTATCATTTGTCGTGAAGCATCAAGGCTTTATGTACTTTGTTCTCTGGTTCTTATCTCTAAAACAAGTGTTTCTAAGCAGGATTAGATTTATACTGCTGATAATTTTTAGAGCAATGTTTCTTAGCATATTGCAGAAGAAACCAAAAGATGAAAACAAAATGTTTTCTATTTCTTTGTTTCTTTGAAAGGAACACTCATTAAGAACTTTGTTGGGAGATTACTTCCATGTGATGTGTCTCTTTTTTTCACTCCAACAAGATGTATAAGTAGAAGAACAAAGACAGCAGTAGGAGAAAAGAATTACCACCTGTTACATAGGGCACTGAAGAAACCACTACTGCAGTGCTGTGCACAGTTTTCATCCATGCTATTAAAAGCAAACAACAAAACCACAACATTGAAAAGATGGAAGGTACTTAGTGGAGAGCAAAAATATTTGTTTGGGGTCTGGCAAATGTGCCTTCCTAAAAGATGCTAGCATAGTTTGATGGGAAGGTTTAAAGGCTGTAAATTTCTTCTCTATGGGTGCATCTAACCTGACTTGGGGTGTACAGCCAGATCCCCAAATTAGCTAGCTCAGAAGTCTGTTTGGAGAATGCTGTGAAAACAAGTAATAAGGGCTGCCATTTGGAGCTGTGGCTTCCACCCTCATTCCTTATGAACCTCTAAGTGAATAATTTCCTTCAGAGCAAGAGTGGGAAATCTGACCTTAACACAGGGACAGAGGATGCTGGCTGCTCACAACAGGACTGTATTTGGAAATCCCAACCCAAAGTAATGATACAGCACTAGAAGTGCTAACAGCAAGGTCCATACTTTGCATGATGTGCCTGTGTCATCTGACAGTTCAGGTGGGATCAAACCCCAGTTGAGAAAGACATAGTTGTAGCCTAGAATCTCATGGCAATCCAATCTAGGTAGTACAGAGAAAGCATTCCAAAGAGCAATTTGGCTAACCAGTCAGTAATGTCTACTTTAGGATGAATTGAATTGTTCTTTTTGACTAAACAAACAATTCAGTTGCCTTAAAGTAGATGTGTAGAGTCACTTGAAGTATCCTATGATGCTCAATATATCCAGACAAGACTGACAGATACGACACAGGATTTAGAGGGGATTTATGTCCTCCCTGATTGGCACATGAAGGCCAGTTTAATCAAACTGATGTACTTCAAATGACAATCAACACTTCTGTTTAGACAACTGAATCAAATTCTAAGTTTCTGGCCACATCAGGAGCCAGTGCACATGTGGAAATGTACACACTGGATTTGGAGAGTGGGGGAAGGCAGACATTTTATATCTTTTGCTGTTCAGACCAACAGATCATGATGAACAAGAACAGTGGGAGGAGAAAGTTAAATGGCACATCAGAAAACCATTACTCAAAGGTTGGAGAAGCACTGCAAAAGTCTGTCTAAGGTAGTGGTGTGAGTCAGGAGAGGCTTCTGTGTAGGTTACATCATGACTCATCACCCTTTCCTCCAATCCTGCTTCAGGCCAAAATCTCCCACTTTTTTTTTTTTTTTTCTTTTTTAATAACTTGGGACCATCCAGCCATACCTTCCACACAAACAACTTGCACCGTCTTGTCTCCCCAGACCTTATGCACTTCAGCCCTCTACCTTCTTCTGACAATGTGTAATTGTATTTTTCTCCCCAAAAAGACTTTCATCCCACCTTCTTGCACAGAAGCTTCTGGTCCTGCCCAGAGCAGCTACGATCAAGTCCCAGACCAACATCCAGCAGAGATTTCCTTGATGCTTCACTCCCCCAACACACACTTAGCCTCTCATCTCTTCACACCTCTGTAGCCATTGCAGCCGTTCTGCCACAACTGCACAGGGATAAAAGTGTGTGGAAACCAGGAGCAGAATAATGAGGTTTCAGCCTAGCAGCCTCACAGTGTCATAAATGTTTCATTGGTGTGGAAGAAGCCTTGAGGGAGGCAAACCGGAAAATAGGGGAGTAAAAAACACAAAAGTCATGTGCGGTTTCATCAGTGAGGCCTACTCCCAGAGGTCTCTACAATTTCATAAAGCATGAGAAGGAGCAGCAACTTTTTTTGTATCAAAATGTTTGAGAATTGCCAGGTTAAGGAAACTTCCATTAAGCTTTGGTTTTGGTCAAAGGGATAAATATCTATCTCTGTAATACCCTTTTAGCATTGTTTTTTATTATTTGGGGTGTGGCTTTTTTTGGTTTGTTTGTTAGTTTGTTTCTTTTGCTCTATGTCTCAGGCAGCACCATAAAGAAATATAGACAAATAGTCAAATACTCTTATAAAATTGACTTGTCTAAGTTTAGTCTTCTAGCTTCAGAGTTATTTTCATATATGAAATCAATTAAAACTTAAAAAAAAAAAATCTAATTGACTCTTCAAAGCAATCATAAAGTGAGTTACTCAGATTTATTTCATTTCAAGCCACATGCTTCTCTACAGATGAGTAGAAGATGAGAAACAAGGGAAAGGCAATATATATCAACTTGCAATGCATTGTTCACATGAGGTATTTCATGGTACTCAGCAGTAGCATCTAAAAATAGGCCTCAAATGGGGAATATATATATATATATCTCAAAACTTTCAGTAAAAAAATCCTTCTGCTGTTTCAAACAATGAGGGTAGGGAAAAAGATATGCCTACATCATTTCTGGAACCAGACTTAGCAAGAGTAGGGAACAGCTGGATGTTGAAGTGATAGTTTTTTGAGGAAAGTGAGAAAGAGAAGTGGCATAATGGGAAGCTGTCAGAGTAAGAGACTTCAGTGGCACCAGGTTAGAGTCATGTTAGGTAAGTGAGAGCCAACTTATACCATACTGACCCCAATACAGTACAAATATAGGGAATGCTCAGTATCTGCAAAGCCCTGGTGCTCTTCTTTTCTTTAAGGGACACTGTTATTACTGGGAGAATAAAACAGTTTATACAAAGAAAATTATTCTGGACAAATACTGCATGAAAGCATTGAGTGTGCTCATAAGGTGTTGCTCCAAATAACTGCTTGCTTTATAACCAAGCAAACACATTTGGTGAATACAGGATTATATAAGGCTTACAAAGGCATATTAAGATGTGAGATAGGAACTCAATGTGATCTACAAAAGAACCTAAGAAGGGAATCATAGAGGATTAGACACCCACCCTGCTTAGGTCCTTTTGCAAGTGCTTCAAGGCACTCTTATCCATCTCTGCATGCAGAAATCCCTTAGGAAACTCCCTGAGGCTTTAATCATACTCCTTGAAATGAAGCTCGAACCTTGACTTTCAGGTTCCAAGCATAGAAATGAATCCTGAGTGGAATTTTCCCTTCAGTTTTCAGCTCTTCGCTGAGACTTCCCTTCCCCCTCTTAGCATCTTCAGTGAGACACAGGCTGTACTCACGGAGCACAAAAAGGCACTTTTTTACTTCATTTTTTTTTTTCTTTCTGGAGGCAAACAAGCAAAACTGAGCCGTCAAGGCAGGGCTGCATGTGTTCACTGATCTGACACATTTTGACTGATCTCTCCTCTTTGTCCCTTGTGTTCCTGTCTCAGCCTTCCTTCTTTGTCCTTGACTTCCATTGAGATCTACAAAAATTTTCTTCTCATGCCCTAGATGTTATTTACAAACAGCAAGTTTGGGGATGGAAGGCTTAAATATTGTCCCTCGAATGATCGTGGAAAAAGCAGGGTCCTTAGAAAATCTCAGCAAAATTCCTTTTGCTGTTTGAAAAAATGAGACAAAGGATAGAAACAGATTTAAGGTAATTTAAAGTAAATATAGGGAAGTTATTCTTTCACAGTTTTTATGAGGATGCTCTGGCACCTTCATGCTCACCTCTACACTTATCAGCAGTGTCCTGTGTTCTTTCCCTGTGCTTCAGAAGCCACAGCTACAGGTGGACAAGTTGTACAGAGCCACTGGGTCCTTCTAAAACTCTAGATCTAGCAAATATGCTCCATGACAGATTTTAGAAAGATAGGATAATTTTTTTCCTTCAGTTTTCTTCTTTTGAATGTTAGGGACTGTAATGGGAATGAAAGCAAGAAGTTGGACACACCAGCAGCTGAGGGGAGCAGAAGGGGCAAGAACCTGGCTGGAAATGTGATGAGGAGCCTGAGAAATGGTGAGCCACAAGTAGGGGAAGGGAGCTTGGCTGGGATGAGCTGTGGACAAGGCTGAGGCAGAACCACAGTCTGCAGAACAGCAAGAGTAATTCTCTGAGCTGTACCACTGTCCCAAGACCTTGCATCTTGCTATTTTAGTCCCATGGCAAATGAGACACAGGGGGAAACATGCAGCCTACCTACCATATATTCAGAAACCCCCACAGAACACATACAGGGGGGTGCATGCTGTTCATCTGCCATCCCATGCTCGTAAGGGTGAATCTAGCCCCTCTCCAGTGAAACAGAGGACTACAGCAAGAAATATGGCCTGAGGGCTCCAGGCAAACTACAAATGAAGTTCTCAGATTGACAAGCTTAGCTAAGTCTGTAAGAGACCCAGACACAATCCTGTGCTGGGAGAAAATGGCAATAAAAAGCAATCTTGCTTTATATTGCTGAGCAGAGGCAGTAAGCATTTAAAAAAATGCTCAGGCAGCAAACTGAAACAGCAACAGCAAAACACTATATTTTTGTCAAGATTCAAACCACCTCAAGGAGTAAATTAACACTAACCAGTTCTGAGCTCCTCACCCCATCAGAAATGACAGCATTGCCATATTTATTGTTTCAGTAAGCTTCAATTGCTGGAACAATGAGCCCTTAAAGGAAGCAAGGCAATTTCAAGATGTGGTGGTTATAAGTGCATGAGTTGTGCAGATGGGTAGTTCTTTGCCTGAACTATTTTTAAAGACCATAAGAATTACTCATCTATGTTTAAGACTGCTAGAAAAAATATCTGTCCTGTATATTTCAGGCACCAAGTCAGCAAAGGAAAATGAGGGCTGTGGAGTAAATTCTGGGGATTGTTTGATACTCAGCTTGGTATTCCAATCTAATATTTGGTCCCACCTAGTTCAGTGACCAATGAGAATTTGTATTTCTAATAGTTACGCTTTAAAAGCAACTTTTAGGTTATAAACTGTTTAAGAAAATCTCAATAGGTAAGACAGGTAAATTGTGATTGCACACATGATGCAGAAGGGTAAAAGAAGAGAATATGGATTGATGTCCAAGTCTTCTGTGAATGAATTTAATGACTCTGCCTTCACCCTGCATTGTTGCCAAGAGGTCTGTTTTGGCTTTATTATCCAAAGGAACAGGTTTCATGAGAGAGGGTCATCACATTATGGGGAAAGCTATTTCTGGCTTTCTCCAGTAACTACCAGATTGAGTTATTGCAGGGGGAGCAAGTGCCTATGTGGGTCTAGCTCTCACCTTCACCTAAATGGGGGAACGTGTTTCCTTCCAAGAAACACATAAACTTAGCGCTCTTCATTTTCTTACTTATTACTGTTCATTACTATGACTAACAGCGAAGAAAACTATCCAGGGCATTTTTTGATTAAAAGACATAATATATGAGTCAGCAAGCAGCTGTGTGGTGCTGAGCTGCCTGCCAGGGTTAAGCCACAGGTGTGAGTCAAGAAAGTTTGCAGAATATTGGTAGGGCATGACAACTCAAAAGTAACCCAAACCTCAGTGAGATGCAACACCCGAGCTAGAACCTGATCTAAGTGGCCTAATATTTCATAACTCTGACTTGAAACAGTATAGCCTACTCCTGTGAATGTTATGGTAACAAGATACACCTCATTTGAAATATCCCAGCTCACTCCTACCAAAACTAAATAAATCTTTCAAACTATTTTTTCTACTAATTCCTAAAATATGTGTTTGTGTCTGGGATCACACCCTCTGCTACCTCATTTAGAAGCTAGTAGGTCCTTAGGAGGGAAGCCAATGTCCTAAAGTATTCCTGTGAGAATTCTTACACCTAGTAGGAGCTATGATGTTTACTGCCTTCCTTTTAGAGAAAGCTTTACTAACATCTGTTATCCTAAAAGCATAGAAAATTGGTATCTCTAAGATCTCAAACCTTCTTTTAGATTTGGTTGAAACTTGCCTTCAAGTTAAAATTTATAACGGATTATGGCGATACTAACTGACAAACAGACAGCATGTCCACACAGTCCTTTAATTCAGTAGGAAATCAATCAAAAAATGGAAGAAATGCACTGTGATTTCTACCCATTTTCCTCATACTAATTTAGAGAAACTAATTCTGTCAGGACACAGTTAAGAGCTATCATGACTAATATCAGTTATCCCCAGGGTATCATTTAGAGAAAAGTGACTGCAAGCATCTGTATTCAACTTCCCCAGAGACTCAGACTCTCATGTAAGTCAATACACAGCTCCCAACATATATGATCATTTTATTTAGTAGCAGTTAACCAAAAGCCATGGACCTAATGAGCCAATGAATACTGTACCAGATTGTGTGGAAAGAGCAGACTTGAGACAGACATTTCTATATTTGTTTCCAAACTTTTTTCCAGTTTAGGTGCATTTTGCCTCACAAAAAGAAAAAAGTAAATTTGGTTTACCATGGATACACAGGGCACTGGATACAGAAAATATTAGGAGGCAGAAGAATCTAACCTGCTAGTGGTGATGCTCTTCTCACAAAGAACTGAGTCTGTTCTCAGAAATTCAGAAGCTTGGCTTAAAATAACAGCTTTTATGGAACACTGGACTCTGCCCACAGGGGAACTTCCATTCATGCAAACTTTCCTTCACGGCAGCGTGTACTGGGATTATTTGATTTCATCTTCTCCTTTGTCTTTTCAAATGAAGGCTGAGAATATCAAGTCTTTGCTGTTGATTCTGGCAACTGAGACTTGATCTAAGAAAAACATCTACCATTATGTGACTCACAATTGTGTCACAAAACTTCACAATACCAGTGCCACCCTCCCAGACTACATTGTTCAAGTGTCTGTGACATTTTGGAGGGTATTCAGAAGACACTTTTTTTTCTTCCTCTGCCTCCATTTACACTAAATCAGACCAGAGCAAGAGTTCGAGTGCTATCCTGCAGCTGGTCTTTACTGCTTAGTTTCCAGCAAAGCCCATGGTATGGTTTTGGTCCATGCCTGTGCTTGGTTCCCAGGCCAGTGCAGCCTAACCATTACAGACAAGGTGTATCATCAACTAGAGCAGTCCCATTACACAGGGGAGGGAAGATGATTTAACCATATGGATTTACATTGTTCACTATCCCTTCAAAGAGCTATTATTCTGAACCTTTGCTTTGATAGTCCTCTTTCATTGTTCAGGTCTTGAAAGCTTTCTATAGTACCACAACATTACAATTCACAAGATCTTTGGAGATTTTAAAAATGTATTAGTACTAATCTCCCTCTTTTCCTCTCAGTCTCTCTTCTCACCTGTGCAAGCCAGATGGTAACTAAGGCAACCTGGATTTATAGTGGGATGTGCAGACCATAAAGTGTTTTATAACTCTCTAAGTCATAATATTCCTGTAAGAATCTGTGGCATAAACAAAACAGGAATATAAGAGCTACTCATGAATAATACAGCTGTCCTGGAACTTCATTATGAAACCTTTAATGGGTTAAATAGATTTTCCAAATCTCCCTCCTGATACAGGCCTGGCATCTTCCATCTCTAGAGACTGCCTTTATCATGTTTTTGGAAATGGCACCTCTTTTTACCTTCAAAGCACTACTTAATATCCAGGTAGGTTATTTCCAAAACTCTAATTTAACCGTATCAAACAAGTGTCCTTGAAAGAATCTTCTTGCCATAAAAATGAAATCCCTCAAATCTGGAATCTCATCCCACTCTTACCTTGTTATTGGACAAGTCTTACCCCAACATCTGGTGTGAAGTCTGATGTCTTGTGTGGCTGTAACACTAGCAAATAGAGGTGAGACTTGCAGGAAGTGAGGAAACTGTCCCTGCAGGAATTCATACAGTGGTGGAAAATATGGATAAAATGGGTCTCACAAGCAGAATAGATCATCCCTGTGTCCTAAGGCTGTAGAGTATATACCCTGTTAATGCCATGGGGCCAGTGCCCAAAGTAAAGGAAGACAAATTCATTTCAGGAGCCACTTGAGGCAAAATAAAATCATTTTGTTCCTATCCTCCTCAGTGCAGCTTTTTGGAGACCTGTTTCAATACATCTTGTGCACCACAACCAGAAGAGCAGAAACAAAGCACGTTGTTTTCATTATGTGTCTGGACAGTGTCAGCCTAGAACTAGAAACGCTTATCTCCCTTTCAGATTACAAAAGAAAAGACTTAAAAGAGCTGCTTGGGAAAGGTTATTCAAGGTTGTCCAGATTTGGAAAAGGGTATTACAGCATAACAAAATATTGCGTTGTACTAAGAAGCTAAGCCAGTGTCTTCCCTTAGGCTAGGAACTAGGAGTCTCTGCAGGTGACTACACCAAGTAATGTGGTGGGACCCACATTGTGAGGTTTCCCTTGCTTGCCAAGGAGGTCCCTGCTCTGTACGAGGCTCCCTGGACACAGCAAGGAGCAGTTTCACCTCCAATCTTCAGATCCACCTCAGCCATTCTTCATCTGCCTTCTCCTGCCTCATATTACTCTTCTTCTACTTTATATTTGCAGGATATTTGTAGCCAAACAAAACTGGTGTTGCTATTCAATGCTGAATATTGCTTTCTATTCACAATACAGTTTTTGCTTCTCCTTGTCCTGGAACAAATTCTTGCATAAACTGCAATCTGTGCAGTACTAGGGCACTACTATGCAGAGAGACTTTGCCACAGATTGCCTGCTGCCCTTTGAGATTCTTCCCAGGGTCACTGTGATTATCACAGGAGCTTTAGCACCAGAAATGGCCAGCAACCAGCAACACCCCACCAGCAACACTTTCTCCTCCCAGGGACTGTATCATCTACCTGGTGACAGTGAGAGCTGGTGCAGAGCATCAGGATGCCAGTACATGGGGGTCTTCCTCCAAATGGCAGTGATTGTACTGACAATGATATGTGTATGAAGGTCTGCACGACTCCCATTCATTGATTAAAAAAATAATAGTAATAATTAAAAAGTAAATAAAAGAGAAGCCTCAAGTCTCCTGTTTTGATGAATGTGACAATATAATTCCTATTTAGAAACACCTTGGCTGAAGTTTATTTGCAGAGACACACCTAAGCTGGATATGGGTCTGAACTCCGAGACATAAATGTCACCGATGGTTTGATGACGAAAGCTGCTGCTGTGATGCTTTGTGAACCACCGAAATAAAACTCCTGGGATCAGGCACAGAAACTGAAGCTGTAGAAGCTGCTTGAGAAACGGAGCAGTCAGTGGTGTAATGACTTGAAAGCAGGGGGATCATGCAAGCGAGGATGTCTGTACCACACACAAGGAATTCAATCCCTTCTCCCAAATAAGGGCCCTTGACAGATATTAACACTACCTCCTGGATGGGGAGATATTGTGTCTGATGCCTAGACTTTTATCAAAGTGCAGGATTATAAAATGTAAGTCATTTAGCCCACTTTAGATAAGTATCACTTTCAAATCGGATTATAATTTGCAAAAGCACAACATGTTCAGGGCAAAACCTTGTCAGGCTCTGAGATAAGGATTCCAGGAGGCTCCGCTGCATGCTGGCTTTGTAGATGAGGAACCGAGGTATTGTGAACATCGTAGTAACACATGCACTGACAAAAAAGGGCCTTTTTTAATTCAGCTTGAGACAAAGGTGATTTATCAAACGTCCCAAGGCAATTGCCACAGGGAGCTGGGAAAGACTGTGAAACATGCAGCTGTTTCTGGTTGCTCATGGTGGTGCTTTGGCACACAAATACATTATTAATGCTGCTTTTGCTAAGTCTTGTTTTCCCTTCTGTTGTGAGAAAAGCTACGGCATTCACCGCTGCGCCAGTGACCATCCTTTGAACGTATTTTCATTTCACCTTTTCCCCCATGCTGCATTTGTCTCTGTCCAGGGCAACAAACAACCCGCAGAGCCACCAGCTCTGACTCAGAGGGGTGCTGGATGCCACAAGCAGCTTCCCAAGGGAAGGGATCATAAAGTTTCTCTAGCTCGGCACGCAGGCGTTCTCAGGCACGCTTTGCCAACTTCACAGAAAATCCAGATTTTAAATGAAGGAAGCGCAGGTCTCCCTCCTGCCCCTGCTCCTCTCAGAGACGTCGACGGAGTGAGTCAGGGATGAGCTGCTGCTGCTGCGTCATCGCTGCAGTCATAAGGGAGAAGCCCGAGTCACAAGGAGAAGCTTAAGCCATCAAGTTACTCCTCGCCGGAGTGCTGAGGCAGGCAGGGAAGGATGACACTCAGCAGTGGGCTCAGCTTCAACTCCCTACTAGGATTAAGCTGCTTTGAGGAAGAGACCTCACCTTCCTTCCCCTTGTGTCTGTTCACTGCCAAACATTGCATTGACGTGCAGGAGGTTAATGCCACCCACAGCTTGGTAAGAAGAGTTTTGGCTATGGTGTTTCAGCTCTTCAGGACATTAAAACAAGGGCTGAAAGTGCACAGACACATAGCTGTGGTTCAGCTTGACGTCCAGCTTGGTGTGCAGATGGGAGGATATGGGAAGGTTTGGATCCAGTTCTTGGGTCTGCTACAAGCTTGAGTGAATTGGGTAAACCACGGACATCTGTTTTTTCTCCTATTCATCTAGGTATTTCAAGACATTGCTTAGGCACCATCAACATAGAGAAAACCACTGATCAGGCCTCACCTAACCTATATGCCTAGGGAATATAAGTTTCTGCCAGAAGCATGCTCAAAAAGAAAAAGCAATTGCAGTATTTGTCCACCACTTCCAGATGATAAATCAGCAGAGAGCAGCTATATGGAGCAGGTGTCTCAGACCAGATTTGTCTTGTCTATCTTACCAGGAGGTCTGAATTCTGGGTATGGCACTTGCACTGTGAAAGTCTTATGGAACAGGAACACTGGTGAATGTTGTCATTTATGGGAACACTAGTGATCATTTAGGGGATTGTGGTACATGGAAAGGGCAGAGTGGAGGAACATAATCTGTATCTTTCTAAACTTGACGTGGTTATTTTATGCAGCAAGAGACTTTGGGTTGGCTCTTGGATTCCTAAAAGGAAATTTTCATGGTATCATCATTTGAGTTGTTTCCTTTATCACTTTATCACTTTTCCAATCACTTGCTTCAATAAGAAGAGGATCTACGGTACTCATAGTTTTTTTTCCTGTTGTCCCTGAACAACAAACCTGCCTCCTTCAGTTTGGTTTCTCAGACTTAACCTCTATGAGGGCATTGCAGTCCTGCAGTTTCGCAGGCCATCATAACTGCAGAAGAAGACACAACAGGGATTGCTCTAGCCCAGCCTTCTCTCACATAAGGGGAGCACTAAACTGTAGCCTTAGGGCAGTGTGAGGATTCATTAACTCATGTTTGCATAGTACTAAGTAATAATTACTAAGTCAGGCTGCCACTGAAGGGAACAAAAGGCCTTGGCTTTCTGAATAGCAGGGCATGTACTTCTTGGAAGACTCCCACAGCCTCTTTGACAGATGTGTGGTGTGACATGGCATCAAGGAAACTGCAGCCATGTTTTCCTCTATGTCACATAATTAATTAAACTCATGAGTTGGCTGAAGTTTCACCAAATAGTGTTTTGGAAAGAAACTGCAAAGCTTCTTGAATATCTGAAGCTCTGTAGTTAAGGCTGAATGATGAAAACTACAAAGACAACATCTGCAATAATCAAATGTTGATTTTTTTTTATTCAGATTTGTGTGTGTATGTGTAAAAGGAGAGGGAGATGCACAAAGAAAGAAGTGAACATTTCCTATTTACAAAGAATTATCAACAGCACAGCAGCAGCCAAATCCTAATAAAAGCAGGACTCCACTGAAGAAGATATCAAACAGTAGAGTAAGACATAGCCCTTGCTCCATGTCTTCTACTCTTCTACTCTGCAGCTGAAGGGAGCAGGGAAGACAGGGCACGGTGGCATGTTTCCATTGCATTTTCCACAATTCCATCCTAAGTAACAGAAACAACAGGGACTGTGCCAAGCCAGCAGCCCCCTTTCTGCCCAGTTCTGGGGTTATCTCTTTCAGACTGGAAAGAGTAACTGTGAGGGGCCAGGCAAGCTCTTGACTGGGTAATTCTACATATACACCATGCCTTGGCTCAATTGTTGAACCACAATACTATTAGGGTAAAGTAGTATGAAACAAGAGTACATATCAACAGGGAGCAACCAGGTACCTGCCTATGTGGGCATCTTTTCTGCTGTGTAAAATTCCCAATGAGGTTCAGAGGCCATCAGTGTGAACAAGGCCATGGTCATTATTTTATCATTATGGATCTTAATAACATGCTTGTAATCACTTATACCCCAGCACAGCCTCTCCCACTAGCCTATTTATCTTCACACAAACCTTTTCACCCCAGCTTTAAGCATGCGAGCATGAACAGATAAAAACAGGCTCAGATAGCTTTCCTTTTAAAAGGCACTCCTGCAGCACACACCAAAACTGCCTGCAGGGTCAGCACACTTAAAGAACACCAGCTCCAAAGCAACACCCCAGGGACCCCATGGGGAAACTGCGGCTCTCCAAGGTCAGATGGAGCTGGGGAGTCAGGGCTAACCTTTTTATTCTTGACAGAGAATTTTTAGTGCTCAGGAAGAGTGAGAGGGAGATGTCTTCATTGTTATTCCTTGTTGTTTTTATCCTTAGCACTACTAGGTATGCTATATCATGTATGTGAGTAAGAGCACTAGTAGTAGTAGCAATAAGGAGAGTAACAAGGGCATTATTCTTAGGAGACAGTCATGAGTTCAACTTTACTCTTATCTGAGAAATAAATCTCCTAAAGCACCTCAGCTTAGTCACACTGGTGAAACCAGATCAGTATGGGAGCGGTATTTGCTGATGATGCATGCCTCACCTGAAACTAGTATGGCATCTCTAACACATTTCCCCATGGTACCAAGGCACGGTCAGACAGCAGTGGCATTTAGTGAGAGCTAACCCAGGCAGCACCAGAGGTGAAAAAAAAAAAAAACAAAACACAACTGAATGAGTAAGGGAGGAGCACAAGGAGATCCTCATTTAGAGCATACGGGCTCCGCTCAGATTTACTGTCACCAGTTAACCGGTTCTGTAAGGCAACCACTTATGTGTAACTGATAGGTAGTAAAAAGAATTATTTGATGATTATCCCATTGCCTTTCCATTACTGGCCTGACCTGATAAGAAGCAGCTCCTCCATCCATCACAGCTGTGACCGTTCTAACTGAACTCATTTTTCAGACCACTATCAGCCAGCCTTGGCTATTTTTACTCCTAGATTTATAGGGCAAATTCATCCCCTAAATTCAATTTTCTTTGATGAAAGCTTTTCAGAGATTTTTTTTCCTTCTTTCTCCATTGTCTGTGAGTTATGCTTTACCTTCTCTGTCCCAGGTGTAAGCCCCAGAAGGTTATCTGCACCTGCAGGTCGATTGCATTGCCTTCCTGTATTTCTTTTTAAATATTGAAGTTATTTTCAGAAACAATGTTTTTCATTCAAATCTCACTATAAGCTTCAGGAAGTCTTAAACAAGGCAGAAGCTATATTTGTCTGTGTGGGTGGGTTATTTCATCCCCCTCCCAACAGACATGGGATCAGCTGGTGATCCGTGAGTTTCTGTAGAAGTGAGGATATCAGTGAATGACATGCTGGAGGATGCTCACCAAACCCTTGTGTTACTGCTCCAATTATCCATTACTACCTGCAGCAGGCTCGGGTACTGTGATCTGTGTTAGGCACTTTTCAAAGAGCTTATGCATCAGCTCAAACAGCAGATAGTGCAAGTGAAAAAAATAACTTCAAAAGAATGGTAGGGAGTCCTCAAGAAAAAGAATAAAAATAATTAAATTCCCCAATAATTCAAACACCCTGCTCAGTCAGACATGTCTTCTCCCCTCCTGTCCACCCTGCTCAGGGATGTTGCAGCAAAGCCCATTTCCCAGAGCTGTGTTTGGCTCTTGCAGGAATATTTAGCCACCTTCTATTGAAAAAGCTGAATAACTGTTCTGCAGAAGAGAGATAAACAAGTTGCAGATGCACAGGTCTCAGAGAGAGACACAGCAGTGATGAGTCTTTGGACAATCTGTGCTGCATATAAGGAACTAGACCATGGCTAGGCTGTGCAAAAACTTTTTTGAGGCAGAAAGCTGAGCCCTGCCCAGAAAACACTGACTGAGAGAGCAAAATCCAACTTAGTCCAGCCTTCTGCATCCCCAGACACCTGAAATCTGGCTTTGGATGTGAGGTCTTGACTTTTGCTCCTCCTTGCTTACCATACTGCTTGAATTATTAAACTAAATTGCTTTAATGATTTTGTTTTACATTTCACTTCTCTGATGCAGCTAAAGCTCGGCTGCTTTGTTAGGTCAGAAAGGCAAGCAGTGAAGGTCAAACACCTCTCCCAACCCCTCTCAGCACTTTCATATAACAAGGCTGGGAAATTGAGAAGGGGTAGTATCCAATACCATCAACATTGACATTCAAAAGTCTGGAGTCATCCTGACCCCAGGGAAAAAAGCATTCAATTTTTTGAGCCTTCTGCATGGGTGCACGTGAACCGAATCTAAGGGATTGGTCAAAAGGTGTAAATCCATATAGAAATCTACAAGGATTAGGTCCATTGTTCACTCTAGAGAACAGAAGGCTCTGGAAAGACTTTAGTCCTTCCTTTAGGCCTTCCAGTACCTAAAGGGCCTAAAAAAAAGCTGGGGAGGGGCTCTTTGTCAGGGATAGGACCATGAGTAATGACTTTAAAGTAAAAGAGGGTAGATTCAGATTAGATGTAAGGAGGAAATTGTTTACTCAGAGGGTGGTAAGGCACTGGTACAGGCTGCCCAGAGAAGCTGTGGATGCCCCATCCCTGGAGGTGCTCAAGGCCAGGCTGGATGGGGCTTTGGGCAACCTGGGCTGGTGGGAGGTATCCCTGCCCATGGCAAGGGGTTGGAATTACTTGGTCTTTAAGGTCCCTTCCAACCCAAACCATTCTGTGATTTTATGACCTGCAAAAATCTTGTCAGACCTACAATTTGTGACTTAGAAGCTTCTTGCCATTGAAGTATGACACCTTCTGTTGAATTTGCAGCTAGTATTTAGTAGTTTAGCCTAAGGTGTCTGCAGATGTTTTACCAGGAATAAAATAAACCAGGAATTGCACTGTTCCTCTCTTCCTACACACTCATTCCAAGAGGCAGAGCTGGAGCTCAGGTCTTATCCAGATCAATAATTCTGGATACACATAGTATGTCCAGACTCTGCCTGCACTGGCACTTGGGTCTGTAGGAGACAGGCCCATATGGATGGAGATCCTTTATTTAGCTGGGTTAGGTATGAAGGAACACAAGCATTGGTCAGACCCCTGGAGATCTGTCTTCATCTTTTGCCCTTGGCAGAGCACAGAAATTCAAGACCAAAAGCCCAGGGTCCCAAGTAGTTTCAGGGAATGCCTGTGAGGGAGAAATTTATTCTGAGTTTTCAATACTTTTTTTTTCTACCCTTTTTCCACAAGCAATAGCTTGTGTCTTGATTTGAAACATCATGAATTGTTTCAAGAGAACAAAGCTCCAAAAAAAAAAAAAACAAAACAAACAAACAAACAAACAAACAAACAAACAAAAAAAAAAAACAGAAAGTAATAATTCTCTGCAATAATTATATCTCATATAATTTCATAGTTTCATAGTTGTTCTCAATTCCTATTTATAAACATCACACCGAGGCCCTGAGTGGTGATTGCCAGGCAGAAGAGAGCAGCAGTGCGCTGACCCCCATCCCAAGTAATCACTCATTACACCATGGCATTATAACCTACTACAGGGCTGAATTGTAATCTCTGTTGTAATCTCTCATCCCCAAAATCCCACCTATGTGGGCACAAGACAGAATTAAAACATCTACGAAGTTTCTAGGTGATATATGGATTTCCTTCCTCCTCTCGCCAGCAGCTAGGGGAAAGCAGTGACTGTGAAAGCAGCTGGCTACTAGGAGTGGGGAGAAGAGCAAGCACCATCCTGCTGCAGGGCACAGATAAGTGTTAATTGCTACCACACATTAAAAAGGCTTGAGATAAAGACTTCACAGTAATAAACGTCTCGTCCCTCACAAGGCATTCTCATCTCCCTGTCTGATGCCAGTTCCCCTTGGCTGTCCTGCTGCCTCTTCCCATTCCTCCTTCTGGCCTTCCTACTGCCCCATCCGATGCTGCACACCTCTCTGTGTCTCAGCCTGGTAACTGGGCTGTCACCTGGAAGACAATTCCTGCTGCCAACTGCATTTTTGTGTGTTTGTCTTGTGACGATGGCTTCACTAGAAGTTACTCTTTAGGAAACAGCTCAGGTTTGCATGTGCAGAACTAGTGCTGCTGCACAATGGGATTCACAAAGGGTTCCGCTCCTCTGCCCCCTCTGCCTCCAGCCTAGCAGTGCACAGCAAGGCTGATTTGGCCCCCTCAAGCTGCACTGGCACTGGGATGACCCCAACCCCAGCAGCCAGACCTCCCAGCAAGGGGATGCTCTTAGGGACCTGAACATCGCTCCTTTGCCTTTTTCCCTAACTCATTGCTTTGCACACCAAGTTTCATCCACCACCCCCTTGCATAATAAGAGATGGAGATGTTGTCTCATCCAGTCCTCAGCACCTCACATGCTCTGTTTCCCCAGGGGATATTGCTCAAGTGAATTAATCTCTCTGCCAGGAGATCCAGCTCTCTACGGGGATAGTTATCCCCTGAGGACCATGGGAGATGGTTTTACTATTCTGCAGGTGTAGATCTTTTCTAGGACTAATCTTCTTCACTACACCGATCTGTTTCTTACTGAATAGGCTTTGATTGATTAAGGATGCAACTACTTCTGCTACTGCCACTGGCTTTCTTAACCTTGGCATCAAGACAAGTACCAAAACACTCAGGGAAATATCCAGAAACCCACCAGCCACAATCAGGCCCAACAAACCCAGCTATTTCTGTTTCACTGGTGACAGTATCTACTACCAAGCTGCATTATGCAGAGCAGGGCTCTGTGGTGGGTGCTGCACTCATTGATGCTGATTCTCAGGCAAATTGAAATGAATGAACTGTAGCCTCCAAAACCCAAGCATCTGGGCTCTGGGCCAAGCAATTCTTCCAGGTAGAGGTCCATCTTCTCAGGACACAGGGTCTCAGTGTTCCTGCCATGCCAGCCTGTTGCCTACATCTCTGCAATGTTACTCTATAGCCCTTGAAAAATCAACGGTGTCATTGCAAGGCTCCCAGGGCTCTGCTGTACATCAAAGACCTTCTGGCTTAACAATGGCCATGAGCAGATTTTCCTTGTTCCCTAGTACCATGCTGACAGGCATCCTGGCATTATCTGGCATCCCAATCCCATTTCCTTGGAATTTGCTGGGAATTCAGCACTGTTGGAGTTTCTCAGCAACTTCACTTTAAGGGCTTGCACACCAAAAGGATGGAAAGCCTTGGTATTAGCCCATTATCTCTAAATCACTTTATCTTAAGCTGGTCTAAGGTAAGAGCAAACAGTAGTAATACCAGATTGAGCACACAGTGTAGGAATAGAAAATACAGTTTACTGAGACATTTCTATAAATATGCCACTTTCTAGTCTAGCAGGTTTTGAAGTTTCTTTCACACTCTGTGATTCAGCTAATAAGCTGAGAGATGCTCCTCAGCCTTCCTATTCAAGGACTCGCACAACCCATTCACCATCTGGCTGCCTCACAAAAGGCAACCTGTGCACAGAGCCCTTCGCTCTTCTATAATTTAAGTCATTCCTTGCAGTTCCTTCAGATCTGAATGTTTCCTACCCAATCAAGAAACGTGTTGCAGCAGCATCCTGTCCCCACACCATGGCATGGCCCTGCTAGCATTCGGAAGAGTGATGTCTTTTGGACATAGCCTGGTGCAAGTTCTGTTTGCCCAGGTGGTCAATAAAGATATTTAATGTATATCCCTGTGGTCAGGGGTTATCGACAAGGACATTATTAAGAATATCATTAAGATTAATGAATATTCCTGTGGCCAGAAAATAAATTATGAAGTCACTGTAAAAGAAAATATTCTTCCTTGCAACTTCTATAGTCAAATGCCAGAGTGAAGCCTCATTATTCATCTTCACATTCCACACAGTCATCTACATTGACAATCCCATTTTATCCAGCTAAATAAATGATACTGAGGTGTGTGGCCTACTGCTGGATTTTGATCAAGACCATATTGTACTGTTTAAGGAATTTGGGATGAAATGACCCACAAATTCTGGTTTTAAGAGAAACAGCAACAGAATCATGCTAGGGATGCCCTACCCCTAACCAGACTGCACCCTAGCTGGTGATTTTCTTTGTGAAAAATATGAGAATGCCAATAGAAAATTTGGATTTGACCAGATACTCAGCCCTGGAGTCTAACTAGACAGAGAGGATCAGTCTTTCAGCAATGAGTACTGAGCAGCCCATTACCAGCTCTGTGGTAATTAGTCCTTTGGCACATGATTTGCTGATAGATACCTTTCTCTATGTCACTCCTTTGAAAGAGTCTTTATTCTTGGATTTCGCTGTCTTTTCCCATTTTCATAAGCTAAGCTGTTTAATTTATCAAACGAATCATGCATCAGCTGTGCATCAGCTATAGGAGGTTGCCCAAGGCTGTATCTGGTTGGGTTTTAAATATTTCCAAGGATAGCAACTCCACAAACTCTCTGGCCTGTTCCAGAGTCTGACATCCCATCTTATCTTCACCCCTGACATCAGTAAAAACAGCCTCTTATGTTTTCACGGAATTTCCTGTGCTTCATTTTTTGTCATTTCCTCTTGTCCTGTCTCTGGGCACCACTGAGGAAAATTTGGCTCCATCTTCTTTACGTCCTCCTATCAGATAATTATACACATGGGTAGGATTGCCCTGAACCGTCTCCAGGATGAAAAGTCACAGTCAGGCTCCTCATATGTCACATACTTCAATCCCTGAACCATCTTTGTGGCCCTTCACTGGACTCAGTCCAGTATTTCCACATCTCTCTTGTAGTGGGGAAGCAGCACTGGACACAGGAATCCTGATGGGTCTCAGCAGTGCTGCGTAGGGGGACGGGGAGCAGGATGTGGCCCTCACCATCCACGAAGAACTGGTTGGTGACCTGCTACGGCACTTGGATGTCCACAAATCTATGGGGCCGGATGGGATCCACCCAAGGGTACTGAGAGAACTGGCAGATGAGCTGGCCAAGCCCCTATCCATCATTTATCAGCAGTCCTGGCTATCGGGGGAGGTCCCAGCTGACTGGCGGCTAGCAAATGTGACGCCCATCTACAAGAAGGGCCGGAGAGCAGACCCGGGGAACTACAGGCCGGTCAGTTTGACCTCAGTACCAGGGAAGCTCATGGAGCAGATCCTCTTGGGAGTCATCCTGCGGCACTTGAAGGGCAAGCAGGCGATCAGGCCCAGCCAGCATGGGTTTATGGAAGGCAGGTCCTGCTTGACGAACCTGATCTCCTTCTACGACAAAGTGACGCGCTGGGTGGATGAGGGAAAGGCTGTGGATGTGGTCTACCTTGACTTCAGCAAGGCTTTTGACACCGTCTCCCACAGCATTCTCCTCAAGAAACTGGCTGCTCTTGGCTTGGACTGGCGCACGCTTCGTTGGGTTAGAAACTGGCTGGATAGCCGGGCCCAAAGAGTTGTGGTGAATGGAGCCAAGTCCAGTTGGAGGCCAGTCACTAGTGGCGTCCCCCAGGGCTCGGTGCTGGGGCCGGTCCTCTTTAACATCTTCATCAATGATCTGGATGACGGCATTGAGTGCACCCTCAGTAAGTTTGCAGATGACACCAAGCTAGGTGCGTGTGTTGATCTGCTCGAGGGTAGGAAGGCTCTGCAGGAGGATCTGGATAGGCTGCACCGATGGGCTGAGGTCAACTGTATGAAGTTCAACAAGGCCAAGTGCCGGGTCCTGCACCTGGGACGCAATAACCCCAAGCAGAACTACAGGCTGGGAGAGGAATGATTGGAGAGCTGCCAGGCAGAGAAGGACCTGGGAGTGATGGTGGACAGTCGGCTGAATATGAGCCAGCAGTGTGCTCTGGTGGCCAAGAAGGCCAACGGCATCCTGGCTTGTATCAGAAACACTGTGACCGGCAGGGCGAGGGAGGTGATCGTCCCCCTGTACTCGGCTCTGGTGAGGCCGCACCTCGAGTACTGTGTTCAGTTTTGGGCCCCTCGCTACAAGAAGGACATCGAGGTGCTTGAGCGGGTCCAAAGAAGGGCGACGAAGCTGGTGAGGGGCCTGGAGAGCAAGTCCTACGAGGAGCGGCTGAAGGAGCTGGGCTTGTTCAGCCTAGAGAAGAGGAGGCTCAGGGGTGACCTTATTGCTCTGTATAAGTACATTAAAGGAGGCTGTAGCGAGGTGGGGGTTGGCCTGTTCTCCCATGTGCCTGGTGACAGGACGAGGGGGAATGGGCTAAAGTTACGCCAGGGGAGTTTTAGGTTAGATGTTAGGAAGAATTTCTTTACTGAAAGGGTTGTGAGGCATTGGAACGGGCTGCCCAGGGAGGTGGTGGAGTCACCATCCCTGGAAGTCTTTAAATGACGTTTAGATGTAGAGCTTAGGGATATGGTTTAGTGGGGACTGTTAGTGTTAGGTCAGAGGTTGGACTCGATGATCTTGAGGTCTCTTCCAACCTAGAAATTCTGTGTGATTCTGTGTGATTCTGTGTGTAGAAGGAAAGGATCACCTCCCTCAACCTGCTAGAAACACTCTATGTGATACAGCCCAGGAGGCTAGTGACCCTTTTGTTTTTTGACTGCAAGAGCACATTATTGGCTCATGGGCAACTTGTTGTCCTCCAGGACCTTCATATCTTTTTCTGCAAAGTTGAATTTCAGCCTGTCCTGGTGCCTGGGGTCATTCCTTCCCCAGGGTAGGACTTTGTGTTTCCCTGTGTTAAACTTCATGGGGTTCTGCCAGCCTCCAGTCGAGGCCCCTCTGAACGGTAGCACAATCCTCTGGTCTCTCAAACACTCCTCCCAGTTTTGTACTGTGTACACAATGCAGGACATCCAGAAATCTCATATGGGACATCTCAGTCCCACACTTAAAGCTCTAACAGTAAAAATCAGATCACACAGAAAGTAATTTTCAGGGGTCTAAGTTCCTCATTTGTTCTGGATCTGAGAACTGCTCTCCCTATCTTATTTTGCTACCCTTCACTGCTCACTGAAAAGACCATATTAAAATCTCACAGCCCTTGTGCATACACTTTGGATTCGACTCTCCGCGTGTTAATATTATTAGTATTGATTTTCTGAGATGCTGCAGCAGGGGTGGTGAAGGGGTCTCTCTCTGCCTCACAGTCTCCGCACAGCACTCCACTCACACGTCATTGCTTTCGCAAATACAAAAGCTCCATCCCAATTCTCCACATGCCACAGAGATTCACTAACAATGAACCTTGAAAACAAGCCACCTTACAGCTCGAGTCTTTTTTTAAAAAGAGAAATATTATTTGCTTTGTTTAATTTTTTTTTCTTTTTTTTTTTTCTTTTTGTCTTGACTTTACTGTCTGAGCTGCCTGCAAGGAGGCGGTGAGACTCTGCTCCTGCCCTTACAGCTGAGGCACAGAAGGACAGCATGAGTGCAGACAAGCACTTTCATGAATCTAGGGCATATTTCTCTCCCTCATCTGCCCCTTGCAGGAGCTCCACTAGAAGCTCTTCATTAGGAATTCTTACTCACGGCAGCTTCAAGCCATCTGTTGCTACAGAAGAAAGTGCTTGTTGAAAACATTTTTTTTTCCTAAATAGTTACTGAACAGTTGGTGCTGTCTGGTGTTTGGGGTGGTCAGCGTTCAGACAACCTGCCTGGCCAAACATTTGCTACCGTGCTTTGTGTAAAAACATCCCAGTGGATGTCAGCTGAAACTACCAAATGCCTTTCCTGGATTTGAACAAGATTCATGCTTTTTCTTAATTCCTTTTCAGCAACTCAAATGGTCTTGACCAAATGACTGAGGCATTCCTGGTGTCATGAAACCCTGCTCACTTCAGAAGGTGTGGTTTCTCTTGCACTACAGAGGACACCGCTGTTCCCTATTAAGAGATGGGGCTCTGCCAAGAATGTTTCTGGTCGGTTGCTCTGCAGGCCAAGAATCACTCTTTGAGCATTGGGAGGTCCCACTGGGATCCTTCAGTCCTTCTTGTGATGGGGTCAGTAGGCTAGTAGGACCTGAGCCCAAGTAGGGCCTCCCTCTCTGGAAAGGCAGCCTCTGATTTATACTTACAATATTCACTATAATCAAGCCATTGTCTAATTCAGGGTCCCCTACCAAGAGAGAACATACACAGCCCTTTGCATCAAACCTCAGTTTCCCTAAAATAGCCAGAAAGGTGGTGAGCATCACAGACAGCTTTCTTCCAGGATTAACTAAAGAAGCAGACAAGCTCGGTGATCAGTGTTACTTTTCAAGACACAAACCAGTGGCTGCTTCACAAAGAATTAATATACCTGATGGGAGAAGCACTCCACAGCAACTCTGCTAAGAGAAGCAGTCACAGCAGGGCAGATAGAAGGGATGGGGAAGAGCAAGAGAAGTCCAGTATGATCCTGAGAGAAAGCAGGAGGGATGTGGTGCTGCACTGGTTGGAAAGAGTTTATCCATTGAGCACAAACCGATAGCTGCTGTGTTTGGAGTAGTGGCACACTGTACATTCATTATGTACAGAAAAATTCAGCCTGTGTTAGAGAAGCCCATTTAAAATCAGCAATAAACATATTAATAAAAGAAGACTGACTGGAATAAGAAGAACATTAAAGCAATAAATTAAGTCAAATTAGAACATGTACAAAAGGGATAGAAATACACCAGGCTTCTTAGGCCCCGTAGCAGTACACCCTTTGAGTTACAGCACTCAGAAACTCAGCTATGCTTCCTTTTGATATCCAGCTCAGAGTTATTACATAAGATATCCTGTCATTAAAGTTGAACATGTAGGGGTTGAGTAAGGCCTGATCCACTGGCTGTACAGTGATATAGAGAGATATAGATGCCCTTACAAAGTGTTATGGACATTTTAATCCATTCAATTGTCTCCACATTAATAACTAAGACAGTGTTACTAAAATCTTGGCCACACTTTGAAATGGGAAAAAACTTACATTCATGCGTATACCCCATTTAAAGAATAAGCTTCAGGTTTATCACATTCAGACACCACTTTATCTTTCTTTCCCATCTATATTTTCATGGGGAAATACCATTTTGTTTAAAGAGTTAGGACTTCAATGCATAATAATAATAATAAAGACAACAACAACAAATTAATATGGATGCTTTCACTGTTATTAGAGAAGGCAATCAAATGGCTGTTAAATTTCAAGACCTCTGACTCTTTTGAGATACTTCCATGAATCTCTGAGGGTGTACAAATCAGCTTCTCTCACACCCTCCTTCAACTAGACAATCTCCTGTGGTCTCCTTCCAACCTGAATTATCCTTTGATTCTGGTACATGGATGCAATTGGCTAATGATGCTCTGGCTACACATTTTATCTCAAGAGGTGTCTCATTGTCTGGCTGTTGTGGTATTAAAGGTCTCCAATTACTGAAGTAAAGAGTAAACACTGAGCTCAGTTAGGTGTACTGTAGTGTCTCAGCCACTGGCAACACTGAAACTGAGGAGAAAGGAACCGTGGGGAAATTTGGTTTATATATTCATTACAAGCAACTCTATGAGATTGCAGAATGATCAGCAAAAGGAGGCAACAGAAGGAGCAGTATTCCCTTTACCTTAAATACAGACTAGGCAAATATATTATGCAGTAGGAGAAAAGGAGCTTCTGGAACAGCCTATGTCAGGGAATGCTGTAATAACAGAATAATTTAGGTTTGAAGGGAACTGATCATCTAACCCTTGAATAAAGCCAAAACTCAGAGTATGATCAAACTGCCAAAGAACTTTTCCAGTCAAACCTTGATTATGTTCAAGCTTAGTATTGGGGTAACCTGTTACAGTGTTTGTCCATTCTCTTTGTGTCTAATATTTCCCTGTTATCTAATGGGAATTTCACTGTCTGTAGCTTGTATCTTTTGCTGCTCATTGTTTTGCTGTGCAGCTCCAAGAACAGTCAGGCTCCATCTTTTCCATAACCACACATATAATATGGGAATTGTCATACCCTTTTAGTGCTGAGACAGCCCTACTGAAAATCAATTGAGCTGGACCGTGCTAAAGCAAAGGGATGAATTTATCACATCCTTCTGTGGATTCACAGGATGTTGAATTTTCTCAGCAATAATCCTCAGTGTAATAAGTCTTCAATGTCCCTTCGTCATTTCCTGACTTGCTTTTCTTTACACATGGATCTCAGCACTGTCTTTCATGACACAGACAAAAAAGAACTATTTAATACCTCACATCCCAGCATCTACTCTTGGTACCTCACTGGGATATTGCCATGGAAACAGGGAAAGTTTGAAATAAAGACAAACACACTTGCTTTTCTTATTTTTCAGTAGGGACTTCAAAATTTACAGCGATATAAAACAAGCCGTGTACCATCTGCTTATTGAAAATTGAATGCAAATGTTTCTTTTCTGTCTTCTAGAGCTCTCAATCACAGCCATGGCATATACCCTCAGAAGCACCCTGAGAGGTGGTGCATGAGTTCATGTGGCTTCCTGTCCAGAAGTTAAGTAGATGAGAAATAGCATCGTCCTTCAGCAACGGATGGCACAGATAAAGAACAGACTGAACCAAAATGGAAGGAGACATGTACTGGAGACAAGCAGAGCCAAGAAATCAGTTGCTGGAATAGAATCTAGGCTGCATAAGTCACACACCCCTCCCTGTTATATTTCAGGAAAGGTCATTTTCTCAGATGACAGGGGTGTTTAGGAGAGTCTTCACAAACATACCAGCATCATTTTTTTTTTCTTCTGTGGTCACTTTCTCTGAGAATCAATAGAGTCGAGCACCACTGAACCAGAGTCGAGTCCTCTGCAGAGACAGCAGCACGAGTCTCCCAGCTGATGTGGCTGTGATTTATTCACATTGGCTTCTAATAAGGGGTACCAGAGCATGGTTTTTGATGACGTCGATGGAGATAAGTAGTTATAACATCTAAGTCAGCTATCTGGAGGATGGAAATGATCTGTGTACAGTACCATTTCTTCCCACTGCCTGCAGAGGTGCAGAAGGGATCTCAATCTCCCTTGGAGTCATATGCCACAGCAGAGACCTAAGGAGGTGTCTAGAAAGAAGCCTGTTACTTTTCAGATCCCTGATCTCTCTCATCATATCAAGATTTCCTAGAGGAAACTTTTGACATCATTTTAAACACTTTTTATGACCCAGACACTTGTCGGTCAGTGACCTATCTCTCCAAGGTGTGGTTTTGCTATCTGCAGTAGCAGCAGCGTTATAGTACACAAAGAAATACTCAAATTGAGTTCAGACTCACCACTGAGCCTCCAGCAGCCTCCCAGGGGACTGACAGCATGTGGCAACACTGATGATTGCAGTTGGTTCTTTGCCCCAGATTTCCCAAGTCAGTGGTCAAACAGCAGGTGGCTCTATGAATTTATATGGAGTCCAGTGTGAGGGTGACATGGAGGGACTGCCTTACAACTGTCCTTATCTACAGTCACCTCTTCCCCTAGAAGCAGAGGGCACAATCCATCTCCCTGGATTTTGCACTGTGCTCAGCATGCAATGCCGCTTTGCAGGCAGCCTGCGAGGCTGCAGCTGTTGCAGGGCCATTCATCTCCTGTACAACTTTGCCTTTCCCTGAGCTGTTGGAGGGGAGAGGTGCTCAGGTAGCAGTTGCAAATAGATTGTGTTTTCTGTTGCTGTTTCTCTGGTAATCAGACAGCTACACTAATAATCATGTCCTTACAACCCTGGCTCCTGCTTATCACAGTCTTCTTTGAGAATGAAAGCACACTGTGCCCTGTTCGCTCAGCCATCCGTCACTTCGCCGTCCTGAATGATTAATGTCTACCTACCAGAGCCTTCACACAGCTCTCCCTGGGAGGCTGTGAAGCTGCATGTACAGTGTTTTGGGCCCGGTAAAAGATAGGCATGAATGTGTGATCATTACTAGGGAAGTCCGGTGCACTTTGAAAAGGTCCACAGGAGCCTGTACTACGAGGGAGACATTTTAAAGGTGCTTAGATTATGCTTCATTTCCTCCTAATTCATGGGCATCAGGTCAAATCTTCCACTGGCTCCATTTGGAGTGACAGATCTATCGTCTCTGGAGAAATGCTGGTATAATGAGAGACTATATTTAAGTAGCCATTGTGTCACTGCTATTATACCTATGGGAAAAGTCTTGATTGCAGGTGGCTCTTTGTATTACACTGATAAAAACCCAGAGTCACGGCTCTGTTCAGGCTATGAGGGACCTCAGGAGGTCACCTGGCAAACCTCCTGCTCTAAGCTGGGTCATTGCTACATTCTGACTGAGTTGTCTAGGGCTTTTTTCACTTGGGCACTGGGGTGGGTTAGCCTGGCCAAGGGACAAACTCCCACCCAGGCACTTTTTCACTACCCCTCCTCAAGGGGACAGGGGGAGAAAATAAGATCAAAAAAGCTCATGGGTCAAGATGAGGACAGGAAGATCACTTATCAGTTACCGCCATGGGCAATACAGAATAGACCTCAGGAAAATTAATTTATTGTTAATTAAAATAGATTTGGTTGTTAGGAAGCGAAAACAAAACATAAAACACCTTCCCCAACACCTATTTCTTTCAACAACATCTCCCAACATCCCGCCTTCATCCTGACCCCTCTCCCCCAGCGGTGCAGGGGATGGGATGGGTGGGATGGGATGGGATGGGATGGGATGGGATGGGATGGGATGGGATGGGATGGGATGGGATGGGATGGGATGGGATGGGATGGGATGGGGGCTACACTCAGCCCCTCCAACACCTCTCAGCAGCTTCTTCCTCCTCACCCATGACCCTGCCCTGGGCTGCAGCCCTTCAGGAACACCCTGCTCCTGCGGGGGCTCCCCACGGCCGCAGCTCCCTCAGGAAATGTCCCCCTGCTGCGGCGTGGGCCCACCCCGGGCTGCAGGGTGGAGATCTGCTCCAGCGGGGGCTCTGCAGGGCTGCCGGGGAATCCCTGCTGCCTGTGAGCCTGGAGCCCCTCCTGCCCTCCTCCTCCTGGGGTCTGGGCCCTCTGCTGCTTCTCCCTCGCCCTGGGCCTCTTCCTCGGCCTGTGCCCGCTCTGCCCTTTCAGAAATCTGGTTTCCCTGAGGTGCCGCCAGCTTGGGGCTGGGCTCAGCTGGGCCCTGCCATGGGGCTGTTGGAGCCACCATAGAGGCCCTGCAGCCCCTGCCCAACACCTGGGAACGGACACACAGTACAGGCACTGACTCTTCACTTACACTGATCAACTGCTTCCCTGCCCTTTTCATGCCTCTGGTGCCTTCCTTACACTATCCCTTCCCTTCTTAGAGTAGATTTTGAACAGCAATCTTAACCACAAACAGCTCTTAGTTTGTGTTCATTTCTTCTCATACACATAAGCAACAGCAGAGTAACCTGCTTATGACTACTTGATGTACCAGAGTAGCAGAATATACTTTTTTTTTCCCCCCCCATTAATTCATGGTAAGACGCTCAGGAGAGTGGTACATATTAACATATTAGATTATAAACACTTCAAGGGAGCAATTTGCCTCAGTGGTGTCCGTGTACAACGCCAGGCTGAATAGCACCATTTTCACTTGGCATTAAGCACAACTGCAGTCAAAATAACATGCAATTACAAACATAAGACTGAAGTAAGAGTAGGGAGCATTTTTCCCTGTTGCTTTTTTCCTCTGCCTTGAAGTGTCATGTATTTGAAACAACCTCAATTCTGCTGGTTCCCAGGTGGGTTCATTAGCTGTCTTAACACACACCTGTAGTGTTAAGAGGTAGTAGCAGTTGAAATGAAAAGAATGCTTCTGATCGTGCTCTTTGAAAAATACAGTAGGTGTGAGCTGGTTCCCCAGTACGATTTGAGGCTGGGTATAGGAGTACACCAGTTTCCTACAGAGATTTCACTTGAGTGGAACAGTTAGTTCCCCAGATCATTTAGGATTCTGTGAGACAGGCCCTCCCTTTTACTGAAACAGCATCTGGTTGCCTGGTTGTACCTCTCGTTAGTGGATCTGCCAGACCCAATTGACCTGCTTGCATTTGGGAAGCCTCACAAAGCCACGTCTTGCAAAGCCATGTTGGCCTACAAGCTATTACAAGAAGAGACTGAGGTGGAGAACCACAGAACAACAAACAGTGTGATTTGTGTTCTAGATTTCTCCTTCCATCCCTCTCCCTCAGGAGGGCAGACAATAATCATTGCCTGTAACACCTCTGGGTGATTAATTTAAGTGATTTAACACCTGGGGATTCACTTTCACACATAGATCGATGGTTTGGATGTTTCCTACATTATTACCCTTACAGCAATTACCTCCCACAGATATTTGCTCTTGTGCTAATGAGCCAGAAGCTATTAGCATCCACATCCACCATCTACATGTTTTACAGCTGCAGGAGGGCTCTTCCTTGGTGACCACATCTTCTGGGCAGGCAAATTTAAAATATGGAAAAGTCAGTTCTGGAGGAATCTTGGGAAGAAATAAAAAAGCAAATTGTGTTAGCATTAGGAAGAAAAGTGTACCATAAGCATGAAATCGGAGCCCAGGAGAGCAGATTCAGGCCTTTGGTGATGTGAATAGTTCTGGGATTTACCTGGTCAGTGCGAATAGCTCCAGCAGGAACACCCTACAAATAGAACTAGCAGGATAGTATCATTTGCACCAGTTTGCTGAGCTGGCTTAAATGAGCCAACCTATATTAAACTGCTCAGCAGAGTGCTAAAAATGAGGTAAACTCTGTTTTATTATTTCTTACTAGTTAAGTAATTCAATTTCTCTTAATTGCTGCTCTGGCTTCTTCCTTTTTCACCACACCTGCATTCAGCTGAGTCCTATCTTAGTGATGTTAGTTTTCATAGCACCACCTAGCAGTTTGCTTCGTATCATCCCACGGGCTCTTGCACCAAAATGCAGATTAATTTAACCCAACAGTCCAAATGTTCTCACTTACAGAAATAAAAATTCAGTGAAGTGAGTTCAGATTTACTCTTAAACTTAGAGTCCAGACCATGAGAGTCAGAATTCATACTGCACAGTCTGTATTTTACAATGGCAAAGCAAGTATAGAATGGAAGGAGGTTGCATTCTTGCTCTCTTGGAAAAATTACTTCAACCCATGTCTTCAAAGAAAGAGAAAAGGACAGCATTCTCAAAGAAATCCTTGAGGAGCAGGGTGTCTGAATATTTTAGCATCTTCTCTTTTTATACATGAAATTTCTTATGTTTTATAATGCAGAAATTCTGAAAGGAAAGCACAACAATAGGGTAAATGTGAGCATCATCAAGAGGCATAACTCACAGTCTGGGATCAAGATCACTCATGTTACAAGTTGGCCTCCTTTCCCCTCAGTTCTGTGTACAACCCAGCAAACCTCTGTTCTATATCTCCACAGATGTGTCAGCATCTTGCAGTTTGTGTCTGCATCCTACTATTCAAAATGCAGCTGGTAACACTCATCAGACACTACAACAATGAAATGCAAGATAAAAGCTGTTTCTTATGCACTGTGCTACACAGGGCACCAGAGGATGGATAGTGTTGACTGTTCTTCCTTGCTTGAAAAGTCAGATGATGGCTTTATTTCTAGAGAAGGACACTAGATTAAGCTGACCGTGCCATTGACACACTTTGAGAAGAGGCTGTTCCTGCCCTCTGGCAAAGGAATCTTGTATCGCCCCTTTCACAGGTCCTCTACAGCAGAAGAATGTAAAGTGGGGACAGACTATGGGCCAGCTCTAAAATTCCCTATGATCAAGATGTATCATATGCCCTCCTTTTATTCAGGCCTAAATCTAATGTCACAGCCATGGATAATTGTTCCCTTCAGAAATACCAAATTCATTCATATGACCTGAACTTCTAGTGTGAAACTAAAATCTGTTGTGACACAGGAGCATTAGTGTATGAGAGATGTAGAAGCAATGTGGTTATTGCGGGGCTGTTTTTTTTTTTTCTTTCTTTCTTTTTTTCTTTATTTTATTTTATTTTATTTTATTTTATTTTATTTTATTTTATTTTATTTTATTTTATTTTATTTTATTTTATTTTATTTTATTCCTTCTCAACCTCAAATTGGAAACAGAAGGGGAACGTTAACCTCCAGGTAGAGTCCATATAGTCTGAGGTTGTATAGGTCAGTAGTTTCTATCCCTAGCATTGTCAGCATCTTAGAAACCAAATGACATGTTCCCAGCCTAGCCAGAGCTGGAACACATAACCATAATGCTAAGAAAGGGCAGCTTGTCTGAATCCGTATCGAGTGTTAAAGCCAAGAGTTTCCATTAATAGTCATTGTGTGGCATAGTACATTGATTTCATCTATGGGAACATTTTCTTCCTTTCCTTCAACAGTCAAAATTTCTCAGCAATAAAATGCTGGATCCAAGGTTTGTCCAAATATAAACAGCAACTGATCTTTCATACCTCCTTCAGTGGCTGAGCTTCAGCTGTAACACCGACTGCAGGTCTTCCAGAGCTTTTATTTTCTGCCTTGTATAATCAAATAACATGTTTTTTGTTTGTTTGTTTCTTTTGTTTGTTTGTTTTGGTTTCTGTCTCTGAAGATCCTAGAAGTGTAGCTTTCTTTTTTCTTAAAAAAAATAAAATAAAATTATATAAATATAACTGAACTAAAAATATTTCCTCCTCTTAGGTCTAAATGTTTTAGTTTCTGCTTAATTGGGTATTGCTTTGTCCTGGGAGAGTGAGAAAGCACAACAGGGAAGAGCTCATTTACCTTTTTTGTACTGCTCATTATTTTGTACACTTCCAGTACAATTCCCTCATTTGTCCCCTTTCAAAAGTCACTGCTTTTACAATGAGCAAACTGAACTGAAGTCATTGCCTTAGGTGAGAAAGATGCAGTGATTTGGTCACAGCATGGTTACAGACACAAACCCATTTCCAGCAACTGAAATATTTTGTTTGCTGTCAACCAAACTGTTGATGTGTACTGAGCAGACTCTTGCATTTTGCTGCAGGATGCTTAATTTCTTTCCTCCTCTGAGACAGGACCCAGGCACATGGCAACAGCAATACCTTGAGCAATCAAGCATCTGTGACTTTGATTTAGATTTATAAAGATATTTATATGCCTATAGATGAAATATCAGGCTTACTTTTCTGCAAGTTTTTATTTTTACTTTTTTTTTTCTTCCAGATTTTTTTTTTCCAGATATCTAACTTTCCTCTGGTTGTTAAGAAAAGCTCAGTGCACAAGCTCTTCTTCAAATTCTCCTGTACATGCCTCTGTACTACCTGGGTCCCTTTTAAAACGTGGTCTTCAAGTCTATATTATTGATTGCTCAATTAATTACTCTAAAAGGCTTTTTCTTTTTTTTCCTTGCAAAATGGGTGGATGGGGTTCAACAACTCTTTGGCTTGTCATTTTATGTTGGATAAGTTGAGATGATAAAATATGCTGGCAAATACCACTCCAAAAATAAAGAAGTTGTTGATCCTAATTGCTAACAGAGATGTTATCTGACGCAGCACAGAAAATGCATGTGAGATTGTTCAGTTATATTTATCTCTATTGTTAAAGTGGTTGTTCTCCTTTCTGTGCCATGGGAACTCATCTTCACCATCACAAAATGAAGTCTTTATGAATCTTTTTCATTGTTGCTTTAATGTAGGCCAGCATTTTTATAAAACTGTGTACCATCACCATTTTTATTAAACGTGAAATATTAGCTCTGAAAACTTAAATTTCAGTGGGCAGAAATCACATCATAAGGACAAAGTGATGTCCTGTACCTGACATCACTTGAGACTTACCTGGATGGGAACAACAGCAAAATTTGCCCAAAACTCCATGCCAAATGAGAAATCATCGCAGTGACACACAGCAACAGGTGCCAGCTAAAATCAGCACTGAGACTCACTTCTCATCCTTTGCTAGGAAGCATTAGATTAATAACTTTGAGTGCAACTTTGGTATCTCCACGTCAGGGAGATACCAAAGTCAACACTGTTGACTTTCATATCCCAGGATCTTGCCTCTAAGCTCCACAAAGTTGAGGTGAGAGGATTTTCAACAGCTAGTTCCAGTCCAACATACACTGACACTGGTCTTACAAGTGCTTCCCTAAGCGTTTTCCTTTTGTTCGTTCTGCACTGTAATCTTTTGGGCACAGCACGGTTGGATATTCGATGAAGGTTCATACTTCACTCTGCACGTACTTTTGTCAAAAAAGCTTTTATTGCAATGCAAAATATCTTCTGTATATGACATCTTTCTTCCCCCAACCCCCTTAAATTTAATGAGTAATCCTTTCTGGGTTTGTACATTGTGATTCTTGTGTGTATGTATGAATATATATACATATCTATATATCTATCAATCTATAGATATTATATTAATACAATCATATATAAATCTGGACCTATATCATTTTATATATATACACATAGCACTGGATATGTGTGTGTGTGCATATACATATATATACACTATATATACACTATATGCACATATATGCACACACATACATATTGTATAATCATAAACATCTGTTGGTTGTCAAGGGACTTTTCTTTAACAAAATAGGTTCCATCAGTGGATTTTACTTCTGTAGTGCAATTTTACAGGAAGTTAACATTTCCACATTCAATATAAAAGAAACAATATACATTTGAAAACGTGCCATAGGATTTTTAATGAAAAAATTAGAAAAGTGCATTATTTTACAACACTACAGTAAATGATTCTTTTTTTTTCTCTGTAAAGACATTGTAAAATATATACAGGGTTGCTTAGTGCATTCATTACAAAAGAAAGATGCAATCCCTTGCATAAATTACATATTGTACAGGGGTTCACTGTCTACTTGGACTTGTAAACATTTGTGTGATACAGTTTTCATTCTTTATATAAGCTGCAATACATCTTATTTTCATTTGACTGTTGTTGCATTCTAACTCCAGTACGGCATTCTAAGGCCATGTGTGAAGGCATCCTCTCCCATTATGGAGAAGGCCAGAAAAAGAAATGAAAACACAAAAATGTCTTTAATTTGGTTCTCTGTAATCAAGTTATCACTGATTTAACAAATCACATCTTGATGCTTATGACCTGCTCTTTCTCCATTGCTAGGACCAGCTCAACAACTATGTTGATGTTAGAGGTCTGAAATGAGCAGAGAAAACTGCTTCCAGGAGGTAAATTCTCAGTGCAGTCCACAGCCAAGCAGCTAAAGTGCTTCTCTTTCTAGAAGACCATGCTCCTAATGATCTGTGTGCTGCACAGAAAATGTATCAACCAGGGCAGAAATTTAGAGAGTTTTGCTCTATCTCAGGCTGTTGAGGGCCTTTAGAATGCCGTCAGTATACCATCGGTAAGTCCGCATATGCACATTCAAAGAAGTACAAAAATGCACCAAAAAGTGTCAAGAGATCCAAAAGAGACATAGCATCAACACACACTCACAAACACACACATACACACACGCTTCTGTCTGAGCAGGAAGGCTCAGTCTCCAAAGTAGGAATCACAATTTAATTTCAACATGTATGTGTGTTTGGAAGAAATCCAAGAATTTCCATATAAACTCCTTAGGTCCCAAATTGAACACTTTTATCCCTGTTTCTCATAGATGAACAGTTTGTTGAAGAAATTGCACCTTGAAGAGACAGTATCCACATTCTTTTGGCCTACTGGAAACAATTTTTAAGCCCCCCTCCCATTCCCCATTGACCTATCCAGCTCCAAATAATTTCCTTTGCCATCATATCACTAGGATCAAAAGTTTTAGTCAATACTCCTCAATGGCAACAGACAGACACACAAATCTTAACAAGTCAAGGGAAGAGGAAAAAGAAAACATTTTTTTCCTTCCACAGTTCACTCCTGACCTTGCAGAAAAGTAACAGCTGGATTATTGGTTGTATAGCATATTATAAGAAATTTACATTCTGTAAAAGAAATACAGATTAGGTTTGCATTGTAAAGAATGATACAGTCTCTCATTGTTTCTGCTTATTAGCTTGTTAAAAAAGTTAGTAGTAGACAGGACTCTTTCTGGAACATATACCAGTTCTTTTTTCATAGGTTCAACCCAAGAATACTGACACCCAAACTAATTTTGGGTGGACTAACCAAATTTGTTAATATTAAAGACTAAAAGAGAGGTTCCCGGCGTGGTACCCAGGAAATGACTTAATAAAGCCTACTGCTAGAGCAGCAGAGTCTCAACCCTCTTGGAACCTGGACATTTGGATCTCCATCTTGTCACGCAGTCAGCGTGCGTATCCTCCAGTATCCACAAAATATTCCTGCACTGACAACTTATACAGAAATTATATGACACAATATAAATGCAGCTGAACAGTCAAAAAGGAGGTAAACTGGCAAGAGGAGATCACTGAGTTGTGTTGAGCATACCAGCAAGTGGTGACCAAACCAGACTCTGTAGCTCTAATCTTCACAGGAGAATAGAAACAGCATAGTATCAACCACGAAGAGACATTTCCTACTGCTGCCTCTGACTGCAGTATAGAATTGAAAAAATATGCTAAGAAGGAGCAATGTGATAACCATCTTTGCTAGAAAATGTGTGTGACAGGAATTCTACAAAGAAAAGAGATGGAAAGAGATGTCACTGAAGAACAACTGGGGCTGAGATGCTGACGAATGTGAAAGGAGTGTCCAGTGAAAATAAAAAAGAAATCACAACTAACTGGGCATTTTTAAAAGGATCTCACAAATCTCTTCAATCCTGTGTTCCCTTAGCCAATCCTTTGGCAAAACTGTAGCTTACCAGGGCAAGGAGAAGAATGTTCCAGTAGCCCTGACCACAATGAATAGCTGTGAGCTGCCCAACAGACCCATCTGGATGACTTTCAAAAAGAAGATATGAGATGTGCCCACGTCACTGTTCAGAAGGGGCTCTCAGAAGAACAAATCATAGAGATTAGTGAAGGGTACTAAATCCCTTAAAGGAAACACTAGAAGAAATGTATATAGAGCTATCTCAAAGCTCTGCCACCAACACAACAGAAACTCTGGCTTCTTAGTGACGTTGAGAAGATTTGATTTAATTTCCTCTAACAGGTGTAGTGCCGCAAGAGAAGTCACATTATACCTATTCCAATGACTGCCCTGAGTCATTTATTGAAATCCAAGCTCAAACAAGGAAAAAAAAGATGAAAAGATAAACATTAATCTGCCTCCTCTTATTTTTCAAAGTACAGATTGCTTGTGGTTTTTTTCCCCCTTTTACAGAATGTTGCAACACATTTTTCTAAGTTGAACACACAGCAATGAGACCCACCATGCACAAGTTTCATGGTCCTAGACAGACCCTTGCTTATTAAAATCTTTGCAACACCTGTGAAGGGGGTAAGCAGTATTATTCATATTTTACAAAAGAGATGCAGATGGCCCTAGTCTTGGTTTCCAAGCAGAATGCTGCCCTGAGCTCTTGACCAGTGCGTAAGCTAGAAATTAATCCTGTCCTCCTTCACCCTCACCCAGAGGACAGGCAGAAATCAACTCTGTTGCTCTGCCTTCTGTAACCTTGCTCAGACAGGGGTTGGGAGAAGGATATGCCATAGCATCAGCTCCCTCATCAACCCAGCTTGTGATGGAGAAACTCAGCTGCACCTTCTCCATTCCGCTGGTGGTCCAGACGTGTTTGCACATACATCCAGCAACCCATCCCTGTGCTCATCCCTGCCTTGCTGCCAACTTGGGGCTCTCTCTTCAAAGCACAATCCTTCCCAGACAACACAGCTGAGACCCTTTGGCCATGCTGCAAATGGCCAAATGGGTACCAGAACCATGCTCCATCCTGAAATACAGCCTCTTACAGATCACCTGGGTCATGCCATCTCTCTAAGACACACCACTGGTTCTTTTCTCTACAAGTAAGAGAAAACTCAGGCTCAAAGCCTACCACAAAGACATTTAAGCACCTATTTAGTTCAGTGGGAATTGAGGGCCTAGCTCCGTATACTAGATCTGAGCTAAAATCCTTTCCCCAGACACTTCCAGTCAACGTGCCAAGATGATGCTTGTCAGCAGGACAACGTGGCATGACCTCCATGTCTGCAGTGCCACTACTAAGCAGGCCTTTTGGAAATCATTTTGTAGACTTCAGATTTCAGACTCTGGGAGGCCAAAATCATTTACACACTGTACTTCAGCTAATCTAATTAAATAGTGTTATCAAATTAATTAGCGTCTTAACAATAATTATGATTAAGGAGCTGCATACCAGTGCTGTAGGGAGAGAGAGAGCAATAAGGAATTACCATTATTTCTCAAAAGGTCAATTTTGATTATGTTTGGACACGAAGGAACTGTCCAAACACAGTCAATACAAAAAGGCTTCCTCGCTGTACCACGACCTCCCAAACCCAGCTGGAGCAGCTTAGCATTTCCCACACATTTCTACAAAACAGCTCTGGGATATAATATCACAGATGGGCAAGGAGACCCCAGTCCAAGCCTTTCTGAGCAGTACAGATTTGCCACAGGCAATAGGGAGGATGGTGCAACTGATCTCTTCCAGAAACAGGAGAGGAAGAGGCTCTAGAAGACACAATTTTTGCTGCTCCCTGTTCAACATCAACATCAGTATTGTGGTCTCACTAATGACAATCCACTCCACCATGACCCTGTTATGCTTCATCCTGCCCACATCTCCTGTGACAGGAGATCATCGCCTGGGAGGATGATGGCAGATGGATAGCAAACAGGCTACACACAGAAGACCATGGATTGTCCTTAATTTGAAACCACACCACAGACCTTACCAATGATCTACAGACAACGAGTAAACCACTGCATCTCTTAGATCTCTTAAACCACTGCATCACTGCAAGCTCAGATCATCTGTGCTTTCTGCTAGTGCTCAGGCCTTCCCCCAGACAAACACCCCCAAATTCTCCTCCCAGGCCAATATGTTGCATCCCAGCTAGGGTACAAGTGGATTTCACCCTTGCAGGTTTGTGCACTTTGCGTTTCCTATTTGATTCCCCGCATATTGTTTTTAATCAATCTGTAGATTTCTTTTGTCAGTAGTAATTAGAGTGGAACATTTCCTTCCCCAGGGTGCAGTTCTGTAGCATAATGCTTTTCATTAATACATGATAGGGGAAAGTACAGAATGTGGTGATCTTGGGTTTGAGCATACGTTTACGAAATGGCAAGCTAATGAGTTAATGTCTGGGTAGAGAATGGGGAGGGCGTATGGAGAAAGCCGGAGGGCCACTGTCTGTGCAATGGATCTTCCTTCTAGCCTCAAGTGTAGTGCTCTGGATAGAGCAATTACTGCAAGCTGTTCCACAGACCAGATAAACGATGAATCAAAGCCAGGCTAGCGGTATCAGAACTCATGCATGAGGAAGATGCATTATAGAGCATAGTTTCAATTATTATATTTGCTAGCTTCACTTGTGAATTAGCCAGCTATGATAAATGTTATCATGCTGCTGTTTGCTCTGCATTTCTCAAAGTGAACTAAAACATGACAGAGCTTGGAACTGTGAATATTAATTACCAATAAAATTGCAGCATTAATCTGTCTTTTCTCTCTTTTTTTTTTCTTTCCTTATCATCTGTTGTATTAATATATGGCAGCAATCCTTACATGGTCAGAAAGGAAGGTGAGGGAAGGCTCTGGGATATTTCTTAATTACAATATTCACAAAAGGAGAGAAAATTGAAGGCTGAAGACCCCAGAGATAATATTTACAGCCTAAAATTAGCAGAAAGCTTTGGTTGCCTGGATTCCAACAAGAAAAATACAGTCACATAAGTTATACACGTTGACTGCTGTCTTCAGGTCTTTCTACTCTCACCATTAAGTTTAGGAAAATTTGTTCACGGCAAGCACTAGTTGAAGATACAGATACCATATCTAAGAGTTAAATAGAGGCTCACATTCTAATTTCAGTGGCGTGTAAATCTGGACTCGTTGTATTGCACCCAAATCAGTTAGGTTACCATATTGGAAAAGTGCATGAGAAAAAATTAGCCCTCGGCACTTTCATTTCTCTGTAGCTTACCAATTCACAGCAATATAAAGCCACCAGCTTCAGAGAACAGTCCAGCAAGGGTCAGCTCAGCAGCTGCAATATCCACCAAGGACATGAGCAAAACCAACCATCACGCATTTACCGTGTCTGCATTCTCCAGTGTGCACAAGGAGTAACTTTGTGGAGCTCCCAGTGTAAAGAAGATGCAAATGCTGAAAGCTCCTTAATTTAAAGCTTTGTGTTGGACTTTCCCCCAAAGGAATACTGCTGTGTACATGTACATGACTTGGAAATTTGTGCGAAGAACAATACTGTTTGACTGAGAATCAGTCAGACTGGTTGCAGAAGCCCCTTAAGGGAAAAGCCGAAAATGAGATCACTGAAAATTTTCCAAAGAAATGAAAGACTTAGGGACAGTCTGAATAAGTTTAGCTTTAGTACAGCTTCTGCTGGCTTCAGAGAAGGTCCTGCCACTACAGACTCTACAGAGTAGCTAAGAGTTTGCTTACATCCCACTGAGCCCTTCTTTCACTTAGGAGCACTCGTATAAGAAAACATCATCACTAGCAAAATATATCACAGGGATCCCTCCACTTTTCAGGATGGGCTGGCTGAATAATGTCTTGGTTTCAACAAAGGCAGCAGCAAAAACCTAACCGGAGAATCAGGAGCACCATGAATCTCATCAGCAGTAACCATTGAAATACTGTCAGTGCTGGACTGCACAACACCTTTAAATCAAATGTATCTCCAGGAGGTCTGCAGGAGTGAAGACGCCTCCATGGAGCCCAATTTCATTGTCCTGAACACTTCTCTGTGATCACCCAAAGCAGCACATCAGCTCTCCAGTTCCTGACATGCTTAGATATGGGTTGGGAAATGGGTGTGGTGAAGTGTCAACAAGATAATTGTTGACAGTTATCAGCAGTTATCAATTGTTGATAATGCTTAGGCTAATAAAACTAAGTATAAACCATATCTGAGCAGAGAGCATCTCCCAGACTAATTCTACCCAGATAAAAACACAACAGGCTTCAGTATCACCTCACTGTGGTTTCGACTGGAAATAACATTAAGTACTCTTCCTGTTGAGAACATTTTTTTTTTGCCTTGCTACTACTTATACGGGCGAAAGTTCTGCTGCCATGTTCATTATCTACATCTTAAATAATTGCAAACTGCATTTTGGCAAAGGCTCCCGTCAGTTTTCATGGCTATAATTCAGTCTCTGAGCTCAGATTAACTAGCATAAGAGTCCCAGAGTGCCTTCCATCTGTAATCAATTTCTCTGTGTCCAATGTCATTATTCTATTTATTTTGAGTTTGGTGCATCATTATGATGTCTAATCCTTTTCATATGGTTTATCTTGCTGAAGTTCCCAAAATAAAGTTTGATATTAAAGTTAGATGACAGGCAGGCTGGTTAGAAAGGCAATATTTCTTTTTCAATTCTGTGAGCATTATGCACTTCTAGTTGATGAAAGTAGTTGTGGTGTGATTTTCATTGTAATTTGTGCAATATTCCAGTCAATAATAGTGTCTTGTTGAAATATGCATTAAAAAGTCCATAACATTACTGTAATGGACACACTCCAACACGTCTCTCTGGTCTGGCTTCCTCATAAAGATTTTAAATGACTGTCTTAATTGGATCCTAATATTAACAGGAATATTACATAAAGCTAAATGAGGACATAAACTTCAACAGAAAGCTACTTCAACCCAAGCCTCTGCCCTCTGGTCTGCACACACCAAATCATGCTGGAACATTTCCCTTCTCCATCCTGGTTCTACTGACCACTCTTTTTAAAGCTTTTAGCAACAAATGAGTCATTTTTCCACATCAAAAAACTTCACATTTGTCAGAGAAAACATGAAATTACCTTGCTTAAGCTGAATATGCAATTATCTTGATTATTTCCCTGGAATTTCTTTGATCGAAGCATAGGAAGCTAATGAAACCATCTACATTACAGTAGATATTACAGGAGATTAACTCAGTCACTTCCCTATTTACTTATTTTTTTTAATGTTGCTAATGTTGTTCTAATAAGCTATTACAGAGGAATCCAAACTGAGATCTATTGCTGAGGATCACTGTCCATCTTTATTCATTAACAACCAAGAACCTATTTGGAATCCTTCATCCAGACATCATCATGTAACATCAAGACACCTCTTCCAAAGATGTCCCCTTCATTCTTGTAAAGCACAAATATGTACAAAGTTCTGGTGAAGCAGCCCCAGTTAGACCAGTTGTGATCTTCCTTATGCAGTAATGAAGAGCAAGAAGAGTTGTGCCTGTGTGGCTCTATTGTTTCCTCTTTCGTTTCCATATCACAGCATGCTCAGTCAAAGCTATTTTGGTGCTTCACTGATCAAACTGATTTTTTCCTTTGATGATAATATGAAATATGATAGGATAATGGGGTTGTTATATAATCAAAGTCGACAGCAGGGAGCTAAATTTGTGTTGTTTTGATGAACAGCACATTAGTGTGACATAAATAGATTAATCTGATTTATTATTATTATTTCGAATGCTTAATAATAGGGGAAATGAGACTCTGGGGAATGAGAGTGCATCACAAAGCGATAGCAAAGTCTCTGTGCTATGGAAACATAGATTAGGTATTTTGGATATTAGAATGTATTGTCATAAGTGGCACCACTACTACCTGCTTCAATCTCAAAATTTCAAGAAAATAGCTGTATTTTGAAAGAGTGAGTAGAAAGCAAGAAAAGCTGTTCTTAAAGAACTAGTATCTTAAGTAGAATAGAATAGTAACGTACCAAAGAAAATATGCCATGAAAAGTGGCATTGGAGGGAAAGATGGTAGGGCAGTAAGTAGCCAGAGATGGAGCAGACAAAAATCAGCTCAACTTTCACGGACTGATTTTGCATGTTTTAGTGAAAAGCTGGGGTTAACTTTGGACAAAAGCTACTCTTTCCAAGATACTGCATGTTCCAGTTACAAACAGATCAAGTCAAGATTCATGCATCAGTCAAGAACCACAAAAACAACAAGAGAGAAGCATTTTCAGCATATTTTGCTTGGTTTACTGATGTGTGCGCACAGGAGTTCTTGTATTTGTGTATGCTCACAAAGAAAAGTCCTGCAGGAGCTCATACAAGTGTCTGAATGTATTGAGGCTTGCAAAGGAAATGCCTTGCCACTTTAAAATCGTATGTGCACCAAAAATATAGACTGGACAGAATTGTGAATTCTTCAGGCAGAAGGTAAAAATAAATTTTAAATATTTTTAAATCTTAATGAATGCAGACATATTTTCCAAAATGCTTTCCAACATACAAACTCCCTACATCCTTTAGACTCAGAAGTATCACTACAAACATCTACTCTGGCTCCATCATATCAACACATGTAGATTTCTTCAACCAAATCCATAAACTTTGACTAAATTAAACTAGAGTTTTTAGAAAGACAATCAATTTTAATGCAAAGATTAAGTGGCAGACAACCTATGACCCCCTAGCTAAGTTGCTCCCCTGGTTAAAATACCCCCTGTGCTAAAATTTACCCTTCATTTAACTTAATTTATGGTTCCAGAGGGGAAATTAAGTAACAAATCAGCTAGACCACGTAACAGCTTTGAATATCTGGAGTTCAACAAGAAGAATGTTTATAGAACATTCAAAATTATTTTATATGCAGCAGAAATAGAATTTTCCTCTTTTCTTAAAGAAAAAAAAAAAAAAAGCTAACCAATGCTTTTTAAAATACAACTTTGTTTTTCACAAAACTGTTCAAAGTTTTGGCTCAAAGTCCTGTTACAAAAGTTCATCTTTAATAGGCAGATAGAATTTCACCCTCCTGAAATCTGCAAAATCCCAGATTTTTCCTGCTTTACCCCAGTGTCAAACATACCCAGCACTTGTACATGATACAGATACGTACATATTTTTTCTAATCTCCTTAGCAAGAAAAAAACCCTACAATTATTTGCAGTCCTGGGATGCCATCAGCAATGGCACTATGAAAGTGAATTTTGACAGCATGGTGAACCCTATGGGCCACCCTCCAGAAACCATATTCTAGATAGTTTTCACAGGGGTTGTTTAATACATCCTGAAACTGCTTTTCTAGGTATGCTTGCTCCAACACTTTTGCCATCAGCATTTGCCTTAGGTCATGGTAACAGCAGCACATCATTAATGCACCCAGCTTGCTCTCTTACTATGCTGAAAGATGTTATACCCACATGTTGGGCTGAAAAAGTCCATCTCATCTACTCTCATTAAGAATTATAAGCTAATTTTTCATTCATTTTAAAGGATTTTTGCATGCCAGAGCAATTTAAAATCCCAAAAGAAGTTGCATAGGGAAGTCAAAGTTATTTCATTTACTCATTGAAATAAATATCAAAATCAGGGAGAACATGAAGATATTTGATATAGCTAGTCATTTAAAGTCAGGGAGAAAAGAGAAGGAAGGACATTCCTTCTTTCTATAATGCTCTCTATAGATGCCTCTTTGATAGTGTATCAACATCCATCAGCACACAGAGCTTAGAGCTGGGGTTTATGTGAAAACAGACCATCTACTTCAATATATATATATATAAAAGGAGGATTATTGCTTTTACAATGAAAGCACAAAATGGTAGAATCAGCAGGAAGCGATTAGTGCCAAAAAAAGATGGGTTTTGTATGGCGAATTAACATGGAAGGCAATTTAAAAGATAGGATTAAATCAGAGACAATGGTGCAGGTTTATAAAACTCCCAGTCCTACCGCCGTCAAATTAAAGATAAATCTCCCAAAGCACTAAATCTCATGTAATCATTGCAAAGTCCTATTGTCTTAAAAGGGAGCTGGATTAGGCCTCTAATTTGGTTCTGTAAAGTCTGTTTGGTCCGGATGAACAACTGAGCAAAGGACAATTTCCAAGGAACAACTCTACAACTTGGTCTCAACATCGTCTACTACAGCTTGCCAATGCAATCACTCCCAATGTTACCCTCTAAACACTGGAGTAAAACTGCTTTTGCCCATTACTGCTAAATGCATTTTGCCTTTCTGCCTAGCAAAAAAGCAATATCACATCTAATCTCACAAGTTCCCAGTGAGCCAAACACAAGATACTGTCCCTTGAATTCTTCCTGAGACCAACAAAGGCTTTCCATTATTTACAAATCAAAAGCATTTAGAGACAATCATCTTTATTTTTTTTATTTAAAACAAGGAATGCCCTGTCACTATTATATAAGAAAAAATATACATCCACCTATTTATACCCATCCTAATCCAAGCATTCAAAAAAATATATAATTCCTATTCATGCAGGTAATTACTGCACAATAAAATAATAATAAAATAATAATATTTTTTATAAATAAAATAAAAACAACAAAATACACTCTGTAGTTCCAACAATTCTCCCAATTGATCTTAAAAAAAAATCCACTTGCAAATTGTTGGAACAGTTTCAAATGATGAAAGTAAATATAGTTAAATCAACAGGATTACTTGCTTTTGATTATTAATTCCATTGCTAGTTTTTCTTGTGTTTTTATTATGCATACCAGTTTTACAAAGTGCATGCTTTATTTTATTTTATTTTTTTTTAATTTTGAACTGGCAAGCTAAAATGATCCATCGTTTCCTGCCTTTTTGTAATGTTAATACAATCTAAAATCTAGCATTAAAAAAATTTATCATGATACACCTGGTATATTGACTGCTTATGGCGCATGCTTGTCTTGGCAAAAAAGGAAACAAATTGGCTCCCCTCCCCACCTCCCCATTCTTTTTGGAAGCAATCTAAAAAGTTAAAAGCAGGCTGGAACACAATTGCCTCAAGGGAAAAAAAAAAAATAATACCTGATGCTTTAATTTTGTCACATGGCACTAGTTGTGGAATTGCACGCGCACACACCCACCCACACGCACCCAACACGCACGCAAGCACGCACGCTGCAACCTGCTCGTGAGGAAAATAGTTTATTAGGTCAGGAGTGCCAGTGGCACATGAAGGCTCCCAGCTGTGTGTGCAACTTTGGATTTGGTACCAACTTCACGTCACCTTGAATCCTCTGACATCCACCGAGGGGGTAATGTAAGGCATACTTTGCTGGAACAGTAATAATCCATGCTTCATGCTCAAGAGCTGAGTCTCAGAGGAGGACTGGCTTTCTCTACTCCCTTCGGCCTCGCTCCGTCTCACTCAAGGAAAACAACAAAACAAACGAAAAAAACATAACAAAATAAAACAACAGAGAAGAACTGGGGAAAACAAGGAAAGCAAAAGAAGACAAATCACTTTAAATGGACTTTCGCCTTCTCATCAGCCTGTGGTTATCTGTAAAGCTGTGCAACCCAGGTGAGATGGAGCTGACAGGAGATGGGAAAAGGCTGTTTTTTAATGTGCTTGGCGAGATCTCCTCTATCTTGTAAGAGATGGAGTGAAAGTACTGGGGGTTCAGCTTCGAGCTGAACGAATTTTGGTGGGACACCACCCGGCTGGTGTACTCGTGGGACCTGTAACACATGCAGGAACAAACTGACTGAAGGTCTGTTACTTCGGCCTTGTACCGCGGCCGACCATGCTGGGAGTCCTCTTGGATGTGGATAATCATGCTGTTGCGGTTCCCTGCCAGGGACGCCCGTTCCTCGGCATCCCGCCTCTCGTCCTCGCTGTTCATGGTTAAGAACCTGAGAACAACCAGATTTAGAAATGCCCCAATGACTGTCAACCCCACTAGAATGTACATAAAGCTAAAAGCCACGTAGAGAGGCTTCTTTTGAAGGGCCCCTTTGGTCTGCAGGGCCACATAGTCTCCAAAACCTATCGTAGTCAATGTTATAAAGCAGTAATAGTAAGCATGGAAAAAGCTCCATTCCTCATACTGGGAAAAGGCTGCTGCTCCAATGCAGAGTGTCCCCATGCAGGAGAAGAAACCCACAGTGACCATGTTTTCCATGGAGACCTCAGTGCTCCTCATCCCACAGCACTTTTTGATGCGTTTCAAGAGGTACTTGACGAAGGTGTTCATGCGCTCGCCCAAGCTCTGGAACATGACGAGTGTCAGTGGGATCCCCAGGACAGCGTAGAACATGCAAAAGGCCTTCCCCGCGTCTGTTCCTGGGGCAGCATGTCCATAACCTGGGAGGGGGAACGAAAAGACAGGAGAATCAGCAAGGCAGGTGGTTACCACAGCTCCCTTCCCACACAGGCCACGTGAATCACGGTGACTCCAGAGCTGTGGCCAGATCCAAGGCTCCAGTGGCTACAAGGACATCGTGGTCACAGGATCTTCCTATCTCCTTGCTCACATCCTGTATTTGAAGCAAATACGACAGAAAAACTGAGTTGTATACGCAAGACTAAGAAAGACAAAAGAACAAGCAATCCATCTTACTTCAAATAGCTGCAAAATCCTAAACATTGCTTCCATTTGCTGAAGAAATTTCACGTCCATCCTGCATCACTTGAGGTATTGAAAACTTTGCAAATAGGTGGCCTCCTCCACATTTTTGACAGGGGTTGGTATAGCCCTATACCAAAACCAGAGTACACTGATGACATCTAAATTCTGTGTCTGCTGGCAACAAGGAGTTAATGACATCCACAGAAACACTGATCAATGGAAGTCTTCTTAAAATTGTCTTCTTTACAGAACAAACCTTTCCTATAGGCACCCTTCTGAAAGCCAATCACTACTGGAACACCATGGGATTTTAGGGGGTTTAATACCTGCTGCAACTTTAATTACCAAAGAGTAAAGAACTTACCAGCTTCTCTTACAGTTTTACAGCTTTTTCAGCCAGGCTAGGAAAGACACTTTTGCCATGATGCTAAACTAATCCAGGACAGAGGATGTAGCATGTTTCATAGCATAGCTTACAGAAAGTAAAATCACAGCTAAACCTTCACTCTAAATCCAACAGCAAATGTAGGGGTTTCTATTTCAATATGTTAATTTCAATTTTTCACATCACATTGCCTTAGAAATCTACATTTCTTACAGCTAAGATTGCAAGTGACAGTACCAAAGTCTCCAAAATAGGATGTCTGCAAGTAGCCTGGCCGTGGTACACATTCACCATGTGGGTAGCACTATCTAGGTTCCCATTAAAGTCAATGAATAGAAATCTGAACTTCTCAAGTGCAGTACATCCCATCTACACCTAGATATCTAAAACAGGTCACTAAGTTATTCTCAGGAGCCACATATTTCTCTGCAGTGATTATAACAGAAATCTCAGGACTGACCTCAGTTCAAGATTAATATGCATAAATCTAGGTATCTACATGTGTGCTAGGTGTCCAAGCTCCCTTTATAGTCAACAAAGATTTAATGAAAACAGGCAGCAGCGAGTTATTTAACTGCCATTCCAGCATCTGTCTACCTTATGCTGAACTGAAATGACAGTACTGGCTGCTCCATTGACTGACTGAATATCTGCTGACTACAGAAGAATTTAGACATCTACTGCACAGGTAGACAACTACATGGAAACAGCCAAATGTGGGCACCACTCTGTGCAGACCATTCCCCTCCTGCTGCCCCAGCCCTGTACCTCACTGCTGGGCTCGAGTTATGGACCTGCTGATCTGAAGCTGCCAAATCCTTTTTTTTAACCCCTTGACACTACCTACCTCCCCGACCTCCTGCGGCAACAGACTCCAGAAGTGCACTCTCTTCTGTGTAAGAAAGTACTTTTTAATTTTAAGCAGATCTCCTTGTTTCAGCTAGTGCCCCTTTGTCCCACAGTCTGATAACTTCAGCTAACCCCAGCTGTATCCCTGACCTCAGTTTTCGCCTGTCTGAAGTTGAGGTGCAGAGACCAGAACTCCACAAAACCCTCAGGACGTGGGCACACCACAAAGTCTGCAGTTTTGCTAGAACACCAGACAACCTTCAAAAATAAAAGCAACAACAAAGCAAAGAAAATAAGATGAATGAACCAGCAAGAATGCCTTCCAAAAGAAACGTACTTACTTCCTTAGCTCAGATGTTAGCTGTTGGCAAATGGATAGGATGTAGGCACTAGTTTGAAAAGGGAATACTTAAATCAAAAAAGGAAGTTATTTGCAGGTTACAAAACAAATAGATTCACCTGTTCTATTGAGGAAGGTATCCTGTTTATTACAAAAAAAAAAAAAAAAAAAGGCAGTTTCCAAATTACCTGCAAGGGGAAGTGTCTTCCATAGAGTGATGCTGGATTTGTTCCACCTGACTGTCCCTCAATAAAGGCTATAATTGCCTCTCATTACTAAGATCAGCTTTTGAACTACAGGGGTGTTAATTAAACCAGGGACATCTTCCCATTTTATAGCTTTAGTTACAGCTGATAAAAAGAAGGAAAGTTTCAGAAAATGTGATTTTCCAGATGGTTACAGAGATGGCAGTTGGTGGAAACAGCTTTCACTTTGGGTTCTAAAGAAAAGGGCTGGGGTGAAAAAAGACTTCTTTTGATATCATTATATCCCTTTCACTAAAGATATCCACAGAGACAGTTTAGGGAGATTATAAAACATTAATATTATATGCTTAGACACTATCTCACAATTGAATTTCTAAGATTCGTCACAGACTTTGTAATTAACTCAAACTCAGTTCTCATGAGATAGGAATATACTCACATCCCTGTTTTACAGATAGCAAAGCAGAGACACAGGCAGGCTATAATTTTTCTCTAATAAGTAGACAAAAAATCCAGAAATTCAAATTTCTATTCTGCCCTGTGTCATACTCAGTTACCACAATATCAGGTACATGCCTTTTACCATATTTTGACCATGAAGCTGGGGAATAGAAAGAACTTTATTCATAAAGCTGGAATAAGGCCTTGCAAATAGATTCATGTATAGGGAATCAGAGAAATATATCTCTCCAGTGCAATGCGGCTTTATGGAATAGTCACCTTAGTCATTGCCTTCAGCAAAAATGAAGGGTTTCAAAATACACAAAAGACAGAGTAAATTCTCCTTTAATTTAGCCATACAAAATCTGTCCAGTAATACACAGAACAATATATGAAAAGCAAGCTCCACCAGGGCATGCTCTCTGAAATTCAGTAAATCTCAAATTTAAAACAAAACCCTGTCTTTTAACATCAGAAAGGACCTCTGGGAAAAATGAGAAGGTCAATAATTGCCACAAGAAGAGGGGCAGAGAGAATCATTAAGCCTGGAAAATAGCCCTCCACAGTGCATAAGGTCAGCCTCCAAGTAGTTGGGTTTTATGTGTGCCAAGGAAAGACAGAAGCAAAAGTAACTGCTTTGGTAGCAGACTTCAGCCTCCAAATTCAGCCTAACTTCTTCCACACTGCCCTTTGCCAGAGTATCAAAAGAAGTCTCCATATGAACCGTAACAAGTGGGAGACTTAAAGAGAAATATAGAGGTTAAACATGACATTGGTATTTCTCACTCCTTGGTGACTATGAAGAAAGACCAAACAGAAGTCCTTTAAAAGTAGGTAAAGCAAATGCATCCCCTAGCAAACCAAGAGGTTGAGATAACAGGAAGAAATATATATGTAGAGCTTTAAATTGAGTCATCCCTAGGTAAACACTACCTATACTACTCTAGTGCTCTATCCAGTTTGCTCAGGTCCCACAATACAATATTATGACCACAGCAGGCAGATTTGTCCTATATTCAATGAGATATCATTTGAATGGTCAATGACAGTCTAAATAACTTTCACCTTGATTGGAAATGATGTCATGAGCAGTCTCTTTCTCTTTTATAATCCCTCTCAGTTGCTTTGACTTTCAAGACAGAACTCATCTGGTTTGGCATGGAGACGAATCGTTTGGCATGAAGAAATGTCATGCCTCAGAGTGTTATTCCAATTCTGGAGTACAGAGCACCAATCCACCACAGTTATAGGAGAGCTGTGCTACAGACATCTAACAGAACTGCAGGAAGGTGTGGGCAAGAGAGTCAAAGGATAAGAGCATGATATGATTTCACTGGTTTTAGTAATGCATAATGGATATCTCTCCCATGAGCTTGGGCCTTCCCCCTTGAACCTATATAAACTTTCAGCACCTGCAGCACCCTGTAGCAAGAAAGTCCATAGATAAACCGTATCATCTTTTTAAAAATCACCATCACTTCTTTATTTCTCTCGTGTAGCTGTAGTTATTATTATAACTTCTCTCCCACTACTATCCCTTGAAGCCCGATCTCCCCTATGGAAGAGACCAGGAACAGTCATTCCCTCCTAACCTTCTCTGTGCCACTCATGATTTTATGGAACTTCTCAACACAAACGCCATGCCTTGCTAGCTTGTGCTCCGGCACTAAGCAAATATCTCTGGCACTGCACAGCCTCATGTGGGCCGACCAGCTTGCTAAGATGTACATCAGTGATCTTTGCACCACGCTCAGCTGCAGGGTATAGGCAGGCCCCTAAAGTCTGTCTTGTCCTCCAACACAAATTCTCTTCAATAACACTTTGCTTCTAGAGCGAAAAGGGTCTGCATAAACAATGCCATGCTATTGCAGTGATGCAGGCCACCCCAAATAAGTGAATACATAACAAAGATAACGCATTAGCAGGAAAAATCCTGAATATTTTCAGTATGTTGCATTTACACAGTAACCATGTCTAAGACTGCAAAGTGATTCCTACAGTGGAAAAAGGGACGTTTTCCAGCACCAACCCATGATTATCCATGATGTTAAATCAGGCTTTAGCCTGATTAATGTCATGGCTTTAGCCTGGACTAGCCATTACTGTCCAGGCAATGCCCATGCCTTGTGTACCCATGGAGGTTAACTCTACACAGGGACCACTGTAGCCCAGTACCACTCTGAAGCTGTAGAGGTGTTCAGCTCTTCCTGGCACTCTCCATGCCATAAGGTTTAGATGTCTTGAATCTTGAAGCAACATTGTGTTCTTCATGAGGGACATTTTATTTCCTTCTGGAGTAGGTTTTTCTGTTCGTTCATCTACGCATCATTCATCCCCATGACAGACATTTGGGCCTGGTTGTCTTTGTCAACAGCCTCCAGAAAGAAATGAACTACTCCATCCCCATGACTCAATCCTTTCTTACTCATGCTGGCAGCAACTCTGGGTATGAGATAACAAAAAAAAAAAAAGGATAATGGCACCTGTTCCTCAGATGGGCAAGCACAATTCAGATGAAAACATCTTCCTGATGTCACACATTCACTTCGTAAGTTTGTCTACATCAGGAAAACTACCACGGAAAAGAGTCTGGCTCTTTTCTGGATTTGGTGCTTGTGCTTTCAGTGGGGAGAAGAAACAAGACTGTCTTCATGCTATGGTAGGAACTGAGGAGATATTTCATCTAACTGGTACTTACTAGTAACTCTTTTTCTAGGACAAAGACATTCTCCTGCAAGGAAATAGAGAGCAAATCACTGATTCTGTTGTACCTGGATGAAAGTTGCTCTGTTACAAGCACCATCCTCCTGGCACATAAGCACCGCTGCCTGCTCCCTCTTCTTTCTCCCACATATCTGGGCTCTCCCTGAATCCTGCTGCATTTCTCCCTGAACATCTCCAGGATCCCCTTTCTCTTTCTCTCCCTTTTCAGTCAATTTCACTGCTGCACATCACCTCCATAATCTCTCTTACTTTTGCACAGCATTCCCTTTCCATCCTACCCAAAAGACAGTCTGCTGTCAGGTCAAAGCATAATGCATGGCTCCCTACAGGTACACAGGCCAGTATGGGATGATATCATCCTGTGCTGCAAAAATATGGATATCGTGTGGGAGGAGATAGGATGTACTAACCCCAGGTGCAACCTAAAGTCTGAAATCCCTCAGCAAGGCTGGCACAGCCTTTCACCTCGGCTCACCTCTGTTGTGTTATGACTGCTTCCCCGTCCTGGCTGCAGAGTTAAGGCCATGCCACCTTGGAAGTTACACACACTACTTTACATTGCATTGAGACCTACAGAAGATCTATTCTGGGTATCCAAGGACTCAGTAGGCTTCTCTTGTTTTATTCTCCCCACCACGAGCACAGATGTCCTTTCTTGTTGATTTTGGAAGCAAACTTTCAAAATGTTCAGGGAAGACAGCTTCAAAAGCAGCTCTGACTGGATAGGCAGGCGCACAACACACACACACTGTCCAGCAAGGGAATGAGGAGGAAGACAAATGTTTTTGCTGTGTTTTCTGGTGCCTGGCAGGTCAGGGGGCAGCTGAAACTGTTCTTTTTGTGGGTGGGAGGCCAGCCCTGACCCATGTACATCATGAGTCGGGACAGATGACTGCCTCAACATCCCTGAACTCTTGCAGAAGTGATGGAGCAACAACTAAGGCCATCAGCTGGGACAGCTTTCTGGGTAGTCCTCCTGTGGGAGTAGCTTAGGAGACAAAATGTTTCTCAGACTATCTTAAATTATAGTAGTTGAAAAGCTGCAACCTAGTTTTGTGAAACACAGCCACGCATTGCCATGCTAATTTTGGATTCAGGGTAGGACTTGGGACTTCAGGGTTGGCAGGGTTGAACAGGGGATCACACACTTTGCAGTCAGGCATGCCCTGTAAGAAGGTACCCTTGTTGAAACGCATTCTCTTGGATTCTTACAGGGTCAAGGCAAATAATGTGTCCCAGTCTCAGTAAGGCACCCCTTACAGAACACAGCTCCATCCTCTTCAGAGCTTCTGCCTGCTGGGGAAGCAGATTTGGTCACAACATTTGTCCCTCACAGATACCCACTGTGAGAACAGACAAGCCGACAAGTTTAAACCAAGCCATAGGAAACTTTTATTTTTCTAAATAGCACTGGTTTAATTCACATTGCTTGATAATGATGAGCTACCTATATCTACTTCTCTGCCCATCTGTCTTTCCTTCCCAATAGCTTTGAAGCTGCTCATCAATTTCCACCACTTACAAGAAGCTGTAATGTGAACTTGATAGTAATCTGTTCTGTTGGGCATGCCATCTGGCCAATCTGTGAATACACACAAAAGGTACAAAAACCCAACACACACATGCAAACTCAGCTGCAATGTGATCAGCTTCTTGTCTGGCCAGTTAGAGGAAAGAAGAAGGAGCTTATATGTCTCCATCATCTTACAAGATACCTTGTGATGTGATACCTATCTGCCTGCAATGATAAGGATATAGATGAGGGTTCAAGAAAAGAGGGTTTAAGTTTGGGGGGTTGGACCCAATGATCTCTTGAGGTCCCTTCCAACCCCTACAATTCTGTGATTCTGTGAAAACCAGGGAATATTAGAGTTCACAGGAAATCAGGCTTTGCTAGTTCTGGTTCTCAGAAAAAGGCAAAACTTGAAAAATGTTGCTGGAAAAAAAATAAAAAAAATGAAGCATTTGAGAATTCTGCACTTGTTTGGTTTTGATGTTGTTTTTCTTTTGCAAGTAAAACTTTTCCTTTTGTACGTGTGTATAAAATTTATACTTTAAAGGGTTTCACTAAAAAAAATGTTCAGTAAATGAATGAAAGTGGATATTTTCAACCAGCTACACGAAGCCACCAACAATCTTCCTGCTCATCTGTATGCTGTAGACACAGAAGACCTCATAATCTGAAACCTCTGCTTGTTGAGCTTGGACTATGTCTATTTTTACTGCTCAGACAAGAGCAGAGTAGTCTGGGACAGATTTGGCAGTGATTTGGGCCATGCTTCTGGTACACCATTTCCCAACTCCTTCCAAAACCAACAGCAACTCTGTTCTGGATTTCCATCTGGTCAACAGTGGACGGTTCTTCCCACTGCAGCTGAACCTGGCCAGTTTTCTGGGGAGATCAACAGCAGTATATTTTGGCAGCCAGAGAGACCAGGAGGAGAGCATTCATGCATCACAGGGACTCAGACAGACTTATCAGCCAGCATGCTGGATTCTCATAACAGCAAGAAAAACAAACTTCCAAAGTCAAGGACAGGAAGGTTGACAGTGACTCTTTAGGTTCATATGTCTTGGGAGCTTTGTGGTAAGTACCAAATGATCAGGCTCTCCGGAGCTTGCACACCACCAGCTCAGCATAAAACTTTTGTATCTGGACCAGAGTGTGTTTTATATCTGTTTGGTGCTGAGATACGTGACTGCACAAAGCCCCGTAGCATTTCTGAGTCAACATTTTCCCACTCAGCTCATGCTCTCTATTTCTGACTACCCCTGCATGCCTTTTCTCCACATCCCTCTCTCCATTTTGTTCTCTGAAACAGTCTGAGGATTGACCCGAGGCTCACATCACATCTAGTCCCAAGACAAATCATGCCCAGAACAAGATCTCAATCTGAACAGAATCGTAGCAACGACTAGGAAGAGACTTATCAGGTCATGTTATCCATTCCCGAGGGCCAGCATATGATTGTTCCCTACAATATGTTCTCCAGGGCTTTGTCCAGTTTTGTTTAAATGATTGAAATAACAAGGTTTCTGCTCTCTCCCTTAGGAAATTATTCCCCTGTCTAACGGATCCAGCTATTAAGGTTTTTTGATATACAGCCTGTATTTTTCTATGCCATCTTTTATCACAGCATTCTTTTATTGCCCTCATTCCAACACACCCCATTTCTTCCCGTCGTTATTCACTCCTTTACACTTCCTGGAGACAGTCACAGCTTCATCCCTTAGCCAATATTAGCTACAAACAGAGTTGTCTGGGGCAGTGTCCTGCAGCAAGGAGGACAATGGGTGTTTTACAACATACACCTGGGTTCAGATTTTGAACATCTCTTTAGAAGCAGCTCCTTATGTGGACATTTTACACTTCTTTGAGATTCCTCCTGTTCTCTAGAAACTTTCAAGATCTCAATGCCAGCATTGTGTGCAGTCCTGATAGACACAGGACCACAGTAGCACATTTATCAGTTCCCTGGACTGCCAAATATCCTCTTAGGGTTTGTAAGACTGGCCACTGTCACTGTAACATAAAGACCACCCAACATTGCAGACTTTTCCCGCTGCTGTCATTTCTTTAATCCCAAACCCTCCTTTCTATTTAACATATGTGAGTGCAATACACATCATTTTTCTTCAACCTCCTGTATAAATGACCTTAATTGTTTTCTGTAATGGCGATTTGGGTTGTTCCCAGTTTGTTGGGTATGGTCTGTGAATTCTCCATGAGGGGAGATGGACAAAGGACTCACCACCTGCAGGTTTGGCAGGATAATCCCAACAGCACCCAGGGCTCGGAAAAAATACGTCAGGAAGAAGCACAGGGGCTTGTGTCTTAAGAACAGGCCAAAAACGAACAGGTTTCTTCATTTTTTTCTGGTGACAAAAAAAGGGTCACGAGAAATTTCTGATTTGTCTTTCTTTAGAGGATTAGTACTTTTCAAACTAAAAACATACCAAGTCTGAGCCTTTTCATGGGGTTAAAAGAGAAGTCTCCTTTCAGACCTGCTGAATGCCTGAGACCTCTCTTGGTCTGACATCGCCAGGGCTTCAGAAGCTGGATCTCAGCAAAAAAACGCTGCTAAATAAATGCTTCCCAAGGCCAAAAAGCAGCAGAATAGCTCAAAACATCAGGCACAAATCATTCCTGCCATAGTAATCACCTCCCTGGTACCTGTGATGTCATTATCCACTGCAGCCCACGGAGCTCTGTTTGCAAATCAGCGTGACATCAGTAGCTGTCAGAGCTGGTCTGGTAAAACACAGCGCATCCTGCGAGAGACACAGGGTGGCTCTTAGAGAAGCTGTTTGGCTGTGATTTCACTGCAGCAATCACATTTTGTCTCTATGACTCTCCTCTCCTCTGTGCAATGAAGAGACATAGAAGAGCACAGGCAGCCTGCCACAAGTTTGCCTTTTTTTGTCTTTTTTTTTGTCTTTTTTTTCTTTTTTTTTTTTTTGTTGTTTTGTTGGGGGTTTTTTTTGGTCATTTTTTGTTTGATTGGTTTTTGTTTTATTTTTATTTTGTGCCATGGCTGCTGCAGGTTGTTCCCACATGGGAGAATAATGGGATATTTTTCAAACTTTCAGAAAATATGAATAGGCACACGGTATTTTGAGCAGACTGTCCTTTCTGCTATGAAAGAAATCAGGGCTTCACCCATGCAAAAAGGCAGATAAAGGAAGGGTTAGAGATCCCCACTATGCTCAGCTTTGGTTCCCCCCTTGAAAAACAAGCCAACAAATCTGTTAGGAGACACTACTTCTACTAACACTGATAATGTGATATAACCTCTGATCTGGACAAAGTTATACAGGTACAAAAATACTTCCAGAATAGTGTCTGTCTTGGCAAGAGAACAGCAGGTGGAACCACCAATCCTTCTTCCCTCTTTGCTTTTTATTTTCTGTCCCTTTGTTCCTGGCCATGGTAAGGAACCAGCTGGATGGACACAAGCTTCCTTGCTTGTAGACCTTTGGAATGAGAGACTTCTTTACATCACTTACAGCATTTATTGTTGTAATTTTTTTTGTAATATTTTTTTCCCTTCTCTGGAAAAAAAAAATATCTCTCAAACACGTATTCTGACTCTGGCTGGCCGCACTTTTGGCCAAGGCTATTTTCCCTGCAGACACTCTAATTTTCCAGCAGCTTTAGTAGCTGAAAGTTGACTTCAGTGATCTGACAGCCAAAGCAAGTGAAGCCCATCATAATTTCCCCCATTACATCACATACAAAACAAGCAGTGATTCAACAAGATATATAAACAGATTTCATCAAAGGGATACATGCATTTTTTTTAATGAAAAAAAAAATTGTTCAAATGCTTTTAGATTGGGTTTATTGTAACCTATGTAAGGTTATTTGATTTTTTCTTTTATTCCCAAAACAGACTTCTGTTTGAGAATACAAGTGAAAAGAGATGTCTCAATTTTCGTCTACAAATTTTAAGTGTGTTCTTTTGATCAACTTTGAGAAACTGCAATAATTCAACCAAAACACTTCTGTGAAGGAAGAAGTTCAATTCTTATTGACAAAGCATTTTTGCAATATGATACCAAAAAAGTTAATGGAAATATACTTCCCAACTCTACAATCCTATTCAGTTTTCCATTGACCCAGTACTAACTTTGAGGTTCATTTATCCTTGTACTTTGAAGATAGAAGGGCTGAGCTAAAATGTGAAGGTCAAAGTTTTGCAGCATTGTTTGGGTTTGGCTACATGAAGATCTTCTAGATTGCAGTATCAGGGTAATTATGCTGCTGCAGCTATCCTGGTCTAACCTAACTCCCTAGGTTGGCACTTTTATATGAAGTCACTTCATCTTTTTTTTTCTTTCTTTTTTTTTTCTTTTTTTTTTTTTCTCCTTTTTTTTCCTAACAGCAACATTTATCTCAACTAAGCAAGCACATACAAGGAGTGTAGACTGCTGGACCAAGATGAAAACAGAGGCATTTCTCATGGGATTCTGTCCCAGCCAGCAGAAAGTAAGAGCAATCAGGTGTTTTGGAAACTTGAGACCAAGAGATGCTAAACCCAGCACTTTCTTTCACATACAATGAAAATCTCCTTCCCAAACAGATGGAGCTCCCCCTCAGCTAGGCGTGTTGACTCCACTAATCAAGCTCTAAGGCTGTCCCTAAACTCATTGCTCTTACAGATAAAAGTCTCTTTATTTCCAATCCAAATTTGTCCATGGTTTGTTCTCGTAAAAATAAAGCCATTACCTTGAACAGCTCTCCTTGTAGTTTGTATTCCCTACTCCCATAGATTAACAGCAGACATATCCAAACAGACCTTTTTCCCCCTAAAATGAGTAAACCAGCCTCTGCTAGCATGTTGCATTAGACAGTTTCACCTTCATAGCATTTTGAGTCTAATCAGCTTTAATTTGATTTTTCTTGTACACCTACAGTACAAAACACAGAAATTCAGTGCTCCATTTGTGCAGACTTTGAATAGTATTTCATACAATTTTAGATAGGTCTTGGAGATAGCACTGACATGAACTCTGAAATTTGAAAATTGAAAAGTGCTGAATCCTAAGTCTATCTGTCTTTGGATTTCAATACTAAAAATCCATGAGATCTTATTTTGCCTCACAAACTAATATGAATAATATGATGAAAATAGACTAATCTTTCTTGGTGACCATGAACTCACAGTGCTGTAACTCCAGTACACAAGTTTTTTGTTTAACTAAAGACAAGCATTTGAGCTAAGCTCCATGTTAGTGTTAAGCAGAAGGATGCTAAGAAGAAACTTTCCGTATACTGCAAGCAAGTCTCCAACAAATGACCCATGAAAAGCAGGATGGGGTTCATGTGCGCTACGGAGTCCTGAAGCTGACAAGCATATAGCAATTAGTTATTCTAAAAGTGGCTCCGTTTAACCTTCTCAACACATTTCCAGTTCCCAGCAAACCTTTTTGCTGAGCTCAGTCAGAGATCTTTCACCTCCCCTTTCATTTCTTTATTGTTTACAGACATCTACCTTTTCCATGTCAGCCCTGATAAGCACACCGAGCAGCAAGATTACAGGAGGCAGTAGACTGAGACACCATTTAATGCACCTGACTAAGCATGATCGGAGCAATCCATCACCTCAGTTTTCTACTCGTAGCCAACAGGAATAGTCAAACTGAGTGGCAAAAAATTCAAAGCCACTTCCATAAACTTTTTCAAATCTGTACCCCTCACCACTTCTCTTTTGCTGGGTTGAAAACAGTTTCCTACTACATTATTCTAGTATCATAACTGTTTTTAATTTTATTTCATCCCTGAAATACTGCATGCAATGTAGCTCAAGAAATTATATTGAAAAAGTACTTCACGTGATATTTCTGAGCAGTCACAGCCACCATTTGAATAGCTTTTATTTCTGGGAAGCTCCATTGTGGTCCAAGAGCCTGGAGTGGCAGGAGCTATAAATGACACAGAATAACATGATATGGTCCCTGACCCTTCACACATCTCCTCTGACACTGGGCACTTCTCTCTGCACTTCCAATATGGGGATACCAGAGAGGGGGAGTGCCTGATCATGAAGAATAGAGATCAGACCAAGAGTTTGATACCCCCCACAAAAAAAAGGTCATGTAATGAGGATTATTAAACTGTTCAGCAAGTGAAAAACAAAACAACAAAAAAAAAAATAGGAGGATATTTTAAAAATGTTTTGGACAACAGCCTGGTTAGCATCCTCCAGTACCACTCCTGTAGGCATTTAAGTTTTGTTTCAGCTTTAGACCCAAGTTTGGAGCTTGCAGAAATATGGAGCAGCCCTGCTGAGGGTCCACTACAGTTCCTAATACATAATGACTCCTCATTGCACCAGCCATCCCATGCATGCCTAGCATTTCCAATGTGGTACCAACTCCCATTCCCGTTTGTGAGTGGAGTTACAGACACACTCAAGTTTGGGCTCTCAGTAAAGATCTGAGCACGGTTTTGTGGAAGTCAAGTTTCCCCAGCTGCACATTTCCTGGAATCAATATACATAATCGATATCTATTTTTTATTTGCTTGCTTGGTTGCTTTTTAGTCTTGGAAGTAGCAACTGCACTTCCAGACTTGGGACCTCATTTGTTGCTGGGTCTCATTTGCTTTGCAAAACCCTAAGCAGTGTGATGGAGCTGTTGTCACCAGCCTCGAGTGCTCGCGCTGAGGCTGAAGCTGTTTCTGAGTCCTGATGATCTCCTGACTCCTGGCTGCGTTGCAGCAGCAGAATTATAAACCTGGCAGTGTTTTATTTATCTTTGCAGAGGACCAGCCTGAAAGAACCTGTCTCTGGGAGAAGACTCCAGGAAGTATCAGCACATCTGATAGGTAATGAAGTTGCTTTTCTTGCTATGCGGATAGGTGGTACATGGACTAATGACAGAGAAGCTGAAAATACCCTTCAAAAGAAAAAAAAAATCTGCTTTGGCTGCACTGCATCTCAGATACTTCTGTATTCATTGCCCTATTTCTCCCATCAGTTTCTTTCTACTTCTTTTCCACATCCTTTCCCTTCTTGTTGGCTATATCCATTCCTCTTCTCAGTTAAGCCATTCTCTTGCCTTTCCTCTACTTGTTTTCACCTGTTGTTGTCCCCTTCTTTTTCCTTCTGTTTCTCTCCTCTCTCTTGCTCACACTCCTCTCTTTCATTCCCATTTACTCTGTTTCTTGACTATTTCAAGCACCTGCCTGCTTAGGCAATGCTCAATAGTTAGGAGAACTTCATAGCCTATAACCGCCCTGCACAATAGTTGTTCTACAACCGTAATGGCCAACTATAAGCCATCAGCCTTATCTTTGCAGACAGGATTAATTCTGGCATGATGTATTATAAAATTAGCCATCCTTGGCAAAGCTACTGCCCTTTAGTTTTCACAAGAACACAATTAAATGGCATTTGCACAGTCAAGCTAGAGCAAAGCTAAGAGGAGACAGACATCATGAAGTTATTAGATTAGGAAGTTAAAACAACCACATCTCAGTTAGCTCAAGCATTCGAACACATTATATAACATTTCAGAGGTAATACAGGGAAAATGAAGCTGCTTTTGGGCACTTTCCTCCCTCCCTAGCAAGCCGTGGCGAAGTTCATGTAATAACAGCGAATAACTCAGAGGAAAATCACTACCAGATACCCAGACTTTGGGTTTGCCTAGAAGACAACTTCTACTGCGCCAGCAGAAAGGTTAACTCCATGGGGACTCCAGAGCATGCACACAGCTTGCAGTCTTTCCTAATTAAACACATTCACACACCTCATAACAAGAGCTGCTCCCTCACCCTAGGGCTGGACCCCCAGCTCGTGTAAGTCAGCAGAGTGCCCCAGAGGAGCTATTTTGATTTACATTGGCTAAAAAACCAGTCCCTGATCCTCTGTGCATGCAAGAGAGTGCTAGCATAACTGGTGAGTATCTGGGCTTAAAGAAGCCTTGCTCACAGATTTTCACTGTTTGAATAGGCACTTGTATATTCATCAATAGCAACTCAAACTGCACCTTTTCTCCAAATCAGCTTTTTATTCAGAGACAGTGCTCTGGAGCTGCTGTCCACAAGCCTGGTGTCCAGCCTGCTGGAGTGATCTCCTGCTGCCACCCATTATATGATTCAAAGGAAACAAAATAAAGCAAATTTGCCGAGCATGCCCTACTTTGTCATCATAGAGGTCCCCTAAATCACTGAGTTTGACGTGATTTTAGAAGAAGTTTATGGAACAGAACAGTTCAACCCACCAGTTTTCACACAAACTGCAGCATGGTTTTCTCCTCTAAACTGGAAAAATTCAACATTTGTCCAGCCCCCCCCAGATAAGCACAGATACTCCACTAGGAAACCACGAATCCTACTGCAGTTGTCCTTTAGATGAAAGGAGTTACGAGATGGGTAAAGAGGATTTTTATTTTAGGGTAATATATGTAGTCCCTTGGAGTTTGTCTAGGCCAAGTGTCCCAGGCATTCAAATCATTACAGAGTGATAACACGCTCTCTGCAAACCGGGCTCAACCTCTGATGACCCTCACAAGTTTTACGCACGAATCCTGCTCAACACAGCTCTCCGCCCACCCACAGCCAAAGGAGCAAAGCCCAGGAGCAGACCAGCTTAATTTACTGCTGTTTAAAAACAGACGCTGGCCCTCTATTTATCTCCATCAAGAGAAAAAATACCCAAGCTCCTCAAATGAAAAGCCCTGCAGGATTTTGCCTGCTTGAATGTGGAATGGAGATCTGACAATAAAAAGGACATTTCATTTGTCTTATTAGTGGCTGACTACCGTGGAAGGTGTTCAATCAATTATACTGATCTCGGACTCCTGAATTATTGATAGCGAGAGCTGGATTACACTCCCAAATGCTTTTAGCTTAATTGCCCGACCCATCATTGCTTCATTTTCCTTTTCTTATGTATATATTTTTTTTTTTGTTGTTTCAGATTTTACCTATAGCAGCTTGCCAGTGGCTGACCCTGTTATTTTGCTGCCGTTGCCAGCAGTGCTGGTGCTGGTGCATGGAGCGAGTGCCGAAGCCTTGCTCAGGCAGTGGTTGTAGGGTGCAGGCAGACAACATCAGGGTGGTGCTGGCATCCTGCAGAGACCAAATGGGACTGGGGAGAAGAACAGCATCTTCCTGCTATGAAGACAAAGTGTGAGGGGTTCAGAGGTGCCCCACTTCCACTCTCCCTTCCTAATCTCTACTTTTTATAGCTCTCAGTCCCTTCCCAGGTTCTTCCCTTCATATTCATGCTCCCCTTTGCTTCATGTCCCTTTTCTTCCCTCCCCTGCCACCCAGAAATGCAATGCAGCACAGATCTGGAGCTCATCTGGGCCAGCGTACCACCTCCAGCAGCAGCTGAATGGTGCCCAAGTGGCCCTTCCCACCCCACCTCTGGCCGTACCAGCTCCCCTGAAACACTTTTAATTTTCCTCTCCCCACACAACACTTCCCAGCCTCTTCTCATTTCCCCCTCTGACACCCTTTCCCCTATTTTCCAGACTGGACACATCCCTCCCTCCTCCACTTTTAGCAGCGGGCAGTTTGGTGTGAAAATCAGCAGGATTAGGGAACACGAGTAAAACAGTCAAAGAGGGCTGACAGAGATAACAAGTGTCATCGTGTGCAGGGGTTTTGAGTAATCTTGTGTGCACGCAAGCCCCGAACTGCACTGACCTCAATTGTTTAACTCTCACTGACGTACCGGGACATTAGCAAAGACAGATTCACTGTATTTGAGTGCGCTCCATATTTTATGGACTAAGAACATCTTAAATGCCTTTAAAGTGCAGCTCCCTGCGACTCTCTTGCAGGCTAACCCAAAGCAGAGAGACAAGCACAAGTGGATTTATAAGGACATGGGAGATGTTTCACAGTGAGAGAGGAGAGAGAAAGAGGGGGAAAAAAAGCAAAATGAGATGGGGAAGGGTCTGAAAAACAGTTGAAATAAGCAGAGAGAAGAGGTGTAAAGGAAAAGGAGGATACAAAAAAAGCAGAAGGAGAGAAGAAGAGAAAGTGAGAAGTAAAGAAAAAGATGAGGAAAAACTTGCTTGTGGAAAATGACAGACAGACAATGTTTGGGAGGACTGGAACTGCTGGTGCCAGCTTTGAAACAGGTTATTTCTGTGATAACAGGAGCATGATACGATCAGTGTTCTGGCTAGAGCACAGTGCCGGGGGATACGATCAGAGAGAAATAAAAGCTGGAACAGCAAAACTGCAGTGCAGGTGAATTACACGATAGCTTGTAAGGATTTAATAAAAAAAAAAACAACAACAATGGTTATTGCAGGATCCATCTGAATATTTTCTTATTTTCTGGGAAGTTTTTACAGAACTCTGCTGTTGGATTCAGACAAGACGAGAGATCTCTGGGAAATTATTAGAAATATAAATAATACTGGGAAATGTGTCATTTTGCAATTTTCTAGATGGCAGTGGAGGATTACTGTTACCAGCAATACTTGTGCTGTGCCCTTCCTGGATGTAATAGGAAATAGATTTTTTCCCCCTTGAAATAACATCAGAGCCAGCAAGAGGCAATTTTAGACTTGGTTGAGACAAACAGTGAGGACACTATGGAAAAGTGTTTGCCCAAGTGTTGACTAGTAGTGTTTAAATCACAAAGTATAAGAAACAGCAGGTAGCCAAGTCATTAATTTCCAAAAGGCAACGGTGAAAAATTAAAGGGATTAGGGAGTGAGTCACTTGGTATGAAGAGCACAGGGATTATAAAAAAGAAGCTCGAAATTTCTCCATGACAAGTGCACAAATACCAGGATTAGATTACAATAATGCTTACTGCGATCAATCTCACCACGTATTGCAAGATTACGTTAATCCTCGGTGCAAGGAAAGGGTTGACAGGAGCATTCAAGAGGAATGGGAAAAGGAGAAGCCAACAAATCCATGTCTGCTAAATTACCATGTGGAGGGATGAGAACTGCCTAATGAACATTAAAGCCATCAGGAAAGGGGTTGGGGAATGTATAAGGAAAAAAGGAAGATAGGGTAAAAAGGAAGAACATTGCTTTGGTTTTCAGCAAAAAGGAGGTTACTTGATACTGGGGCAACAGAGATCAGGAATGGAGATAGAGGACAGATAACAATAACTTCCCACATCCTCCAGTGTAGGAACTGAATATCCTTGTGTCAGAATTACTGTAACCAAATAGATAAAGATTTAAGAGAGGAGGGAAGGAGGGAGAGGAGTGAAGAAGAGAAAGGAGGGAAGGAGAGAGAGGAGGGAAGGAGAGAGAGGAGGGAAGGAGATAAAATAATTAATTAATTACAGGTCTGTTTCTTATTGCACTCCAGTGGGATAATATGCCCTACATAGGGAATCCCTGGCGCAAACAAGCAAGCTAAAGGATTAACCAAAAGTGCCAACACATTGTGTGGAGAGGCAGATAACTGGGCCAGAAAGAGTTAATGGCCATTTTTTGTCACAGTGGCTAAAGAGACGTCTGTGTGGCATCTTATGAGCAAGACAAGTCTTTAGTATGACAACGGGTAAGCGAACAAACGTCAGAGGCAGGAGCAGATGATGCAGGGGCAGCCATCCACGGATCTCAGCAGGCTGCAGGAACAGGGCTGGCTGGGCAACCGGCAGACTCCAAAGCCAAAGCCTTGGGGGATGGATGCTCCTCAAGGTAGGTCTCCTCTTTGTGCGTATTTTCATTGCTGGGACAGAAGCGGGATGCTAAATATGAGAAATGCCAGCTACCAAGTCACAGACACATCTGCATCCATACCACCAAAATCCACAGTGGGAGCACTGGGAAGGTTTGCACCAAGAGCCCCAGACAACACAAGAGGCAAGCATCTTTCCTCTTGAAGCCCTTCCTGCTGCCAGACACAGCCTGAAGACTGGGGAAGAGCTGAAATGCGAGGAAAATGAGATGCCAGAAAGGCTTGCATCTCCCCAAACACAGGGTGTGGACCTGCCCCGTTCACCCACACCACTACAGCCCCTCTCCTGCTCTCACACTGCCCAAGCAAGGAGGCATAGCAGCAGGTCCCTCTCCTATCCTGCTGTAACAGAGGAGATCCAGAGCTGCCTTTCAACAGGTCACAGCCAGCAGAGAAGAACTGTATGGAAATGAGGAGATGCTTTGCTTACACCAAGGCACCCCGGAGAATGATTTCATTCACAATAAATCTCCTTTCGTAACAGTGGCTATAGCGAGGGGCTAGGCTATTCAGCTATTCTACCTCGCATTTAATTCCACTGATTGAAGTTATTCCCAATTTATGATGCTTAACTGCAGAACTGGGTCCAAGTTTCCTGTTGCTGCTCCACTGCATCCTCACGTTTAAATTTCTCACTGCCTGTGTTTGTCACGGTGCTAAGAAACATCCTGAGAGATTCAGTATTGCATTGAACTTTCCTTGGCCATCATTTTGGGGCAGCTGCTGAGACCTTCTCCCACTCTCCAGGACGAGGTGCTACTACACAGCTCCGGTGAGCTGGAGCTGCCAAAGCCACCAGAATGTTCCCAGCCCAAGGCTACTCGTGGATGAAGCCACGGGTCCACCCTGTGGCAGCACCACAAGATCTGGGTTGGCCTCAGTCCTTCATGGCCCCCTTCCAGCCCAGGGGCTGGCAGGACGTTGGTGCATGCCCAGGTCTCAGATCCCAGTGTGTTCCCAAGTCTATGCCTGGGAATTATTAGCTAGAGAGCAGAGGTGCTAATTGCCAAGTCCAGCTCCAAGGCTGGGAGCCCAGAACAGTATCTGAGGTGTTCAAACATTAATCCAGTGGGAGCACAGCTGTGAGATTCAAGGCATTTGAAATTATTTTGGGATAGCATATTAAAATAGTGAATACAAGCAAGTTTGGGTAACTTTTTTTTGTCTCTCTTATTTTTTTTTTAATTGACCTTTAAAGAAAATGGACTGCTTTTCCAAGAGTATCATTCACAAGTATGATCCCCTCTTTGCAGGTTTGGGGTTGAAGCATTTTGTATAACATGCAAACTCATGCACAAACATCTCTGATAGAAGATGAAACCTTCAACATACAAACTGAGACTCTGATCTTGTCCCAGGTCTCCAGGAGAGGCCAGTGACAGCTCCTCCTGCATCTAACAAAACCAGTTATGATGCAGCTTGGTGTCACCACACAGTGGTACAGCTCCTGACACAGACAGACCTCCTTATGGATGCAGTATTAGCACCCCAAAACCTCTGCATTTGCTCGCTTAGCCTCAGCATCCGCAAAGACACAGCCTCCTAGAGAGGCAAACTCATCAGCATTGTGCTCAAAATGTCAGTGCAGCCATGCAGGAGCAGTTTTCTTCCACAGAGCTACTGCCAAGCATTTTCCGACACATTTCTTCATATTACTTAAGCTATTATGACCATGACCCAAGGCATTTCCTGGGGACCAAAGAACAGCTGAAAGTACCAGGCACACAGACCATTAACCCCGGACTGTTGTTACCTGCCAGCTTGAGCATCACAGACTACAAGTCCCCCTGCATCCCCCGTCAGGGTCTCCTGCTGCTACCGCAGCACAGATAAAAACTACAAAAGCTCTTTTTGCACAGGCAAACCAGAGAAAATGAGAAAGGAAAAGAAATAAAAGGAGCTTCCTTTGGTCATTGTAAGGAAAAAGAGGAATGCTGGATAGATTGGGACAGAGGAAAAGGCTGCATCAGGACTCTGGGGAAGGTCCAGGTTTCCTTTCAAAAGCTCTCATCTCCCTTCTTACGTGCTTGTGCATCACACTTCTGGGATGCTGGGGGAAGCAGGTTTGGGCCATGAGTGTGCAGAGAGAAGCCAGGGGATGGGGAGCCTCCTGGGACTGTTCTGTGCTGTGCTCCTTCAGCTCAGCAGTCCCTGTGCTGCAATGCCTGAACAAGAGAGCTGAGTCTGCCGAAGTCCCAAGGGCCGAGATGAGATCTGTACTGCCAGCCCTGGATTTTACACTCACCCTGAAACCAGGAGAGTGGAAATATTAGGCAGGCAAATCCATTACCTGCACTGCTCAATGAGGCTTTTTTTGATATCTCCTGTCCCCCAAAGAGAGATGCTTACTATACACTGGGGTGTTGAGACACCTTCATTTCCATTTCCAATTCCCTTTTATTCAGCAGCCAGCTCTCAGCAGCCATCCACACAAGCTCCCATCTCTCCACACGCAAAGAGCCTTCCTCCCCAGCCTCTTCTGCACAAAATACCTCCCACTGACCCCCAGCCACCCTCTCTGACCTTTATTGCACACTTTGGGCAGGAGCATAGCTTTTCAGATTAGTCCTCCAGCTCCTCCATCACTTCAACCAACCTTACCCCTACTTGTGCTGGAGCACCTAGTGTCACCAGAAAACACTGCTTTCAGCCCCCTTTTCAACAGAGACATGGTTTATTGTCCCCTAAGTAGCCCTTCACAGTTCCCCTTCTCAATCAGCACTGGGTAATGGTTTCCAAGGGACCATAATACTTAGCAGCACAGTAATTGAATGATATTATTAACAGCAGCAGCATCTGTGTTGTCTGTTTAATTAACTGGAGAGCAAATGAGGCCCTAAGAGTCATTAGTCTGATCCTTTATTGTTTTCCTAATGATCTGCAGCTTCTCTTATTTGATTATTGGCTAAGAATCCCCTTTACCAAAAAATGCACTTTTAATAAAATAATAACAAAACAACTCTCTATACTCCTGACTGACACATATTAGTTCCCTCAAGCTGCAGATTAGACAACTGTAAACTTCTACTCTAAATCCTCCAAAGACACCATCTCTGCTACTTCTTGAGCAGCTGAAGGGCAATGGAAGACATCTCAAGGAAAGAAAGAACAAAGCTGCAATAAATGTCGTAATGGCACACAGTTTGCGAGTGACAAAAGCCAGGCTCACCCTGCTGACACCCATGGGAGCTCTGCAGGAGGCAAGACCACCCTTGCAGACTGCAGGGCACAAAGGAAGAGGTACACTAACCCAACACCGCTGATCACAGCATTTCATTCCACTTCTGTACTGAAAAAGGGATGGGGACCAAGTGATGAAGACATTCTCCCCATCCTCAGTTGGGCTGAGGTTCCATCCACACCCATTTAGCAGCCATCCTGGCTGGGTGTTTGGGCTGAGGTTCCTTGCTTGACAGCTGGTTATTGGCTTCTCGGCAAGGGGCATATGGAAATTTCCATGAAGATGCTCCGAACTGCAGTTATTTAGCTTATCAAGAAGCACAGGCAATTGGCATTAACCAATTTAGAAGAAAAAAATCCCATCTCAGACAGGAAGGATGTCTTGCTGTTTGCAGCCTAGGATATTTGCTCCTGCAAAGTCTGTAAGTTAAGCAGCAAAGGGTGCTTAAAGACATAGTCACATACAGATCTGGGGATGTACCATTGTGTGTTACATATTCTCTCCCATGGCCGATCCTGGAAGTCCTACAATTCCACAGCCTATCTTTAGCCTAATTAAGCTGGTTTCTTTAGCCGAATTTAGCTGGTTAAGCCCCCAGTGCAACATCTACCAGCCGTCACACTGCAGCAGGTACCTGGGCTGCCAACTGTATGCATGGCAAACCCCATCCTCACCCCAACATCACTCTAATGCCCTTGGACATTTGTGGACTTGGTGGCACTGCCTCTCCAGACCCTAATCTGAAGGCCACTGTGCTCAAACACGAGCCTTACAGAAGAGAGATGCCATCTCCTTCCTCATCATCAGTCAACACTAAAGGCAGACTGAGAGGAAGGGCATGGATCTACAGCTCTATGTAGGTTTAGTAATTTTTTACTGTCATCTGTGGGTCTGATTATCAAGGGGATCTCTGAATAGCAAGTCCTTCCTGGCTGCTCTGTCCTAACTCCCAAATGCACCTCACTGCATAACACAGTCAGTGCCAAGCGATAAAACAAGGGGAAACAGCCTCAAGTTGTGCCGGGGAGGTTTAGGTTGGGTATTAGGAAAAATTTCTATACTGAAAGGGTTGTGTGGCATTGGAATAGGCTGCCCAGGGCAGTGGTTGAGTCACCATCCCTGGAAGTCTTCAAGAAACGTGGAGATGTAGAACTCAGTAGCGTGGTTTAGTGGTGGACTTGTCAGTGCTAGGTTAAAGGTTGGACCAGATGATCTTTTACAACCTGAGTGATTCTCTGATTCTGAGTCTAAGACCAAGGAAGAGGATTTGAGGGGAACTACAGAAGGAGAGCTGCCTGAATCTCCATGATCTCAATGCAAAATCCTGCAGGAGTGATGGACTATTTATCTGAATTGTCATTTAGAAGAAAAATAAACCCGTTTTTTCCTGTCAGAGCCTCATTCAGCTCAGTTCCATGTTTCATCAAACTACTTCTCCTTGCACATATTACATAAATACAGAATGAAGAATGAGAACAAGTGGATCCTGTGGCTAAAAAGTCCTAAAAGAGTTCTGTTTTTTGGACATTTCTTTGGAGCTTGAGACTGACACTTCACTAGACCAACTTCTTAGTTACAGACTAGCTCCCTGACAATTGCAGGTGTCTCTGTTTCTGACTTGCTCACCTGGAAATTTTGCTGCATTTCTAAATGGATGAGGGATTTATTTGTAATCCCCAATTTGTTGCTGTTCCCTCCCTTCCTGGATCCTGGTGCAACAGCTGTTGGCTGCTTCCTGCTCACTGCATGGATGAAAAATAAATGAAAGAACACGTGAGCTTTGTGGCTTCCTGTACATTTAGAATACAGCAGCTCCTTCACACTGAGTATAACAGCAGGTACAATAAGAAGTCAAGAAAGTTGCTGTTCCCTGGATGATGTTACCAGCATGACTGCTGAAAGAACCTCAGACATCAAGGAATCACAGAATCCTTTTGGGTCTGGAGATCCATTTATAAATTCAAATATTTTTTTAAAAGGCATTTAAAAATGTCTCAGAAGTTGTGCTGAAATCTGACAGGTACAATCTTTCTCACGATTCAGTTGGAGATTACCCCCCTCCAAGAAACAGCAGCCGAACTTTGGTACAGCAGGTTCCAGTACTGATTGGAAATGGGCAAAAAAGGATATATGCAGTATGCTTCAGAGGAGAAACTAAATGATAAGAAATAAGAACATTTTTCAACTCAGCTGCTAACCAAGTGACTACAAAGAGTCTTAGCCTGTCAAGTTTGCTGTTTACTGTCTCTGTAAACTGGGAGTAGTGGTGTCTGTCCATCAGTAAGCGACAAAGGCTGTGAGATTCCTGAACAGCAAGCATTGGGCACAAAAATATTCCCAATAAACCCGACTGATCTGTGCTTTTTTTCATTTAAGGGTCATCCTTGGGATAACTGCTTGGGAAGTCATCCCACTGGCTCCTCCCAGGCTTCCTTGTCCATGTTATTCACAGGTAAAATAGACATGAGACCTCATAAAAGAGCTTCACACATGTTCATATGTCAAGAGACCTGCTCCTACACCACTCCTGTCTCCAGATGCCCATTCGCCTTTCCCCTTTTGTGCGTTCACCTAGTTACAAAATGCCAGCCAACTACCACACATCTCCACGGGAGGTTATTCTCTAAACTAACACATCTGACTGCAAATCTGTACTGTACTCAACCTGGATTTTAACCTTCCATAATTTCTCCCCATTACTGCTAAGTGCTATGCCCTTTGACTAAGCCAAATCATTCCCCTCTTTCTTTGGTTTTTACATCCATTAAATTTTTGTAGCTAGGTAGCAAAAGCCCTTTTACTCATCCCTTGGACAAACTCTCCAGATTTAACCCTCCACTAGTATTTCACACTGCCTTCCCACTGCTTTTCCATGCATTTCCTGGTAGCACATACCTTTTGGTTTCAGGCTTACAAAGTCTGAACATCTTCCCTTCCAGAAGGTAGGAGAAAGGGGACTCCCCCTTCTCAGCAGGATACACCACCTTCAGCCGCTTCCTTTTCCTTCCCAGGGGCTGTACTGGTGATTGCTTCTCCCCTCCGTGCCTGTGCTTATAGGAAGTGTTGCACACTTTATACCATGGCATGAAGCCATCTACTTATCTCCTAGCACCTACAGCATATCTGGAGGTCATGTCCAGAGCCCAGTGGGATTCACACACCAGCTGCAATCTCCAACCTTGTCTACTTAACATCTTTCCAGTTGTGCTGGCATGCTGCAGCTTTAAAAAGTGAAGCATCTGAAGGAAACGAGAAGGGAATAAACAGGGAAGGATCCCAGCTCTGTGGGAACCCCCTAGAAAGGTGCATTCGAAGGAAGCCACAGCTTTCTACCAAATAATAGAGCAGGTGGCAACGTCACACACTGCAGGAGCCCGGGCAGTGCCAACAGGCAATGCAGGGAACGAGAAATCTTGGCTCCCACTCTCTGCTCTCCACGTGAAGCCACTGAGCGAAACTACATAATCCACTTAAGCATGAGTCTCATTTTCTGATCTCTAGATGTAACGAGGTGGCAGGATCTACGGCCTCTCTGACCATATCTAAAAGGTGCATGGGGAAGAGCTGCCAGGCTTGGTTTCACAGGGCGTTCCTTGCTGCACTTGTTGAAAGTGGCCACAATTAAAGCAAGGAGAAAGCAATCCCCACCAAGAGAAACCCATCAGGCGATGCAAACACTATACTGGAATCTGCAGGACCTTACCCAGCCAGAGGCTGAATTTTAGGTAATTGATTTCCTGAAAACTTGGTCTTTGCCAGAACTGCTGCCTATTGAACTGGCTTTTGCAGCGAAACAGCTTACTCAGCTTATTCAGCAGATCTTTTCTGGTGTGACTGTGGGAGGGGGACTGGTGGGAGAAACTTCTGTAGCTCTGAAGCAGAAACTAGGCTGTGCTGGGGACAGCATCAGTAGCAAACGAAGGCAGCTGCGAGCCTGCGGCAGAGTTAGGAGCAGAACCCAGACCCAACAGTGCTGCCGACAGCTAAATCATGCCTAGCCTTCCGCCCAGCCACAGCATAATTGTCTCCTAAGCTGGTTAGCCTGCTTTTTGTCCATGTCCTGACTCCCTAAGATTGTTTCTTGCATAAAGCAACATGTCCCATCCATCCAGCATTGCCTCGTTTCTGGTGTTCTTAAGGCTGCCCTCAGCAGGGATTACTGATCTTGCTTAGATTTACCAAATCATTTTGTAATGATGAACACTTTGCTTGGTAACCTTGCAGCTATCAATTGGAACAGACTCAGGTCCTTAATCTGTGCCTGTATGTGTCATAAATATGCTTATAAGCCAAATGTAATGAACCTCATTGCCCAGCACTAGCCACAGGGCTGATGGTTCAAAGAAGAGCTCTCTTCGTGTAAAAATACTTCCTTAGTGGGTAATCAATGTTTTACCTGGCAAGGATGTCTTCTTTCTTGATCTATGCAGAAAACATTTTTCTTGCTCTGAAATTCATAACCAGATACGTTGTCACCGCCCTCAGAATTAGTCAGCTGCAACTCTAAAAAGCCAGCCTCACCCTTCGAGCAACAAGCTGCTTTGCATGATCATCAGAAGAGGTAAGAGGAGGTAACAGGCTGATTTCAACACCTACCGTGACAGGAGAATAACATTTAATTTCCCTAGCCCCTGATGAGCCCAATTTCTTCCCCTGTCACATAATCTGCAATAAATAACCCATCAAGCCTTTCACAGGTGGCCTGCTACAGAGCTGTTCGGTGTAACATATGCACTTTATTGTCCCCATTGCATCATTTGACAGCAGTCCACCTTTAAGCTGTATTTTTGATTTAAATCTCACTCAGAAAAGACACGTCTATTAAAAAGACATACATGCATCAGCCACCATCACCAGTAACTTGCCCCTCTGCAGAAAACTGAAGTGACTTCTCCTGGATAATCCCATTTCATCTCATTTGTCGCTCTGTGGTGCCTTCTTGTTAACCATTGCACTGCTGCCTCCACTGGGTTATCTGTTAGGGTATTAGACTCATTAGCTTCTCTGTACCCTTGTGTCAAAATAAGTCTAATTTGGGGTTCAGGAGTTGAGAGGAATGTCACCATCATGCATTCACTGTAAAAAGGGAGATGCTGGATTTCCTTGCTTCAGAATTAAGTACCACTTCATTTAAACTTGCACTTGCACATCGACACGTCACAGCACCTTCAGTGGATCACTATTCTCATGCTGCATTAACGATGGGTTTAAGCAACCCAATCTAGTGCGAGGTGTCCCTGCCCATGGCAGGGGGCTGGAACTAGATGATTTTTTTTTTTTAAGGTCCCTTCCAACCCAAACCATTCTGTGATTCTGTGGACAGCTCTGACCGGGACCGCAGTGAGGCATTGGGCAAACCTTGGGATGTGTGCTCACACTTACTAGCTGGATGGACTCGGGGTGGAGAACAACTCCTGCATGTGCTCCAAGTGCTCACGTTTCCCTACAAATATCAGATGCCCCTCGAGCCTTTACAGGACAAAGCAACAAGTCTGGGGGGAGGTGATCCTTCACTTGTTGTCAGAACGGGCATAAACTGGAAATAAGCACCCTGTAAAGGAGCACTTTAGCGAAGCACAACGTACCAAGCAGGAGAAATGTTTCACCGAGACAGATCTATTGCCTCCGAACACTCCCTAAGAGCGAAGGAGCCAGCTCCAGTAGCAGCTGTTCACACCAATATGTTTTCCACCCTTACCTCGCGTAACCTCTGGATTCTCGCTGAATCTTGCCGGGGCTTTGAGAGGAGAGAGGACGTCAGGGCCAGGACCAGTACATTGTGCTCTAAATGATTGATCAGAGACTTCCAGCTTGCTTAAAGTAGTAATTTGATGATAAAAATCCTAACAATATCCTGCTCCCTTCAACCTCAATATGCTATAATCTTATTTAACACAATGAAGAAAAAAAAAAAGAAAAGAAATCTTGTAGTGAGCAGGCACCAGAGGGAATGTGGGCTAGAAAAGGATATTACAGTATCACTTCAGAGAGCGCCATAAATAAATCTTTGCCCGAGATAGGTAGGCAGATTGGTGCAGCTCCACACAAAATTGCACTGCTCTACAAGACAGTGACTCATCAAATTCTCCACTTCTGATAATCAGCCCAACCAGGATTTCATTACAGCGAGGAAGAGAAGCCAGGGACGGGAACCATCTCTCAGCCTGGCTAGAAAACGTCTCACCATCAAAGTAAGGAGTGGGGACATTTGGGTATAGTTCCTGCTCCCCTTGCTCATTTTCAGACCAACAATGTGAAGACTCACTGAAGGACAGTGTTTGTGGCCAAGGGGCTCACTGCTGGGCTCCCCGGTACAAGAAAGACAGAGTGAGTCCAGCAAAGGGCCATGAAAATCATTAAGAGAGGGCATAATCCTTCATAGGAGGAGAGGCTAAGAGATCTGGACCTGCTTGAGCTTAGAATGAAAGAATGGTTTGGGTTGTAAAGGACCTTAAAGCCCATCCAGTTCCAACCCCCTGCCATGGGCAGGGACACCTCCTACCAGACCAGGTTGCCCAAAGCCCAACCTGGCCTTGAACACTTCCAGGGATGGGGCATCCACAGCTTCTCTTTAAAAATAATTTATTCTGAATGTCTAATCTAAATCTACTATTTTTTTTAGTTTAAAGCCATTACTTCTTGTCCTATCACTGTACTCCTTGACAAAGAGTCCCTCCCCAGCTTTCCTGTATCCCCCTTTAGGTACTGGAAGGCCACTGTAAGGTCTCCCCGGAGCCTTCCCTTCTCCTGGCTGAACAACCCCAACTCCCTCAGCCTGTCTTCATAGGAGAGGTGCTCCAGCCCTCTGGTCATGGCCTTCCTCTGAACCTGCTCCAACAGGTCTATGTCTTATATTGAGGGTCCCAGAGCTGAACACAGTACCCTGCAGAGCAGAGGGGGACAATCCCCTCTCTTGCCCTGCTGGCCACGCTGCTTTTGATGCAACCCAGGATATGGTTGGCTTTTCTGCACACATTGCTGGCTCATGTTGAGCTTCTCATCCACCAACACCCCCAGGTCTTCCTCCTTAGAGCTGCTCTCAATCCATTCTCCACCCAGCCTGTATTTGTGCTTGGGATCGCCCTGACCCAGATGCAGGACCAGCATGGGGGATGGACTAGACAATCTCCAAACCACTGCAACACGTGCCTGTAAGCTTGTGAGATGATGTCTACCCATGCCCCACAAAACACTCTAACTGCAGGGTCCCTTGTGTTTAGTGTTCATTTTATTTTTCTTAAAGAAAAAAAAAAAAATCAATTTATCAACAAAAGACCTTCCCCTTGGGTCTCCAGGGAAGACACCACATTCCCGATATAGATGTGCACTAGAGGCTGTCTGGCAAAGCCCCCACCTCAGACCACTCTCCCTCCTTGCTGGATTACAGATTGGCAATAAATCCAGGAATCCAAATGAGCACTTTCCATAGTCACCAGAGTAACCAGGCTTTGTTCAGGTGCACATATCCAAAGCAACACTCTTGGTGTGTCACAGACTGGTTTTCTACCTTAGTTATAGGATGCCCCATGTAGGAGATGGCTGATATGTGCACAGACAACCAGGAGGGTTCAAGACTCCCAAGAGAACCTGGCTGTCCTCAATTTATTGCTGACTGAAGCTTATTCCCTCCTGTACACTATCCAACAGATCTTTTCAGTTACCTTTTATGCAGTCTCCTTTTTCTTTTGGTTAATTATGCCCATCATCTCCTTGTAGAACTCAAACTGATGCCTCTGCTCCTTGAACTATTTCACATTGCTCCTAAATCGAGGTTTGGTCAGGGGTGCAACAGGCAGAACCAGGCCTTTATCATCATCCCTTTTTAGACACGTTCATCCAATTCCACTGAACACATTATTTCCTGAAAATAGATAATTCCACCTCTTCATCGCCCAGGCCAAGTGAGCATTCTGCAGGTCAAAGGCCTGTTATCATTTTGTTTTCCTATTTCCATGATCTTCTTCTTGCTTAGAACAAAGAGACACCAAAGCCAGTTGGAGGCTTTCTGGCTAGACCTCCTTTTCACAATAAACTCCAATCTCCAACTATTCACCTCCTCAAGCTGACAGCAGTCCAATCATCCTTTCCCATTTGTCTTTTCCGTTACTTCCCCCAAGCTGGGAACTTTCTACAAGGAGCCTTCCAATACATGCAGCAGGCTTAAACACAGAATCCTGGAAGAATTCAAGCAGTGGTGAGTGAGTTTGGTATTATTTCTGCTTCCCCTGAAATATTCCTTGAATGCTGGATTCTGTACTTACCACCTCGAACAAACGTGTGGAGCATTTTATTGCAACCAGACAATAAACCAGAACTTCAGCTGGAGTAAGTACATCAGGTGCTGCAGAATTCATGCAGGTATGCCACCCCATGCCAGCTGAAGATATGGTTTAGAAGATTTCAGGGTGCCCTTAAAAATAACTGATCTATTCCACACCTGGGGGAAATGATACCCCTGTGATGAGCTGGGAAGTCGTTAGGATACTACTGATGATTACAGGAACGTTATGATTTTACCCCTCAAACATCTTATTTGGACACCTCCAAATGATTACCACTAATTTTTGTTTAAAGATCTTCCATGCACCGTTTCCTTCTTTTTTTTCTCCAAGGTGGCATGCCTTGTCCCTTGCCCACCAGCACCTTCTATAAAAAGGAGAAGGAAAATTCAACCAGACAGAAGTATGCAATACAAAACTGCCACTCTGTGCCCTGGCCCGTGCTCTGCAGCAGAAGAATAGGGCAATTCATACCCAGGGAAGGAAAGTTATGCACAGCAGCACGTATCACTTGCTCCCAAATTAGGTAGTTGATTTCAAAGGAGCAGCATTTATATGTGCAGAGCAGCTACTTAAGGTTGTTCACAGAGGCTTTATGGTTGTCTCCAAGCTCCAGAGAGCTCAGCTCATGATAAGTAAAGCACCTGGATTCCAGGTGGGAGGATGCTAATCTAAACCTGAATTTAATACATTACAGCTCTCTATAACGTTTGCAGAACGGTTTCTCTGTAAGACAGCATGTACAGAATAGACATTAGAGGAATGGATAGGAAGAATTTGTCAGTATATGTTTGCTTCATGCAGTTCTAGGCTCCCATACCTTACTTAGGCCACAACCCCCACAAACAGGGTAACTGTCTCTTCCATCCTACTGAGCCTTTTTGGGTCTTGCATGACTCTCAGGTGAATTATTATTTCCAGTCAAATTATCCCATGAAATTTGCACAGTCAGGAGTCCTCCTCATAGTCTTCCTCATAGGCAGGGTGAGATCAGGAAAACAGCAGACCATGGTGGAGAACCCACACGAATCCCTTTAAACATAGTGATAAGCTTTTTTTTTTAACCATTTTTTACCCGTTTCCCACATTGTATTAATCAAAGACCACCAGATCCACGCAAGCACTAGAACCCAAATTCTACTAACAGTGGACAGAAAGGGCAGAAATTTCCCCATTTGGCTCTTAGTTTAGATGTTTGCTTTCCTTGCTCACCTTGCCTTTGAAGGTCTGGGTCATCAGCCCTTCACACAAGGGACTTTTTCTTCACACCACGCTGAAACATGCTTAGCTTTCAGCAGGGATGTAAAGGGAAGCTCAAACTCTTATTTTTGGGTCTGTAAGGAGGCAATATCCTCCCTATCTATATATTTTTCATGCAAGAATGAACTATATAGTGACACAGAGCAAGAATTCAGATCTAATGCCGCATCCCCATGTCGAGACCTCACTGCTGTCTGTGAGACAACCTTGAAAACAGGATAAAACCAAGATAAGCCACTTGTGGCATCTCTCCATTCCTAGTGAAATACATTTCTGAATGGAACAGAGGTTTTCTGTTGTTAATTCCGTATCTCCTTACTTCTAGTTTACCAAAAATAAGTCGGTGTACCAACTACTGCACCAGGTGGTCAGGAGATCCTATGGGAGAAGTATGAATAAAAGTGCCAGGAACTGCTGAGTGTAATCCTGCTTTCCTGAAGTCTGTCTGAGCTGGGACTGATGGTTCACAACCTTGTCCTGAGGGCACATCAGTGGGGAACATCATGAAACGATGCCCCATGCAGCGGGGCAGCTGGCACATTGGTGTGCACAGGCTTTTTGAACATGCAGTTACCACATCATCTCCGGGGCCACAAGCATCTGTGGTTTTCCTTGACAGCCCTTCTGCACTTCCAGCCCTGATGGCATCCATTAAACTCTCCTCTCTTAGTCCTTCCTTGTTGCAGCTCTAAGGAAACAATCTGTGCTTTTTTCAGCTGGACTGGCAGGATGAAAGAATAGGGCAGTAAGGATGGATACTAGCCAAAAGCATTGCATCCCTGTCAGTGAGGGCATATGCATGTGTTGCACGAGTGTGCCTGCCTGTGTCCCTCCACCCCAGCACAGGGCGGCTTTATTCCCAATTAGCAAACAAATGCAATTGCAGGGCAGTGTGGTTCAGTACCTTCTCTGACTTTCTAATTTTGTTTAACATCCTGCAGTTTAGAGTCAGTTTTCAGGCCTGTTCAAAGGCCAGGGGTATGATGAAAGTCACTGGCCAAGGTGTTCCTGGGGATGCTCTCTGATGGGTATAACATCACTGCTTCTTGGCTAGCTCCTGTGGCTGCCCCAGAAACCCCCTGAAGGTGAAGCAACATGGACTGAAAGGTGCAGGATCAAAACACCCCATCTCCTGGTGACCTGCTATCTGCAGATCACTGACATGGCCATTAAGGACTATGAAGTCAGTGCATGCCTAAGGAAGGGTCTGAGCCACCCATCCACACACGTGCATTAAGTCTGCAGATGAAAACCATCTTGATGTGATTAAGGTTGAACAGCAGCGACTGTTTTTGACCCAGACCTTTCTTTTTTTCTAAGGTTTTCAAATCAAGCAGAACATATCCAAAGGGGGTTTATTAAAAGGAGAAACCAATGCCTTCTAAAAATGTATTGTAGGGACATTAGAAAGTTATTACTATTACTAAAGTTCAGCACTAACAAAATTATTTGTTGGAAAGAAAAGATTATGCTTTATTCATTTTAGAAATTACCCATGATTAAGGATTACTGTTTCTGGATCACTGTTGTTATCAACTGGCACAGCAGCCCTGAAGCAAGGCTTATTCCCCACATCTCACCCCTGAAAGACCTGCCCTGCCCATAGCACATGTGGGTGCTGATGCTGAACATGATGCAATGAACGGCAACAGACAGGCAGGAGGGGAGAAGGCAGCCTCGATGAAGGGAAGGTCAAGCTTTACACCCAGGGCTGGGATACAGGGATGCCAGAATCAGTTGCTGGCATTAAATTTCTTCCTGGCCAGGGCATTTTCTATGCCTCAGCTCTCTGGTGACAACTGAAGGATGCGGCACTTGCCTGCCTTCATGAGCAAAGGGAAGATGTGATCCCTGTGTCACATTTCATCAGTGTCCTAAGTGTTTGTTCAGCAACAGACTACAGCATCCTTTGCACAGGGGGCCTTTCCTCCTTCCTTGCCCTGTTTGCTACCTTTTCAGCTAACAGCAACAGCAGCAGCACTGCAGGGAACGGAGGTGAGGCAGGAGGAGAGCAGATGACCTCTGAGCAGCAGCTGCAGAAGCCCAGTTAGCTAATGCTGAAGCAGCAAACAGCCACAGGCAAAACAGACACGTCAGATACCTCTGGTGGTCACATCTCAACATGCATGTCAAGTGGCTTGAGAAAAAAGAAGAGTAAAGACCCGGCATGCTCATTTCCCCAAGCAACCCATCCCTATCCCTGGTACAGGGGACTGATGTTTCGCTCACAGGATCAGTGATCCCCATCAGCAAGCATCCTGCATCTGCCTATAGACCGGTGTCCCTCCCGTGCCAGTGTGTGTGTGCACAGTGGCAGTGTCCCAGCCTGTGCCAGGAAAAGCCAGCACACACGGGAGCATCAGGTCACTGGCAGTTTCTCAAAGCACTCTTCGGTTTTGGATGGGTTTCACTTTGCACCTCTTCAGGAAAATTGAGCTGGTGCTTTGGTGCCCAAGTGCTGGGTTGAACCGAGCTGCCCATGTCTCATTCCTGGGGTTCAGACGAACTCAAAAACTGAGCCTGAACCTGAATCAAGGCTGCTGGGTCTTTCCCAGCTGCAGTCATACACAGGCAAACTTCCCCAACCCTTGCCCAATTCATTTCAGGTTGCTCCAAGATACCACACACTGGGTCCAGACAACTTCTAGAGATCCTGAACAAAACAGCCCAAAACAGCCCTCAGGATCAAGAGCCATTTGCCCTTTGTAAGGAGGCAATCCATGCTGCGATGGAGGCCAGGCACAAGGGATTTTGCATAGAGCAGCTCTCATAACAGGGTGACATTTCCAGAGTGACATCCCTTCCCCTTCCCAGTTCTACGTCTGTTCACATCTTGAGTATTCACAGCCCATGAAATTTTCTTTCCTTTAACAATACTAGATCCTTCCCTAAAATATATACTTACACATCCATGTATTCTTATATATACAAGCATACATTACAAAAATATACAGCTGCCTCCAAGAAATGCTGTCCCCACCCAAGCCCACAAACTGATACCTGCTGCCATGCAGCCTCTGAACACTTCTCCCCTCCAAAACCAACTGCCTTTAACTTTCTTTGTACCTCTCTGTACACACTGCTTCATGAAAAGGATTAAAAGACAAAAAGCAGAACAGGGGAGTGGCAGGTGAGCTGTTCCCTGGGAGTATTAACCCTGTTAAATACGTCAATGCTAACTCATTCATCTTCTTTCCATACAGATTAAACCCCATCGCTTTCCCTTCTCCACCGTACAGAAGAACCACATGCTGCTCATCACTCTTTTTTTCCCCCTATTTGTGCTATCATTCCCCTTCTCAACAAAAGGGCGACCAGGACTGAATACAGCAGGTGGGAAAGATGAAGCACTGGTTCATCAGATTATTATTAGCCACAGTTTCCTCCACCCATTTCTTCACTCAGCTGAGTGGTCCTTTCACCGCTGCCAGTCCCCACTGCGTCCCGAGCAAATCCCTTCTTTCAGCTGTTGACAATGATGCCCCGAGGTCTGGAGGGTTAAAATGAGCACAGAAATCATCGCTGTGTACAAGGCATTTAAATCACTCCTTTTGAGCAGCGTCGCCTTGTGCTTTGCTATATTGAAATTCACGCTGGCAGTTTTTGAGGTTTATTAGGCCTTTACACAGTTGCTTTTATTCCTCAGTAGTCTTCAATAACCTGATTCGGGGCGGACCTTGTTATTAACCTCTTCCCATGCTGAGATTTGAACTCTTAACCCTCCTCTTTCCGTCTCTCCTCTTAAATATAGCTGAAGCTATGCCCCTGCCTCCCTTCTCCCTCTACACTCACCAAATCCCATTAATAGCTTCTTGCGCTGCGCTTTTTCAAAAATATCTTGAAAATCTAAATTAACTGTATTTACCAGTCCTCCACTGTGCTGTTAATCTTTCTAAAGAAATTGAGGGGTGGTTAGACACATAACTCACTATCTATATTCAAGTGCTGCAGTGTTCAAAGACATCAGCAAAGATCAGGTGGCATCGTGGTAAGCTCAGTCTACTCCAAGGGAAAGTCCTCACCCCTGTTTGTTCACAATCTTAGTCAACACAAAAAAGACAGCAAAAGGAATTGTTTCCTCTACTCTAGAAAACGCGAACGAAAGCATGCAGAATTTTACCCTTAAAACCCATGGAGTTTTGTTGCTTTTAACTTACACTTACCCTGGTGTTTTATTGCCTGTTTTTAAATTAATTTCTCAGTTATTCTTACAGCAGCTGGAATAAGACTGAGAAGTCTATAATTCTTTGGATCACCCATAGTTCCTATTAAATAGATGGATACATTGGCGTCTCTCCAGTCCTCCCTAGTCAAATTATTCATCATAAATAGTATTTATTATGAATAAAGCCCCATTTTGGTTAGCAGAACGTTTGGGAACCATCCTGATTTTCTTTAAATGTATTGATTGTTTATAAGCACTTGGCAAATAAATTTTAAGTTATTTGCAAACAATTTTCATTGACTGTTCACTTTTAATGGTCAGTTCCTGGTTGGTACTTCGTGTCCATGATCTTTTATAACTCATCTATAAGAGAAGTCACACACTGCACTGGAAAATCATTGATCAATGATAAAATGGTTTACCATTGAAAAAACATTGAATATTACTGCACTTTGGAGACTGGAAGATGCTTTCACACATCTTTTGGGGCTCTCAGTATACTTACAAAGAGAACGAAGTGACCTGAAGTTAAATGACCTCAAGTGCTCAGTCACAAAACAACAAAACTGCATTTTAATTGCACAATTCTTCCATTTCTTCAGATGCTTATGGTGATAAAAAGCATGGCTATGAACCTCCAATATAAAGCTGTTTCAAGACATTTAGATTTTCCCCACTACCCGTATTAAGACCTCTCTTTTGGGAGCTGCTCCTTAGGAAGAAAACCTTGTGCCTGTGCCCAGCCAGCTTCAGCAGGGTACATCAGAGATGTGCCCATCATGTGCTCCTGACAAGACCGGAGCCTCACAATCTCCATTTTTTCCACTACCATCTTGACTTTGCTTTGCATTGCCCTCTCCTCACTACTTCTTCTGTGGGCAAAGCATGAGCAAAGAAAGAAAAATGCTACAAAATGTAACCTTGGATTAGCTGCGACCCCAGGGTCAGGACTGTCTTTTAGTTGCTTTGATATGATGCCCTTACAGGGAAACTTTATGTCAGAAATCCTATGGCTTATAGGCACAGAGCTTTGCTTGTGGGAATAGTTTGGTGGTACTCAGAAATTTAAACCCAGGAGAGGAAAGGGATTCCCTCCCACACATCTCTTCTCACCCTGACACCCGAACCCTTCCCAACTCAACATGAACACAGCTTTGGAGTGAAGATTGACACAAACAAGTAATCAAACTTCTCTGCAATCAGTTTATTGTCCACGATTAGAATCATAGAAAAATTAAGGTTGGAAAAGACCTTCACGATCATCTGGTCCAACCATCCCCCCACCACCAATGTCACCCACTAAACCATGTCCCCAAGCACCACATCCAACCTTGCCTTGAACACCCCCAGGGAGGGTGACTTCACCACTTCCCTGGGCAACCCGTCCCAATGCCTGACAGCTCTTTGTGAGAAGAAATGTCTCCTGATTGTTTTAATAGTTGAAGAGCACCATCCTTCTCAGTGCTTCCTCAGACAGCTTCACTGTCCTCACACCGAGGAGGGCTGCCACCAGCCTTGCTCCTTCTCTAGCCTTCTTCCTGCCTCACAGGCTCTCAGAGGACCGAGTAGCTGAGCAAGTGATGGGCCAGTAGCATGGGGGACTCTTTTATAGGGCCTGGGGCAAAGGCAGGCCTGGTGGTGGCCACTGTGACCTTGGCGAGGCTCTGTGATGGAGCAGCCCATGTGAGGCCAAAGGCGGCTGCATTGGGAGAGGCCTGGGAGATGCCCTCACATGGACAAGGAGGAGGGTTGGGGATTTTTGCCCTTTTCTGGGGCTGGCTCCCCCCCCTCAGGCCATTTGGCTTGCCAGAGAGAAAGGCTGCCCCATGCAACCCCGCCTCAACCCATTTTTTCTCCAGATCTCCAAGGATTAGAATCTCTCGTTAACAAAAGAAAACCCCACCAATGAAACCAAACCAGACCAATTCAAAAGGCTAAAGTGGTCAAAACTGAAGTACCCATTGTGACTGTTCACACCTTGCAAAAGTTTTTACTGCACAATTCGTAAAGTTCTGCAACACACACATGGTGTGGGGGGAATAGAAATCACATTTTGAGCCTGAGTCTGGAAATTTGTGCCCGAACAGGGAAAAGCAAGGGATGTATTTAATCAACAGGCTCTTCTTATAAAAAAGACAGCACTTAAATTTGATAACTCCTTACAAATAAGAAGTGAGGAATAAAGATAGGACATCAGCACTCCTGAAGAGAATAAATGTGAAATGGAGTTAGAAATAAACATTTCCTTTACACACATGCACTGTGTATTGTAGAGTACAACATGAGTGCACGTCTAGTGATTTCCCTACCTGCACTCCCAGTTGGATTACTGGTGTCTTATCTCTGTGCCCTGCAGTACACCCTTCTATAAATTATATGCTTGATTCACCGGGGGGATTAGGAGCTTCAGCTGAGAGCAGGTTCCTCTGGTGAGAGTCGTTAGATGTTCCTCAACACAACAGCATTGAAATGAGTAAGAGGAAGGAGATTGAAGCACTAAAAGGGGGAAACTGTTTTGAAAAGGCTTTAGCAACACCAGAAACAGCAGTCAGTGTGTGTCGGATCAGCAGGCTTGTGCCCTCAGCAGGAGAGATCAAGCAAGCAAGGTTGGTCTTGTGTCCTAGCCTGCCACAGCAACAAGAGTCACAGTGAAACACCCAACTGGATTTTGTTTTAAATGGAAGCAAAAGGGAAAGGATAATGAGGAACTAAAAATTTCTCTCCCTCCACCTGGACACCAGAGTAGGACTGAACTCGTCCTGGAGAGCACCCCCACCTTGATCAGCCAAGAAACAAGCCACCTGCGCCTTCCTGGGTCTCTCTTGGGGACCAGGAGGGCACCTTTTTCACTATGGTTTTCTATAAAGAGCTCATCCACCTGTCCTGCCACAGCTCCCAGGCAGCGCCAAACACTTTCCCAAGCTGATACCAGTGCTATCACCAGTGGGTGTGAAGGAATGAAGACATCCATTGACTACAGCTTCTGGGCAAAGGTGTTGGCCCACCTCCTTCATAACAGGCTTCACCAAACTGGATGTGTTCAGCAGAATCAACACAGCAAGATGTCCTGCCCATCCTGACCCCCTATGGCATTACAGGTTTAATTTTAGGCAGAATGGTGAAAATTAAACTGATCCCCAACTGAGTTTTTATCAAGGGTAGCAAGCAGGAAAGGTACATATGGTCCACAAACAGAGCACATTTCCAGCAGAGCCAGTAAGAAACTCAGGTCCAGAAGGTTACTGCATCATATCCATAGGGACTTTCCTATCTTTAAGCTCCAGCCACATGCTTGCATACTGTGATGAAAGACATTATTCCATAAGAACAGAGCACCTCACTTTCACCTTGACAGTCTAGCATTTATAGTCACTGCAACTAGTAACTGGTCACTCCTTGTAACAAGGAAGAAGGATATGAATCAACTGGTTATTAACCCAAGCAGGAAATGAATCTGAAATGGTGCATCACTTGGAAGCCTACAAAGCTTTATGAGAAACCCAATCACCTCCGCATGGATGAGGCCAGAAGGAGGGGTCCCCACCTCAATTGAAAAAGACCTATGGTTGCTGGCAGCCTTTCTACTAAGCTACAAGTCAGCAGTAGGAATACTCTACCTCACATTCGTTTTAATACAGGAATTCACCAATAAATTGGGGAGCATATTACAACCATCAGTTTATAGTCCTAGCAAGTTTTATGTGCGCAGAATGGGAAAAAAATAAAATCAGTTGGTGACTTTATCTTAGGAAAAGTGATGTTGTGGAGCTTCCCTCAGTACTTCCTGATGGCAAGGCACAAAAGCTGAAAGAAGATGGGGAGAAAAGTGATACGGGAGAAGGGGAAATGCTTGGGCTTTTTTCCATGCCATTCACTGCCCTGCTAAATCCCAAAATCTTTCAGGCTCTGATTTATTACCGCTTTATGTACCCAAGTCTTCCCCTGACTTCAAGCAGTAAAATCTTTGAGGTCTGCAGTCACACAGTTTGATGGAAGCCATACAATCTATGTTTTTATTAGCCAAAACCCAATCAGCATGTGTTAGGAGATTTTTTTTAGCTGGATCTCTCACATCTATCTGGTTGGTGTACTCTGCAAGTAGATACTTCAGCTTTCACAAGACAAACTGATGCCTGATCACTACCAGGGCTGGAGACTGCTAAGAAGAGCCCAGCTAGCTCGGGCTATATCCTTTGAGTCCATTTACTCCTCTGCCGAGAATTATGGCCAAAAACTCCAGTGCTAGTGCCTTGCATACCAGCTAGAGACTAAAACTTATCAGGTAGAGATGGTCTGTGGAGAATATGGGGAAAATATTTATGGGGAGAATAAAGAGCTCCCTAAGGACCAATCTCTGAAAACTCTCCTGAGACATTTTTTATCAGGAAATCTTTAAATGGGAGATACATGTATAAGTAGTCTTGTATGAAGCCAATTCTCCCCATCTCTCTCTCTGCTTTTCTATAAGCAAGTTTAAATCAGATTAGGCTTAAAATGAGTGACATGCCATTGTCGCTGGGGTGACCGCTCATGCGAGAGGGTGGGTTGTTATAAAAGTGAAAGAGCACTCAGCCCTTCACTGGAGGATTTCCAACATTGCATAAACATGGGGCAATCAGACCTTCTGACACCATTGAGACAGTTAGCTATCAGCTCCAGAGAGGGAGGAGAGTGCTTGCACAACCTTCATGGCAAGTCCGGATCACAACTCAGAGGACAAAGCTAATTTTTAGCCTGGTCCTCCAAATCCCAGAGGACAGAGTCCCTCTGCTTGAAGGCTGAGATGGTGGGACTGAGATAGTGGGGCATTTCCCATTTTTTTCATCGACCAGGTCACCCACAGCTTATAATGAGGTACAAGATTTTAGATCTCTATCCTCAGAACAACTTTTGAACACTTTAGGTTGGTTAGCATTCGTCTGGTCAAGCAGAGCTGTTGAGTCTTGCCTTCCTTTAGATCAAGAGAAGTAGGAGTGGCAAATTTATAAAGAAAAAAATATCAGTGGAAAAAAAAAAAATGATGCAACAATAAAGCTATAATGCCACTGCTGTGCCAAAGAGACCCCTGTTTGGCATGGAATGGGAGATATTTGGGACTCTTAGGATTTGACGTAGTCTTGCTTTTTCCAGTAAGGGTGGCAGTGGTAAAACTGTCCATGTGCAGTGGGGTCCAGCACGGATTCCAGTTAGCCCACTACACTCTGCTTACCCTCCAGTGAAGCCTTGGCTCTGCATTTTCAAGGAAAACAGATCAGACATGCTGCCATATTCAGGGTGACACCGAACGAGACGCGGCGAGCGGCAGGTCTTAGAGCAACGCTGCGGGGAGAGCAGGCTCAGCATCTACTGCCTGGCAATGACATCAGGGGCTCAGGGGATTGAGGTCAACGTTTTGCAGCCTGACACGGGCTCGAGATGTTAGCCTGTGAATTTTTCATGGCCTATCTGCACCTCTATCAGCAACGCTTCACTGGTCTGGCCTGTATTAACCTCTTGATCTAGACGGGATTTTTGTCTTTACTGTTACCCTTCCTCCCATCAAAACTCATTTCCTATTATTCCGCCACACTACATGGTGCCAGAAGTTCAGAGCTCTCCGTGCAACATCAGTGGGCTTGTGGATATTATTTAACCCCTGCTGGGTCACCCGCAACGTCGTGTGGCGTTTCAGTGGCACATGAGGTGAGTCAGAAATGGTGATGCTATTTTGGGTAGGCTGCAATGCTCCCAGCCAGCCCACTTGGGATGGAGGTTGAGAGTTTGCAGCTTCACCCCCTGGCTAAGGACACTGCCAGTACCCAAACCTGTGATGCTGCCAGGTTCCCTCATTGCAAGGAACTCCCTCTGTCAAAGCCAACACATGGGAGCAAAGCACAGGGAAATTTCACTTCCCAGGGCTACTACCCCCACACCAGCCCACAAATCCTTGTCACATAATTTGGGCTGGCTTCACGTTTTCAAGAGAACCTCCAGAAACTCAGATAACCTTTACTAAATATTTGTCTTACAAAACATATTGGTGTGGTTGTATAGCCATGGTTGGAAGGATGCATTTCCTTCTCTGTGGCTGGTGATGTCTATCCTTGCAAGGGCTGGCATGTGTGAAAGATGCTCTTCTTCCCACTCTGGAATAGCCAGTATCTTTGTTTTGATGTAGTAAAACTCTAACCCAAGAAAGGACAGGACAGGCATGCAGGCTGAATGGTTTAAGACACCACTCACATTTCAGAAATGAACCCAGGTGAGCCACAGCTTTCAGTAAATTGAAGCCTTAGTTTAAAAAAAAAAAAAAAAAAGAATCAGAGGCTCACGAAATGGTTGAGCTTGGAAGGGAACACTGGAAGTTCCAACTCCCCTGCTCAGCTAGAGACACCTACAGCAGATTGCCCAGGACCATGTCCATACAACTGTTGAATATCTTCAAGAAGGGAGACTCCAGAACCTTTCAGAGCAACCTGTGTGCTCAGTTAGCACACAGAAGTGCTGCCTGATGTTCATACAGAACCTCATGTTTGCATTTGTGCCCATTGCCTCCTGTCCTGGCACTGGGCACCACCCAACAGAGCCTGGCTCTGTCCTCCTTTCACCCTTTCTTCAGGTGCTGATATACCTTGATATGATGTCCCTGAGTTCTCTTCTCCAGGCTAAAAAGCCCCATGTCTCTCAGCTTTTCCTCACAGCAGAGATGCTCCAGTCCCTTCATCATCTTCATAGGTTCCACTGGGCTCTCTCCAGCATTTCCACATCTCTCTTGTACTCAGGAGCCCAGAAACAGACACTGACCAGCCCCAAGAGATTACCCAGCAGAACCAAATGAGTAACCAACCCTTGAGAAACCATCATCATTTCCCAATGTAAATCTTTCCTGAATCTCCTCATTTCCCAGGTACACCGATTCATCCTGTGGCTTACAGGCTTGGTATTTAAGTCAGAGGACTAGGAAAATCTGTCACCCCTGTCCTTCAGTTTGGAGAGAAGTTGAAGTTTCTGTGGCAGACTCAGGCATGCTTGTGCTTTGTGTTTATTGGTTGGTTACAGTCACTTTCATTTTACTGTCTGAAACCTTGGCTTTGTTGAAGGTACCGATTCTTTCACAGGTGCATGTTTTAAATAAAAGGGCACCCAAGGCATTGGCAAGGCTATAATTCTGTCACCTGACATTTAAATCACAATCAGTCTTTCCATCTCTTTCCTCGTTAAGCAAAACAAAACTGAAGAGAGAATTCCTCAGGTTCTCCAGGTGTCTAACCTAGGCGGGAGAAGGAAAAATCACAAATGTCCTTGCTTTCATGAATATCAGTTAACATTTTTCCCTCTAGTCCTGGCAAGCTTCCATCTACCCAAGGAGGCAGTGATACAACTCTAATATTGAACCTCTCCATGCCACTTCTGGAGCCACATGCAAGGCTGAACATATGGACTGGATTCTGTTTTCACGCTTGCACACGAGGATTAACCTAGCCAAGGTCACAGAGAGCCTGCTCAGTGCAGTGTCCAAATCTTCAGAAAGAATTACAGCCCAGTGGGACCCTTGATCTCCTACTGGAGAGGTAATCCCTTCCCAGTGCCATTTTATTATAAGAGGGGGTGAGGCATCTGCAAGCTTCAGTCACAGGCCAGCCACTTGATTTGGTGCAATTTTTGCTATGGATGAGGCTATGGCTGTTTTACACAGAATCACAGAATTTCTAGGTTGGTTTTAGAGTCCTTTCATTTTGTCATGTCAGAGCAATGCAAAAGAATTCAGACCCAGAGCTGTGTGATGAAATCCTACAGGCAGAGGACAGAATTCTGTAAAGCTGCCGTGACTTTTGCTTTCACTTTCATCCGACCAGAGGGCTGGTAAAACGCTGCCCAAACAGATTTTCTCTGTGATTTACATCACCTTCTGTGCGTGTGTAAATGATGGTACAGGATGAGAAGCAGGTTAGCGTGTACTGATTTAGAAAGAGTTCTCCCTCGACTGCACAAAAGATGGGAAGCTGCTCTCAAACCCTGTGCTAATCAGCACCCCTCAGATTTATTAGGGTTGCTAAAGGGTCTCTACTTTTGGCTCACCTTCCATTTCACATTTCCCTCTTTCCTGGAATCACAAAGCCTCCAAGAATATTACCTATCTCTCACCTCACATCTACTTCCCCATAATTCATACCTAGTTCTGCTTTCCTGTAACCCCTGGTAGTTCAAGGTTGGATTCTGTAATAACTCTTTTCTAGTTTAAACACTTCTGGCACCTTAGTGATGGTCTCAGGTCAGCTACATCTGAATGAAAACGTTCTCAGACATGTTAATAGTGAGGATCTCTGGGAAAGACAGAGAGAAAGCTTTTTAAAGGACTAGCAGTGTGGGGGTATGCTAACGATCTGATACCACAAGGCCTCTCTGAATTCCTGTCAAATCCATGCAAAGACACCTTATGATTGCAAAAAATATCTTCTGAGCAACCATCTGCCTGCAGCAAGCAACAAGAAAGCAATACCTTACAAATCCCCCAAAGCTTCAATCGCACCAATATCCTGGAGTTCAAGAAGTGTTTGGACAGTGCTCTCAGACATAGGGTCTGGTTTTTGGGTGGTCCTGTGTGGAGCCAGGAGTTGGACTCGATGGTCCTTGTGGATCCCTTCCATCTCCAGATATTTCATGACTCCGTGATTCCATGATACTGCTTTGTAAAACAAACCAAATCCTCTTGCTCACAAAGCACAGGCAAAACAAAGTCTGCCAAAGACACTCAGCATGAAGATCCCCTTCCATGGAAGCATTTTTTGACATTTCCCTAAAGATCTCACAGGATCTCTGAGCCTTAGAGGTAAAGCCTTTGTCCATCTCCAGAAGATCCCCAACACTCATCTAGCTGTGGACTCTTGGCTGCCGAGGATATTTTAGCCAAGTCTAACAACAAGAACACAGGGCTGAAGGCATTTTTCAAAGTCACTTTAAGAGGTGTTAACCATGCAGATATCCAGAGCAATTAATTCCAAGTAACCAACGTAAGATCTGTCCCTTAGGATTTCCAAATACAATCCTCACAGGGATGGACAAATTAGGTACCTTTGCTTGTAAGGAGGCTGAGAAATTGGCCTGAGAGTCAAAACATGGTAGAGTTTGAGTGTTTTTTTTATCCAGAAGTAAAATTCAGAAGTAAAACCCACAAGGTTTTACTATGACAGATCTCCACAGTCTGCTCTGAAATTAGTATGTCATCTTTATACTACTAAGGAACACAATCTCTAGCTATAGAGTAACAGCTATTAAAAAATGGGAGTTCAATTACTCCAAGTGCTTTTGGAGCTGAAAAGAGCCTGAAATAGTGTATTTACTTGTGGAAGATAACTCCAGCAGGGCAAATGGCCCCTTTCTCAGCACAAACTCCATTCTGGATAGGGTCAGAGCTGGTCCTGGGTTTGTACAGCCAACACGTGGGGAAAGCAAGCATCAAGAGAATTTCTTTAGAGGAGACCTTGCTTTCCATTAGAAAAAGACTGAATTCAGCCTCAAGCCTTCTCTCAGAGCTCAATTAAGCCTTCACAGCCTGGAGCAGCCAAAGTGCTCTATTTGCCTGTGAGTGTATCTGTGACAACATCCTTAAAATCTTTCCAGAATACCTTGGAGGATCATATGTGTTCCTAATCCCTCTTTTATACCAGCAGCCAGAGGGCTAAGACAGAGGAATACTCATCATACAGGTCATCTAATATTAGTCTGAAATAGCTGATACGAACAAACCTGACTGTGTGGGTTTTTCTGCTTGGAAGCCCAGCAGGAGCTTTGCAGAAGTGAGTGATGTGGGGTGGAAGGAAAGGTTGGGGAGATGAGTAGAGTAGGATTGCTACTCCAGCCTTACCCAAAGAACGGAGGTGGTAGGGTGCTGCCAACCATGGCCAAGCCCCAGCCTCGGCCATTCTCCAGAGGAACCCAAGTCACCCCTCGGCAGGACAGCAGCCTGGGTTCACAAGGCCTTGGGAAGTAGGTGACAAGACCACTTTGCTGCCAAAGCCACTGTAATTTGCCCAGAGTCAACCATTCACTGCAAATTGTCACCATTATTTCCCCCTTTCACCTTGATGGTAGAGACTCAGCAATGATGCACTTCAACAGGTTCCCTGTGGAGTCAGTGCAGGGAGATCAGCATCTTCAAAGAGCAATTAATCCCCCCTTGAAGCCGAAACAACCTCTGAACATGCCCACCACTGCTTAGAGCCATGCGGCACTGGCTGAGAAAAAGGAGTTGGGGACAGGATGGCAAAACCACTTAAAAGGAGTAAACGCCATTAATATGCAATTGAAATGGTTGGCAGTGACCAAACATGAGAGGCGTTCTTGCATGGTAATTGGGCTTGGCTGCAACTTACAGTATTACACCCATCCTGTCTTGCTAATAGAGACTTTGCCGATGCATATTTGATAGCTTCATCGTGTAATACGTAACAATATGCTAGGCTAATAATTCAAGGGTTGATAAACCCAGCTAAGCGGGACCCCGGAGTGAATTGTTTTGAACATTAGCTAATTTGCCACTAGCCAATTCATCCAGCAGAAAAAGAATTATTGCACACAACAGCGTTTCATCACTTGGGTTAACAATCAGCGGTTTCAGAGGTATTTCTTCCCTCCCACAGATCTGCACCAATGTTAAGTAAATAGTCCTCACCAAGGATTGAGGAAAGAAGGCAATGGGTAGGAATTGTCACAGCTAGAGGAGGAAACAGAGGAAGCAAATTCAAGCCACTTGTTCAGAATGACCCAATAAAACAATGGAGAGAAGGAGAAAACAAAGTCTCTACCCCAGATTTACCCATTATATCAGGCTTTCAAAGATAGATATGCACTTGTTTGGGAAGGCTTTTTTCCCTCTTCTCAAAAGGTCATCTCCACCCATGGGGCAGAAAAGGATTCCCAAGGAGGTCTGTCTGTCCATCTCAATGTTTCTTGAGAGAAAGATAAAGCCAGGACAACACCAGTATGGCAACATCAGTATCTCTGATTTCTCACAAGCCTTCTAGGAGGAACCTCGTCCTTCTAGATTTCAGCACTAGTTTTATTTGGCTGTGGGTACAGGCTGCTCTCATTGTATGCTGGAAAACATTTCCTGAATCACAGAGCAGCTTTAGTAGGCCCCCCTGCCCCTTCACTACTCCTATAGTCCCAAGAGAGGACTCCATGGGATGCAATCATAGGGCCTGGGACACTACCTGACCTAGGCACATGATGCCAAGAAATAAAGATGATAAATCAGCAACAAATTATTCACATTTCTGTATTTCAAGCCATGATGTCAACACAAAGTACTTCTAGGACTACTGGTCCCACGTGTGTGACTGGCTCATAGCACATTTGGGTTCAGGCATTCCTTCCTTCCTCGTGATCAGAAGCAAGTCCTACACTCTCAGGTGTTGCAGGAAACCAAATCCTTCTAAGAACATCATAAACACAAATCCACCCTCCTCCTCGCTGGATAACTGTCAACAGACAGTATTCAACAGATATTACAGCAGATGGAAGTCTGAAAGAACAACAAATGAGGACTAAATGCGGGTTAGGTGGATTTTAGTTGGAGAGCTTCATCCTGTTGTGAGAGCTTGGAGGTAGTTCTAGAGGAGAACCACGATGCATCGGGGATGAGAAATGCTGAGAGTGTGGGGTGGAAGTTAGACTGCCATTGCTGCTCCTATTTGAAAGAAATGGCAAATATTGCTTCAATTTTAAGTATCTCATAATTTTCACCTAACACTTTAGTAGCACCTTGAGTAGGAAAAAAAATAAATCTTTGTTTGTCTTTGCTAGGATTCACTATTTCGTTTCCTCTTCCCACCAAATATCATTTTGCTGATACTAAAAATGGTTTCTTACGACTATGATAAAGTAGTGGCACTTCTGAATAGTCAAATCAAGGGGAAACAAAAAGAGGAATGAATCTGTTGATGAAAAGTTGAATGATTCAGACAAGAGAATTGATTATTTGAGTCAATTCCATCAGAATGTGGATGTCGTTGTTCTCCAATTTCACTTTCTTTTATTGAAATCTTACTGTCTGGAAAGTAAAAAAGAAAAATCATTACCTTAACAAAATATCAACAGAGACCTATTTCTGCATCATTCCTGTGGAATTCTTTGGTCATCTTGAACCTGTATTTGACTACATATTTAAAATAAATACATCGGTGTACATTTTCTAGTGACTTCTGATATTAAAACCTTCTTGAGATAAAACACGGAATGTCCAAAAAAACCTCTATTTTCCACAATGTTTCGTGCTCTCTTATAATCACAGAATCACATAATCTTCTAAATGAAAAGTAAAGAAGCATTTACTTAGCTTCTGAGTTTTATTAAATGTCTACTAACCAGATTGTGATATGATTTGGATTTACTGACCAACACATTGAATGGTTTGCTTTTTTAATTTTATAGGCGTTTCATAGTCAGTAAGCAGGTCAAATTTAACAAGTTACCAGCTAACAAACAGCACATTTGGAATGCAAAACTTTAATATGAATGACATCTGCACATACCAAAAAGGTTTTACATGGTACTGATGTCCCTTTAATCTAGCACACCATTATTGCTCATGGCATTCAGAGGTCAGAAGCATTCAAGGTATTATATTAAGCACCAGATATTTATTTTTTGTTTACACATTCCTTCCTTAAAACTTGTTAATTCATTATCATTTACCAAAACTTTTGAAATTATACTTTAAAGAAGACAAACAAAGGCTTTCCAACTCTGTCCCCTCCGAGTTTCATGGTTACAGAGAAAAGGGAAGGCTTCTTGGCAAGAAATGCCAGACCAACAAATATTAAGTTTGGCCTGTTCTGGCAGATATTTTACTGTAGCAGGTGCCAAAGCCTCTCTGATGTCCACTCTTCTTATTCTGTTAACTAGTGGCTGCAGTGATCCTACGGTACAGATCCTTCAGGGAGCTGTACTGACATCAAACATAGTCACTGCAGAACATGCTCCAGGTCTTCATCATCCAAGAAAATCCTAAATAAATCCCATTGACTAGAAAAACATAACACCTAAAACTGTACCTAATCCTCTTTCTTGCAGAAAGAGAACCTCCTGACAGCAGCTTAGAGGTTTACCTTGGGTGATGCCTACAGCATGGAGTGGTCTCTACCAAAAAACATCTTGCCCTGTAACAGATGAAATTGGGAACCCTCAGGGGTTTTTCAACGGCAGGATTACTGAGGGTTTGTGCTCAGATTTCCCATTTGCCTCCATTCTTCATCAAGTGTGGAGTAAAAATATTTGCTAACAAGTGAAGAAACTCCTCAATAAACAAGGAGAAACCACCTCAAACTCTACTCCCTGCCCAGTACATGCAGTTAAGTGCCTTGAATCATGCTGGCTGATTTGAAGCCTATGCTCAAGCACAACAGATACAGTGAAACAGCATAAAATGAAGAGGGAAATGCCAGAAAATGATCCTTAGCAAGGATCCCATTGTAAAAAAATCTAGCCCAAGTGCCAAAAAGAAATCCCATAGAGTCTGTGCATGTCCCAGATGAATACATAATAAATTTCAAAGGGTGAATGAATGTGTATCTGGAGTGCCAGGCAAAGCAAATACAAGCTGAGAAAGGATGGTCAAAAAGCCACCGACCTGACATGGGAGCTCACTGCAAGCAGATTGACATCCCCGTAACTCCCCAAATGCACTTCACCTTCATTTCACTTATTCACTGGGACTTGGCCAAGGCCTCACTGACAATGCAAAGACTCCTGCGTTCTCCTCCTTCATCTCGGAAAGGCTAATGGGATCATCCAAATGTCACCTTAATGCTAACCGACCGCTGTAACACAAGCTTGGGAGATAAGTACTGCCAAAGCATTAGCATCTCCTTCTACAGTCCCTTACATGAAACTCATGTAATTTAAAGACACCCTACAAAATATCATTTTAATGCTGATATCTTCCCTCTCCGCTGTGCTTGGCCGCACAGTCCCCACACTGCAGTCTACCTGATGCTGCTATCCTCCGTGGCTCATTTTTCTTTATAACTGTAAGCCATCATTTTGGGGAGGAAAGGAAGAGGAGTAGGATGGGAGGAGGAATGGATCCAAAATTCCTCAGCAAAATGGAATGAAAAACACAAGCTTAATCAAGCACATCCCCCAAACCTGCAGAAGTCCTAAGGACTCAGCCAGGAACGAGCGTTACCTAGAGACTGAGCTCCCAAAAAGTGGGAGTTCAGTTTGGCCAGGAACCCAGAGTCAATAGGATTATCCAATATGAGGACGCCCAAATGCTGCAAGAGGCAAAACCCAAGTACAACCACATCCCTCAAAGGACTAAGTGCAACATCCCTTCTGCCTCTATCCTCTCCCTTAGGCAGCCTAAATGAGAAATGTTTGCACACTCTCATCCATCTGTGCAGCTCTTTTAACCTGAAGCATCTCCTAAAAAGCTAAAGCCAAAAAACACAGCAGTTAAATTGTTTAAAACAAAATTTGGAGGGTTTTCTATTATTTTCATTTTGTTTTACGTTATCTCGGAGTCCATAACCGGCTTAATGACTGAGCCGATCAGTTTGGGAGGGTACTCCCAAGGGTTTGGGGGCTGGGGATCTTTTGCATTGCAGATGGTGATGGGAGCCTTATTCAACAAACAAAATCCATCCGTAAAGAAGGGAAAAGGGGGAGGGAGAGAAGGGGGAGGAGGGTCATTTTTGCTGAAAATCAGAAATGCTTCACTTATCTACAGGTTGTGGGGAGGAAGAGGGGAGAAGAAAAAGAAAAGAGGTTAAAAATAAGGAAAAAAAAGGCTTGGAAAGCCTGCCGAGCCTGGCGGGGAGCAGGCGCGCCTCTGGGGGGAGCTCGGGAACCACAGTTCGCCCCCCCACGGGGCTGTTTCCATTTCGCTTTCTGTGCTGATAAATCGAGAGAGGGGGGGAAAGCAGCCGTCTCTCCCCTTTATCTCTCGTTTGAAAAATAAGCATCCTCTTCCCCTGGATGTTCGGGCTGGAAAGGCGGGTACCTGCTTTACAGCAGCCTGTTGGCTAGCTGAGAACAAACAGAACGACAGGGGCTGAGCAAAAGAGCATCGTGCCCTGAAACGTTCCTCCCAGTAATCATTGAATCATAAAGGTTGGAAAAGACCTCCGAGACCATCTGGTCCAACCATCCCCCTACCACCGATGTCACCCACTAACCCGTGTCCCCAAGCACCATGTCCAGCCTTTCCTTGTACACCCCCAGGGGCGGTGACTCTACCACCCCCCTATGTGGTGTCTCTTTGGGTTGCTACCAGTTGTAGGGACATGGTTTAGTGGGTGATATTGGTGTTTGGGGGATGGTTGGACCAGATGATCTTGGAGGTCTTCTCCAACATTAATGATTTTGTGATTCTAGGAGCAGAGGATTGTGCCCACAAGGGCCAGATCCCTGGCCAAGCCATCCCAGGCACAACCACGAGATGCTAAGGTTGCTTCACCCAGTGCCAGGTGGCATGTTTTCCAGCAGTTCTGCATGATCTCTCAGAGCCTTGGGCATTTTGACTGGCTTCTGAAATAATTCATCTCAGTGCGTGCCACTTTGGTCAGCCAGCACCCATCCTAGCTATCTCCATCAACGAGGAGCAGACCACAAAGCCTACCAAGGCTCTGTCAAGCATCCCATCTCTCCATGGGAAAAGTGAACCTGTGACCCTGCCCTCTTCATCCCTCTCAAAAGTCTGTCTTCGGGCTGTGACAGTCCTTGACGTTAGTTACATTTAGCTTGGGAAATGCCATTTCCCCAGAAGCCTTCCCAGAAGAGAGAAATATGAAGGCAGCCCGTTAGGATGTTCCTCCTTTTTTTTTCAACCCAAGCCATAGATGTGGTTTTCAGAAGTCTCAGCTTCAATGCAGTACTTACAGATGCTTGCATTCACACCTTCATCAGGGAAGGCAAAATTAAAAACTAAAATCACTGATGAAATATAATTGAAGTGAATGTTCTGATGAAAAAAAAAAAAAAAAAGAAAAACAAGCGGGGAAAAGCTCACCCCTGATTGCTTCTCTACAGTACTCCCAGGCCCAGAAAGTGAGGATAATTAATTGTACAAGATAAGGAAAGGCATAAGGAATTATTTCAGTGTTGGAAAGAACTGATGAAGAATTGAAACAGTCAAATAAACATACAATTTGACCAAACGTGACCTATGGTGAGGACTTCACAGCAGTCAGTAAACACTGGAAGGATGTAAACACTTTATCTGAGGCAGTAAAACTAGCAAGGGTTGAAGGAAATTATGAAACTCAAAATGAAGAAGGCTAAAAATCAGGAGCTCGTGCCAAACACTGGGCCTGTACGTCAGTGGAAGTGTCTTTCAAGGAAAGTGATCTTTCCTGGAAAAAAAAAAAAAAGGAAAGATTTTATTTAATACAGACGTAGTCTCTCAGCATCGTCTGTCATCTAGGAGGATTCAGCAGAAATCAGTCGAGGAACTGCAGGCTCCAGCGTGCAGCCTCGCACTAACTGCTTAACATAGCATGTTTGCAAATCGTAACACCACTGTTACAACTGATACCGCGCAAATTTTTAGCAGCTCTGCACTACGAGAGGAAAAAAACATCGCTCCAGCTACAAAAGGAAGCAACTCTGCTCTGCCCCTCAGTGAGAGCTCTCAGGCTGAAGATCTCCCATCCTTTTTTTTTTTCCTATTATTTATCCAGATGGATTCCCAGCCCCATTGCTTTTGCCTCTAGAAGTGCACATGCCGGAAACAGTCATGAGGGGCCTGAAAATCCTGACTGGTTAGCAAGCAGCTTAGCAGAAAAAGCTCTGGGCATCCTGGTGGAGGACAAGTTGAGCAGGACTCAGTGGTGTGTCCCTGAAGCAATGGGGGCCAACCATACCAGGTTGAATGAGTAAGAGCTTAACGAGCAGGTCAAGAGAGATTATTCCTCTCTTTTTGGCACAGAGAGCCATACACCTGGAGGGGCACCGTGAAATGAGAAGAAATGGTCACAAATTGCAGAGAGAGATATTCCAGTTCGGTATTAGGAAAAAAATCCTCAAAACAAGCACTGGAATAGGAGCAGAAAGGAGGTGCAATCTCCAGCTGCCTTGGAGATGATGAAAACACAATGGGACAAAGCTCTGACCTAACACAGGGCCTGCCTTAATGGGAGACGTGGACTGAAGACCATCAGAGGTCCTTTCCAACCTCAGCCACTCTGTGGTTTCATGGAAGGAGAACCAAAACTGGAAGCGGGATTGGGATCAAGAGCCTCTGGAAGCACCAGATAGATTTAGAGCTACATCAGAAACAGCTCACAGAAATCAATTCTCCTTTTTCCCCTCCCCATAATGCTGTTCAAGACTTAAACCAGCCAGACATCCACCCAAAATCCCAAAGACACAAGTAGAAGTCTAATGCCCCCTTTACATGCTCCCCTTTGGGGGTGTCTCTGAGCACACCCCAACCTAGAGGTTCTGTAATGTACAAGTAGGAAATCCACATGACCCTCCAGAAAGAGGGAAAAGACGTGCATACATGGGCTTTCCTTCCTCCCTACTACACTACAGGTGCGGATGCATCAGCTTTTCACCCCAGTGACTTTACATATGAATATGGGAACTTAGAATAAAAAGTGGAAGTCTGGAGTCACCACCCTGTCAATATAAAGAGCAGCCCCTTTTTTCCCAAGGTGGCACGTCCCTAAGTCAGCTCTTCCTACTTCATTTAGAGGAACAGGTTCTTAATGTTCTTAACACCATATGGTCACTACGGTGGGGAACAAACTCCTTCCTAAATGGGCTCACACACCGCCAATAAAGCTGGCTCCCATGCGCTGACTGCGGAGTATTGCTGGAGATGGCAGTCAGGAGGGAGGCAGCACTGCTTGATTTCCAGAACCCAGCTGAGTTCACACGTCTGGGTGTTGGAAAAAGAAATGTTGACTTGAAAATCAAGCAAACCCAGTCGAGAAGTCATTGAGGGGGGATAAACAGGGAGTCCCAAGACGCCTTTTGTAGAAGCACTTCACCATGGATAAACACACTTTGGAATGAGGCATTCTTGCAACCCCGTCTTTATTTTTGTGTGTGTTGATTTTAGGTTTTTACCACAAAGAAGCAGCTTCTTACAGTTTGTTGTCAGCTAGATAAGAACCGGCTTTTGCTAAGTGCCCTCATCCTTACCTCACCGGGGACATTTCTGAAGTCCTTATTGCTTGAAAGCCAACTAAGAGTAAATGACTCTGTATCGTAACCCAGTCCCAGCCCATCAGAGAGAAGAGGTGTCAGGCTTGTTCAGGTTGGCTGAGTCACAGCACCATTGCTTTCGTCTTTGTGATGAATGTCAGGGATAAAAGGAAAAGCACTACAGTTGCCTTATTCCTGCTCACAGGATATTGGAAAATGCATTAGATGGCTTCGAATTGGCTGAAGCACGATGCTGGGCTCCCTGAAGTTTTTTTCATAACAAATTTCCTACATCGGCAGCACAGGGGTTGGTTTGGGGGGAGCACTCATCAGTTGCCTTCCTCAGTGCCCAGGATCCTGTGACTGCATCCACAGCTTTTACAACATTGTAAGGTTTCCTCAGGCTCCTCCTGCACATGCCTGGATTGCAAGTGTCCAAGACAGCAAACCTCCTTGGGCAGCGGTAATGCTGTGACAGACATTAAGGTTTCTCTCTGGGGCTGCCTAGCAGCAACAACTCTTCCAGAGTATGGGCAGCAGCCAGTCTCCAAACTACAATGCCAAAATCAAGCAAAGATGCAAGGACAGACCTGTCCCCATCAGTTGAGATGAACAAGATGTTCGTTCTTCTCTTTTCTCTCTGCTTCCCTAAGTTTTACTCAGGAACAGAAGTGACTGTACTGGGATTGTGCTCAAGTTTGGTGCTGGAGAGAGGGTTGCTGCATCTCCTGGGAGACATACAGGAGATGTAATGTCCACAAGCCAGCTGGTTTCCCTTGTAGCAATTAGGACAGATACTGAATATACAGTAATTTTCTGGATTTTTTTTATTAAAAGTGTCAATTCAACCCTTGGCCCTTTGCTTGGGAATACGCCACTTTTGGCACAAGTTTCTTGGGAGTAGGATGAAATTTCAGGCTGAAAAGCATCATCATTAGACTCAGGGAGGATCTGAAAGAATCACAAAGGATCTGAATCCTGGCCTCCCACCACCTGGTTTCCAATAACACCATTTCCTCCCCTCTCCCTTGGACCCATTCTTCTCTGTCTATCTTACTGAGCCATTAGTAGAGTGATAACAAGTCCCAAACAAGTCTCACCTGGTTCCAAAGGACTATCTTTACTACTGGACTAGTTCACCCACCTCCTGAATGCTTGCTCTGGAGTAATGACAAGCAAAAAGAAACACAACAAAGACCATCCCAACAAAAGAGATTGATTTGAAATCCTGGTGAAGCCCTCACAAACCAATGCCACCATCACAGCTGTGGCACTGAACCCAAGCAGCCACGTTCTGCCACAGCACTGTTACCAAACTGCTGTGATCTTTCCTCAAATAAAGCCGCAGGACAAGAAAAAACATCATCTTGTGCAAGGATTAAACATTGTTAGTTCCCAGTGAAACCCAGAGTCCAGGTCCTTCTGGGAATATTATGAATGTCTCAGGCTAGTCACCTGTTTTGTAGGCTACTGAGTAGTTCAAACAAGCATTAACTGGCACTTTTTATTTTTAGCCATCGTTGTTCACCTACAAGCCACAGTTCTGCCAACAGCTGCCTTCTGTATAACCCTTTGGTATCTGACCCTGGGCAGAAATCCCATGAACTAGACACAACGTGGGGTAAGGAAAAAAAAGGGAATAATGAGAGGTATAGTTTTAGATATATACAAGACAATATATACAAGACAGTAGGCATTTCCCTGATATAGGAGAGCTCCACCACGCTCTCACACAGAAGACCACTATCACCACTTAAGATGCAACGGGGCATTTCTGATTCTACCTGATACAAAACAGCTCCACTATTACAAACTACATTTTTACAGCTGCTGCAGCACAGCTCAGAGCACCTTGCAGGATAAGCAGCAACACAGCTCAGCGATAACTTGAGGTGATAATTAAGGTTGCCGCTCTTTCCTAAGTGTCTGGATTTTTACGGGCTGCCTGCCTTAATTCTGCCAGCCCATTAAAACCTCTTTGGGGAGAATGAGTATGGATTCGTACATGAAAAAAAAATAATAATAATAAAAAACAAGAATTTGGAGAACAGTAACAGGTGCATACAGAAATGTAAATAATGCATTAGTTTATTGGATTTGAGCTGTGCTTTTGAAACCCCAAGCAAGCACCTATGTTATATACTGTGCAAACACAGTAAGATAAGGATTCTTTTTCAGCATTGACTGCACAAGGAGGGGAAGAGGGAGACACTTGTTACACCTATTGCACTTGTAGGGAACTGAGACACAGTAAGATTAAAGGGTAGAAGCAGGAAGGTCCCTGGGCACCCACAACAGAGGTGCAGCAATGCCTATGTTGTATGTGTCTAGTTCATAGAGTAAAATTCAAAACCTTGTCTCAGGGGCTTGGAAAATGGGGTTGCCATGACTCTTACAGTGTTGTATTCAAATAAAAAATCCAGAATCGGTGCAGGGAACCAAAACCAAAGTCAAAGACTTCCTCCTCATCTGATCACCATGGAGCAGTATTGCATGCTCCCTCTCTTGTACTCTCCCTCACTGGATCCTTTTCTATCAAATGGCTCAGTTTAACAGCATGAGTAGAAGAAAGTGATCATTCCCTACCTCCTCTTGCTCCACAGTAACCTCTATTTGTGATCTGAAGCATGCCTAAATGTGTGTTAGGTGTTGAGATGTTAACAGAGGGGCGGTTCTGCCCACATGCAAAACTGGAACTGTTTAACTGGAAGAGTTCAAAAATAAAAGAAAAACAAAGCAGAACAAAAGACAACAGCAGAAGTACCAGAAAAGCAGAGCTTTCAGTACTGGGAACAGAGCACCTGAGCACTAAACAGAGTAAGCCTGAGACATGAAGACACATCAGCTGTATCTCAAATCACAAGCATCTATGAGACCGTGTTGATTTGGTTTTACAGCAAATGGGAACAGAGAAAGGGAACCATCTGGGACACCCTCATATTTCTAGGGTCATATGTCCTGGCTCTGATAAGGGAGAGAGTGACCTTTTCGTCACCTATTCAATCCCCCAGGCTTGGATGCACATTGGATTTGATGGTTCTGATCCATCCACAGCAGCTCTGCACGTAGAGAAGACCAAGCACGCACCTTTCCCATGTCCTTCACGACTCCTGTAACTAATCAATTCCCACAAGAGTCTCTTTTTCTCTCTCCCTTTTGCATTTCCATTCCAGCTGGCCACTCGCCACAGAAGAAAAAAGCAGCACAAGCAGCACACTGAAAGAAGCCCAGAGCCTGTGACAAAGCAGCACAGAAGTTAACACAGCCCTGAGACGCCAGTCAGTTCTGCCATCTCCAGACAAAAGCAACAAGAAAGCAAATCACCGAGGTATTTCCATTCCACTTCTGAATTTGCCCTGGGCACTACTGACTTTTCACAGACTTGCAGAGATAGCTCTCTCCCTTATCAGCACCAGGACTCATCTTTCTTGAGCTAGTCTGCCCAGCGTGCGTTTTTCAACAATAACACCACTAAAGCAATTAACATTTCCTTTTAAGTTTTCGAGTCAAGGTAAAAGCACTCAGCCTGCAGAGTGCCGCTTTCATCAGAAAGGGCTGTTGTGCTTTTCAAGAGGCACAGAAGGATCACTGAACAACTAAATACACCCAGGCACAGAGACAGATTTGTAAGAAATAACTCGCACAGCGAGGTTTGGAAGGCAGCACATAAACAAGACCAGATTGAGGGGCCTGGCAATGGGCATCCTAAGAACAGATGAAGGAGGGCAGCAGCAAGCCATGGATTTTCCACCTAGGAACCGAGGAGGAAATTGTAACCTCCAGGCAGCGCGAAATAACCTTCTAATTCTGGGCTGCAAAATTCGCTGCAAGTCCTGAAGCTTTTTGCCTGTAGCAAAACAGAGCCAGGGTATAGAAAAGGCAAAGTGTTGTCCTTCCACATCCCAGAAAATACACATGTTCCTGAGACATCTGGCACACGGGACCAGCACATCCACCCTATGGTGGGTGATGTACCTAACACAAGAGAGCACCGTGCCATCCAGCTGGCGTGCTGGAAAGAAACCACATGCCGGGCAAAACTGGTCACAGGGCTGGCTAAATGTGTCTAATTCATGGGGATGGGGGGGATGAGAGCCCACGGCAGTTGGCATCCCACTTGTGTGAAGGACAGGCCGGGCAGGGGGGAGAGAAGGAAGAGATGCAATTCTGCGAGCCTCTGGCTGCACACATCGGGTTGACAGGCCATCGGCGTGTCTCAGCGCCAGCCCAGAAGGACCCCAACCAAAAACGAGAAACACGCCATCTGGGAGGAAGGTGCTAAGGCAGGTGGCGTCGTATGGGGAAGAGATGAAGAGCTTGGCACAAGCCCCAGCATGGGGGGGGGGGGGGCTGGGCGAGGGGGTGGCTTTGAGTGATGTGAAAACCTGGCTGCCAGAAGTTGGACTGAGATCCACCAACTCATTCCGCACAGCTCCCCAAACAGACACACTTCCTTTTCTTAGAAGCACAGATGCCTATATATATTTAAATCACTGCTCTAGTCAGGGGTTGTACTAGCTGTAATTTGGAAACTGGGGGGGTGGGGAGGGGAGAAGGCACTGAAGATCCCAATATGTAATTTTCTCTCTTTTGGCTTATTAGATTATACCCTTGTTTAAGAACTAACTGTTCTTTTACTTGGTGTCCTTTTGGCAACCATCTCTACCTAGCAATACGTGGGTGTGTGCACTCCCCCAAGTTCGCTTGTACTTGCATAGCAAGTTCAAATGAAATACAGCTCAGAAATTGTACTCCCGCAGTCCAGGAGCAGGAGTATTTAGAGCAATTAATCACTAAAATGAAGAAAAGGCGATGACTGGCACTGTAGAGGAAGAGAAGAAAAAAAAAATGTTAACTCAGAGCACTACTGAAACGTGCTCAAAATACACAATCGGGAGTGGAAGCGGCACGCCTGCCGCGGCATTGCAATGACAGCAGAGGAGCATCACGGCAGCCTGGAGTTGTGCTCACAGTCAAAATTCTTCTTCAGTGTGACGTTGTGGTGTGGCTGGGAGAGGGGATTTGGAGGTTCCTTTTCTCCCGAGGTGATTTTGCTCTCCTCAATCACACGCATAAGAGAAAAAAACATTTAGTACTTCCTGAGTGTGGTTACACCGAGAGAAGAGCTCTGGGGAGGTTGGAAGGGCTCTGCCCCCACCTTTCAGACTGAAAACAGAAGCATCAGGGTATGTGCCACACATTTGCAACAGCAGCTTCCCTCCTGGGAGGTCTATTTTCAAGACCCCAGACTGGAAGGTGTCCACAAACCCAGCTGAAGTCATAAAGCAATATTTGGGCTCGGAGAGATAGGATTGCAATTTATTGATCGATGATCTGGCTTCGGTGCCATGAACTTTATGTCTAGCATTTCTACCCTGATGTCGCCTAATCCTGCTGAGGTAGGACTTTCCACAGCCAAGTACCTCCACAGATCAGAACAGTGGGAACTGTTTAACCCTCTCACCAGTGCCTTAACCCCAAAGTTTGCTGAGAAGTGTTGGTAGCCATTCAAAAGAGCTGTGCTACTAACGAGGCTGATGTTAAACTTAGGGCAGAGAGCACACAGAACCTGTAGGTTCAGGCAAGGCTGTGCTAGCATGCTTCAGCCCTGCTTATATTGCAGCTTTTTAAGCAGCATAAACCTCTTATGTTGTCCTGGACTATATTACACTGTTAGCTGCGCGGTGCAAATAGCCAGGGAATGGTTGTGGTAGTGCTTATCTCTAGAGGCTTAAAAAACCAAATGTGTAGCTTCAGACTCTTTCAGAATGGAAAACGCGTCCTGCATCCAGGTCCTCATGACCAAGCAAAGCATAAAGAAAGACCTCAGCCAAGTCCAATCCCCACTGGCACCCTGGGGCGGGTCAATCAAGTTGTAGTTGTTCTAATTGACACTCACGCAAGCCGTGATGCTCTGTGCATGTGAGCCACTGCATTCAGGTGGGATATCCTCACCTATCTCAAAAAAAAACATCAAAGGAAATCAATGTCAAGTGTTAATCAAAGCAGTTCAATACCCCAAGAACTTCACCCTTCCCTCTCTGCTGGCTTTTCCTTTTCCCACAGCATCTTCCAGCTTTTCATGACCACGCAGCCCCGCTCCATCTTTCCCAGCTCCTGTTTCTCACCTCATCACCCACTTCCCCATCTGCAATGCCATTTGTGCCAGCTGTGACTAGCATTTTTTGGCTTCTCCAAAAAAATGTCTCCAGGCATTGTTCCTCACAGCCTCTTGGACACAAAAGCTGTCCCCAAACTAAAGCATGAGGCCAATATTTTTCCTGGGATAAGCTCTTCAGCTAGGCAGTGATGGTGACAACTGACAGTTATTAGGAGAACTCGGCTTTATACGTTGACCTCTTGAACAAAAGAAATCCAGTGGTAGTAAAGACACCTGGAAAACCACACAATTGTTCTTACTATCGTGGTATGTTCTCCTTTCATCCTATTACTTGTTGCCGTCATTCATGTCTTGTTTCAAAACGACAAAATTTCCTTAGGGCAATTACTTAATCCCATATTTTTCAGGTATTCACCACACTCCTGTGAATATCAACAGCAGTTTGCACCTCATGAGTCAGCATGCAAAAAACAAAAAATATAAAAAAATCGGTTTTAACTTCTATACACAAGCAGAGTGGCATCAACTGCAGCTTTCATTAATACTTTCAGGTGGTGACCTCCTCCCTCGGGAATAACAGGAGAGCAAAATCCTCCATGGGAAGTTTGTGTGCATGTAGCTGAGGAGGCAGATCACCAGAGGACTCAGAGCTACCAAGCACCTGTATCCTTTCTTTAAGTTGTCCTGAAAGGCGTATTTTTCACATGTTCCTCAATGACTTCGCACCCCATCCAACCTGTTTTCCAAACCCATATTTGGCAGGTAAGAGCTTACTTGGCTTGAAAACGAGCCTCCTAAGTGCAAAAGCTACTTTTGAAAGTGGAGCTTTAGTTCTGTGGTCTTCTAGACACTTTTTCAAAATTACCCTGAATTTCACGCTGGTACAGAGCCCGGTGCAGCAGGGCTTGAATCCAAGGACAGGACCAATCATCATGACTAGCTCTAAGTTTCAGCAAGTGGCAAATTAGAAGAAAACGAACATCAAATCCAACTGCAGATATAGCGGTGCTGTTGTCGCTGCCAAGTGACGGCACACAGCAACTCACCTCCTTGCTCGGTGAGTCCTACAACCTGTGCAGAGCACTGCACCAGCAGCTCCCCAATTAGTAGGGCTAAAGCTAGCAGGGGTATAGCTGTACTAGGTTGTGATTTTGGAGTGGACGCACCCTGGCATCTCAAAGGTTTCAGAAGATAATACACAGGCACAAAAGTTAGGGTTGCACACAGAAACGGGCACCTCTGTCTGGGTTCCCTATACCCACAGACTCCGGCCTTTTTGGAGGAACCCTCGATGATGCCAGATGTGGTGTCTGTCTCACTTCTCTCATCCTATGCTGGACCCAAATCCATCGCACCAGTGTATCCCTACTGTCTTCTGAAACTAGTGGCTCTTGTTATTTTGGTGGACCAAAGCAAGGCCATTGCTGCTTGCCACAGTGAAGAGGTGAAGAGGAGCCAGAGCTCAAGCTCTGCTCAAACAAGAGATGGGTGAAGAAGAGGTTGGACCAGACATGCAACAGGTTAGGAGCTGCTGCCTACTCAGCTCGTACATACACTTGCTAGTGTTTTCATGGTTATGGTCACCAGCAAAACTACAACGTCAGGCCCCTGACTCCAATTCTTACTGCACTGGAACTGAAGGAGAACTGTCAGCCAGAGCAGCACCACGTCCACCTCTTCGCTGCCACCTCTCCATCAGGCCCTTGTGCCCAGCATGGCTTCCAGACACTTGGAGGAGATAAGCCAGAGCCTTGTGACTACGCCCAACCTCTACTCATTCCAAACACAAGCCCAGTCCCTCTTACACTGACCACTACCTCCTCCTCCACAAACCTGGGGAACATCCTCAATGAAGCTTCCCAAACTGATGCTTTGCAGTTCCAGTGGACTGGTATCTTTTAACAAAAACATTTCATCCCCAAGCCTCCAACCTGCTCTGAAGGAAAGGCTTTTCTGATCTCAAAATCCATGTTTCAGCTGTATTCACAGAGCAAGTCCATGTTGGCACATGTGCTCCACCACTTTGCCCCCTGCTAAGACAGATAGTTGGGATTAGTAAGTGAACCGAGTCATTAATTCATTCTCCCTGCTCTCCGCCTCTTTTTTTTTTTATTTCTTTTAACTCCAACAAAGGAAGAAAATGGAAATTTTCCTAACTACCTGAGTGCCTAGCTCTGAGCTTGCTGGGTCTCTTCCTAGGGTGCGTTGAGGTTAATAAAGTTTGCACAGTGACACAAAGATTGGAGGACGGTTTGCAGCTGAATAGGGATCTCTGTTCAAGCAATGGTTGATCCTTCATTAGATCAGCCCACGGATGAAATGAAAGTGTGGTGACATTAGTGAACACCCTAGTAGAAGCAAAGAAAAGACTGCAGACCCACAGATGAGTCACGAAATCTGTCTGTTCCAGTGCTCTAATTACATTGCTCATCCAAGAAAAGCCTCTTTTGGAGCCATTAGGTCAGAAACCGTTCTCCCCCAGCTGTAAATCCCTCATAACTCAGTGAAGTCAATCGATTCATATTGGTGTAAGCAAAACCAAGCACAGTGCACTCGCACAGCCTTTGATCTTTCTGTCTCGCTCTGAGCACAGGCTCACCATTAAAAGCGACAGGAAACCCCGGCCCCCAGGTCTTGCTCACGCTGCAGGCACTCCAAGAAGCAAGGCCGACATCAAGCACTGCAGATGGGAGGTGAAGGGGAAGCCAGAGGAGACACAAAAGCCTTCAGCCTCCCCTTGAAGATGAAAGGCTGTGGACGTCCCAAAGGGCCTACGGACGCTTGTAAGAAGGTTGGAGCATGTCACATTAAAAGGTTATATATAAAAAAAATTTGTCTTTCTACCTACCCGTTATGTATATTCAAATTTCAGGTAATTCGACCATTCTAAACAGAGAAAGAAACAGTGAAACACAGCTCCTGTGGGCTCTCCAGCAGTCTCAGTCAGCACGCTCACACACATGTGGTGTCCCTCAGGGATCTGTACCAGGACCCTGTACTATTTAACTCCACTATTTAACACCTTTGTCAGTAACACGGACTGCAGGATTGAGTGCATCCTTGTTAAAGTTTTCCACTGGCACGCTGGAGGGAAGGGATGCCATCCAGAGGGATCTTGACGGGCTTGAGAGGTAGGCCCGGGTGAACAACAAGGCCACACGCAAGGCCCTGCAGACATATTGGGGCGATCCCAAGCACAAACACAGGCTGGATGGAGAACGGATTGAGAGCAGCCCTGAGGAGAAGGACCTGGGGGTACTGGTGGATGAAAAACTGAACACGGAGCAATGGCTTTAAACTAAAAGAGGTTAGGTTTGGATAAGAAATAAAGAAATAATTCTTCCCTATGAGGCACTGGCACACACAAGCTGTGGATGCCCCATCCCTGGAGGTGCTCAAGGCCAGGCTGGATGGGGCTTTGGGCAACCTGGGCTGGTGGGAGGTGTTCCTGCCCATGGCAGGGGGCTGGAATTAGATGATCTTTAAGGTCCCTTCCAACCCAACCCATTCTGTGATTCTATGCACACTTTATCTGATAAGCAGAACTAAAACACTAGGAAACTGCAGACCAACAAAGCCAGACATTTCTGTTTCAGGAAATCACCTGAATGAATGGTCCAAGCAATGGTCCATTTTGTCCTAACAGACGTTTTCAGCTTCCTCCTCTTCTTCAAAGGTTTTACCAATGTGCTGTGCAGGAAAATGTGCCAGCTTCTCCTTGGCAAAGAGCTCTGCACTGTGAATGGAAGCAGAAGTCACCAAAGGACACAGGATGTTCCCCAATATTATGTATATTAGGCAAGCAACCAAAGAATGGTCCTGGGTCATAAGAACATGATTTCTTCCTTACAAATCTAACATCACTTCTACTGAAACTGTTAATGACATGGTCTTCTGATTGGAAAGATGATTGACCACCTGCTTAGTCCACAGTCCTTGCTCTTACTCCCCAGATCAAAAGGGACATCAAGTTCCCAACGAGGAGAAGAGGGAACGCCTTCAGCAGCCAAGAGCAGCTTGGCTTGAACAAATTCAATAGGAAAGCCTGCAAGAATAGCTTGAATATTACCGGGTGTGTTGGAAGATGTGAAGAGTAAAAGAAGCTGATGAGACATAGACTGGAAAGCATAAGGGCAGTCCTCTGTCTAGGACACTCTTCAAGCAAAAGCACAGCTGAATATAAAGCTTTCAGAATGCAGAAAGCTAAAAGGCTCTCCCCTCTTGGACGTCCTGAAACTAGCATTTGTTCTTGAAAAGTCATTTTTTAAGTCAATGGAGATGACTCAGGAAAGGAAAGCTTTTGAGGAGCTGTTTCTAATAACACTGAAACACCCATGAATATGTATCCATTTTGGATATATTTACACTTGTTTTATTCAGTTAATGCTCTTTCAGGGGAGAAATGGGAAAACCTGTTACAAACATCAATCTCTTTCAGGCCTCCTGCCCAAGACCCTGCATTTAATATAGCAGCTCTGAGTTCTGAAATGAGGTCCCCTGGGTTATACATTTTCCACAGCTCTGAAATCTGTACAGGGTGATGGAGACAACGACAGAGATATCTGTAATGGCTAATAAGGAACCGTATCGATTTCGTTGGTTATACGATGTTTATTTACTTTCTTAAGCCCTGTTTGAGAACATTTACTTTTTTTTTTCAGGCTGCTGCAACATTTTCCATTTGCTACAGGAGCTAATATTGACGCTGCATTGTGTGTGTGTGTGAATTTGTTGGATGAGTAGGAGGGGATACTTCCTCCAAAATACAGGCTCTCAAGACCAGATTCTGAACACGTTCATCTCTGTTTAAAGCCAACAACTCCACTGAAACAACCTGGTTCCACAGGATTTACAAAGAGCAACGGTGATCAGAATCTGTCCCAGTCTGTCAGGACCCACCATTTTTGTCTGTTGGGAAAGATGTAGGTGGTCTCTCCCACTCCCTGTTGATGGAAGGGGGTGGGAACACAATACCACATGGGAATAAGAAAGCAGCTTTATGGTGAACTGATACATGAACAGGAATTAACAAGGTGGTGGGAAGGGAATGAATCAGCCAGTCCCGGTGAAGACAAAGAAAATTTTCAGACACTGGATCTCACCCACTCAGCCACAGCACCTTTTCTTGGTCCCTGTGATACCTCATCTCTTCCTCTCATAAAAACATACTATGCCAGTATCAAGAAAACCTACAAAAATGACACTTCCAGAAGCAAATCAATTGATTCTACACTCAACCAATGATGTTACAGTCAGTCCATGCATGCCAAGCCAGTCCCAAACCTCCAGAATCGTTTGTGTGGAAATGAAGCCTGAGCCAAAACTGAAGCCTAGAAATTATGGAACCCAAACAACATTTGGGCATCTGCTCTTCCAGGTTGAGGGACAAATTCACCCAAGCCATGGAACATGAGGAACTATATGGTCATGACTGGGATTATTTCAAGAACAACACGTATCTATCTATTATTTTATAAAGACCCAAACTTAAGCCCATGGAAGGGGAAGCAAGTTGTGAAATACTTAAAAAAAAATATGGAGGCTTGTACAAATGCTTAGAGGGTTCTTCTGGAAAAATAGTACATTTGGGCTTAAAATCTGTGTAGTAAATTATCTGTTCTCCCCTTGGTACAGGCAAGTAATTCCTCTCACTTTAATGGACAATTTTATGGCTGCTAATAACATTTGTAGCTAAGATAATGACAAGGATAATCAAATCCCATGCTTGAGGGCATAAACTGATTGCTGCGGGGGTTAGCAACGAAATCACCATCGCCATATATTGCACAGGTGTATTATGGGATAGGTTTCTTTCCTCCGAAGTAGAAACGCATTGGTGTCTGCCAAGATAACAGATTGGGTGATTGTCTGTGTTATGGAAATTGCTGGTTTGTATGCATGGGATCTAGGGAAAGAGAAGAAACCTCTTTGTTTCAACGTGACAATTTGTAACCCAAAACGCAAAATGAGCAGGAGCTGCAAGATGCATTTTGATGCATGTTCTAGCAGAACCGTTCTCTTAAAGACAAGTTCAGTCTTGACTGCAATGAAGCCCACAGCCAGACAGCAAATGTTGCTGTGCATTTAGCGTGGTACTCAGCAACACCCATAGAGTACACAAGCCCAGAAGCCAGAACTAGAAGGAACCTTTCAACTATTTGACTTTTTCCAGGATGTTTAAATCTCAGTCCATCACTTGGGGGTTGCTCAAATTATCACTAGCTCCTGTATAGCATTTATTAGCTCCGCACTCCTAGGAACGCATGGCTTGGAGGGACTTCAAGGGGTAACCAAGTTCATTCAGCAGTGAGGAAGGCTGAAGCATAGCAAGCCCATGCCTGCTGGACAACTCACCTCTTCAGATAAATATCCAACCACTGGCACGTGGGAGGCTCCCTGCAGATGATGTGACAGCTGTTTTCACTGCTGGCAGTGAACCTACATCTGCCATGCTGTAGCTCAAACACTGTGGGTAGATATGTGGAGAAACTTACTGCCGTCCTCTTTACAGCAACCACATAAATATTTGAAGGCTGTTACTGCTCCTCCCTTCATCTTCCAGACTAAACAACCTCTATTCATTTCACACTGTAGATAGGTCATTCCCTTAGCATTTTGGTTGCTTCCCCTCCTGACACTGATTTTTCTGTCCCTTTCTCAAAACACTGCACCCAAAACTGGACCCAGTTTTCAAGCTGACGCCACGCCAATTCTAACAAAACAGAATAGCTGCTTCTGCGACTTACATCCAACACATGCCTGTTTTGTGCATCTCACACCAAAGACACATATTTAGAATACAATCCACTTTATCACCGTGTTCTGGTTGCGGTACATGCATCTAGTCAGTTCACATCATTTTTCTCTGGGTCCTTTTGATTCTTCCTTCTGCAGTGCAATACTTTGCACTTGTCTTTATTGAATTTCATCATATTGATTTCAGACCATTTCTCCAATTCATCAAAATCATTTTGTATTCTGCTCCTGCCCTCCCGAGTGCTAGCCACCCCTCTCACAATTAACAATACGTGTACTCTCTGTTCTATCAGCCAAGCCATTAATGGGAAAACTGAATGGTACCAACCACAAGACAGACCCTCATGAGACCGTGGATTTTATGGCCATCCAATCTGACAAAAAACTATCAATAATTATTGTATTTTTTTTTTATCCCTGTTGTGAAATTATCCAGTGGCAGATTTAGCAAAGGCCAACCAGGTTTGTATTTTCTGCCCCATTTACCCACACCTGCACGGAGTCTCACACAGAATAAGTGATGCCACACTGCAACCTCTAGTCCACCGTGCGTGTGCTTCCAGACCTTGCACCCCTCTGTGGTAATTCAATCCAGCCCATGTTTTTCTACTGTACTTATGAGAACTCAATGTTATTACAATGCCATTATAATGTTATTATACATATATATAATAAAAGTCAAGATCTACCACACCCCTATTATCAACTAGACCAGCTACTCTACTGAAAAACAAGCAAACAAGGAAACAAACAAAACCAATCCAGATAACTTTGACGTGAGTTACTCAAGAAAAATCTGTGCTGGTTCCAGCTTGTCCCTTGTTATCCCCTAGGTACTTTCACACTGATTGTTTACCAGCTTGGTCAAATATCTTTCTGAGTATCAAATTTAGGTTGACTGAGCATTAACTCCCCATGTTGTCTCCTGTCCCTTTTTTAGAGATAGGCAGTGTGTTTGCTTTTCCCTGCAACAGCCACCGGTAGAACTGTTCAAACAGTAGCCATAAAAAAACTGGTGACAGAGCTGACAGTGAGCAGTTGCTGCTAAGAGAAGAGAGGTTGATTCTTATCCAGATATTCAGCTGGAGGTGAAATTGTAGGATGCACCAATAATCCCTCAGGGAAGCAGGAACCTTTAGCAAAAAAAAAAAAAAGGACAGGATAAACTTACATAGATCCCAAGCAAGATCAGAGACAAACTTCAAACAGCCTGTGTGTGTACAGAACCGAACCAGAGAAAATCAGGCAGGAGGAGACTAGTCCATACTTTGCCGCAAGGTAGGACAGCATGCATAGGTCATTCTTGACAGATGCTTGTCTATCCTGTTCCTCAGGACCTAGCAAAAAAGAGCCCACACCCTCCCCAGGCAATGTATTTCGGTGTTTCACTAGTATCACTGCTGAAAAGATTTTCCCTCTGTAGCTAATCTAACTCTTCCTCGATGCTGTTTAATAGTTTTTTCTTATTCCCTGTACCAACCTCAAGCTCTTCAGGAACAGGCTGTGGCTTTGGTCAGATCTGAAAAGCCCAGGCTGGATTCTTTCCAAAGAGATCATGGAAATTATTTTTAACTGCTTAGATCCTGACCTGCAAGCCAGGTTTCAACTAGTCATCCAAATCAGGACCACAAATGTTCAAGAGCCAGCAACTTCCCTCGTGATACCTATTGCTAAATACTCAGAGCCAAGCTCGCATGCCATGCTTCTACCTCTGTGGTATCACCAGCCTCTACTGTTTCATCTTGAGGAAAGAAAAAATCAGTTGAAATACAAATATATCAATAAATAAATAAGCCATAACATATTCATCTTCCTAGCTTTGGAAGCAGCAATATGGAGGTAAACCACCGTCAAACCCACGATTGAAAAATCATCACCAAAATACCAAAGTGCCAGCGGCTGGCCTGGCTACGTTTTAAGGGCACTGACAGTAAACTTCATGCAGCAAAAGCGATGCAGGAAGACTGTGAGGCTTTGTGGAAAATTATCTCTGGTGCCAGTCCAACAGTTAAAGCAGAGCCGAACGCAGCCCATACAGATTAGGTTATCGCTTAATAGGATAGGACTGGTACAAAGGCTTCTAAATGAAAACATAATTGGGGGTGGATATTTGGGAAGAAAACAAAAATAAAGCCACGCTGAATCATATCAAGTGCTTCTCAAGTGTTAAAACAAACCACTTGGATGTGCAGTACATTCATGGACTGACTTGTAACACTGCTAATTTGCTTCTGTTGGCCTACACGAGTAGGTATCAGCTTATGTTGTTTCCTCTGACTGGCAGAGTGCACTCATTAAGGCAAACACATTGCTACTAAAGCCCTAATTGTTTTGAAAAGTGCCCTTTAAATAACAGGCCTTTTACTACTAGGCAGGATGTGTTTTAAGAGCAAATCATGAGCTTAAGCCTTTGCTGCCAAAAGACTGGATGCGCATTTATTTGTTTGTCAGGCAAAAATACCAAAAAATGATGCAAAACCCAACTGCACCAGCACAGACTGAACAGCTATCATCTGTGGGGCATTGAGCAACCTGATCTGGTGGTAGATATCCCAGCCCATGGCAAGAGGGGTGGAATTAGATGGTCTTCGAGGTCCCTTCCAACCCAAACCATTCTGTGATTCCATGATCTACATCCTTGTCTTGGGATATTCATTGCCATGTGAAACAGCAAAGGAGGGGAGAAACTCTGAAGGAGAGAGCTTGAGAAGATCACTGAATTCTTAATGTATCAGTAGGAAAGTCAACTGAAGAGTTAAATCTCTGGGATTTCCAGGTGCTTCCAATGACAGAGATCCATTGTCATTTCATTGTCTATCAGTTGACTAGAATCAGTTTCATCTCATTTCTTACACACCTAAGTAATATTTCAGAAAAGACTGCAAAGGTAACACATATTTGGTGTCCAGCAGCAAACCATCAATAGATCAGGCACTTTGATGGAGGACACGGGGGAGTTAAGGTGTGTAAATGCCTTCAAACGCTCAGACAGCCTCTCATTCCCCAAACATTGGTTGCCAGACTTCCATTTTTGCTGTTTTTCTCTTTAGGAGTCCAAGGCAATTCAGATTTTTTGACAGCCTCATACATGTACATGTAACAATTCTGAATAATACTGAAACGACATCCCTCTGCTGTTTCTAGAAAATACCGGATGTTGTATCATGAAAGCTACTCTTCTACAACTCCTGGTCTACCTCTGGAAACCCCCCAAAAAATAGCAAAGACCAGAACAACTGTGGAAGAGCACTGAGATGTTTGGTCACCTCTGCAGGTATGAGATGCAAGATTATAATCAATCACCTTTATTACATCAAGAGTTTTAAAATATTTCCAATGCAGTGCCTTAAGCAATATACCTGGGACACGGAAGATTATAGTGAGGGTTCCGTGGGCTTCCTGCTGCTGAGTTCATATTATTGCAGGTCCCCTCGCTTCCAGAGCAGGGTCAATGCAAGTACCAAACTCCAGATTTTTAAAAATTATTGCTGCCAATAACACTGTTTTTACTGAGTGGAGCCAGACCTGTTTCACCATATACTCCAGACTATTAACAGCTAAGAGCAACTGCTCATTAGTTAGAGTAATAGAGGGCTAGACCTCTGAAACAAGAGCATTTGACACCATCTCCTACTGTGCCTGGTCCTGAAAAGATCCAGATGGGTGTGAGATGTAGGAAAGGGAAAACTCAAACCTCCAGGTGGTCACAGGTGTGTTACAACAGTTAATGTCTGATACAGTTCCCATAGCAATGGCCCATGGTGGTTTAAACATAGGAGGAGGACATCCTCTCTACAGGACATCAAAACAAAAGGTGATGGAAGAAATAAAATATTCCATCTGCACCCAAATGTCTCCATAATGAGTTAATAGTAACATTCATTGGAAACTGCTGGCAGTGCTGATTGCCTTGGGAGCAGATCCCTTTTCTTCCTACCTTTCCTTCACCACACCAAGCATATCCCTAAATTGGGAGACTACGAATGTTTGCTTGCAGCTGATCTCCTGCACTGCACAATTAGAGAGCTGCTGTGGGTCTCAGTCATCAGCTCCTAAAGCTCTCTGAAATTTTCCTGTTGAAGATAGCTCACAGTTAGCAAGGGGAGCGATCCCCTTCTGTGACAGCAGAGCCAGGAGACAATCAGCTTCCCATCAGATACCTTTTAACCCCACTATTTGCCTGCTTTTCTCTGAAGCTCTTCTTTCTTGATGGTGCAGGGAACTGAAAGGACAAGACAGTCTATTCCCTCCTAAGCGTCCTAACAAGTAACAAATACACAAGTCCTTAATAGAGATATGTCTTCCACTGACATGCCTGAATCATTTCTGTAATGAAAGCAGTTAAAAAGGATACTGAACCCCTTAACCAACTGACTCAACTGACTACTGCATGAGCCTCTTGTAGCAATTGGCCAGGCATTAAAAAAAGGTCAGTTAACTCCTAAAAAAAAAAAAAATAAGAAATTTTGAAAGATTTTCCCCCTGAAACAGTAAAGAAGTATGCATTACACTTCCAAGAAGAAACAAAATCAAAAAGTCTCAGTGGATCAGAAGAGGTTGTTAATGTCAGGCAGCAATGAAAGAAAACAAAATTAAAAAAAAAAAAATCACCATCAAAACAAATAGAAAGAATAAAATCCATCAAAATTCTTCCTCAAGATTTCTCTTTTTTGAAAGTTAAGGTAAAGGTATTCAGGAGCTGTATGCTTGAGCTTTCCACTTTCAATTAAATAAACTAAAAATCAGTAGAAATGTGAAATTCAGCACTCCACAAAATCTGTTTGCTTCATTATTAAAAGAAAAATCTGAAAATTGTTATTACAGATATTTGGGGGGAAATGGTTTGCTACAGAATATAGCTCCTTGCACTGGAGAATTGATGTCATATAATGGCTTGATTCAAATCTACTCTGAGTCCAGATAGTCTCTCCATTATTTACAGCAGACTTTGAACAGGCCTTCATTTCCGTGTTGATTTTTGTTTGTTTGTTTTTCCTACATTCCGTAATCTGTAGATTCCCTAAGCTGACTTTAACCAAAGAAACAGCCACAGGTGCATTGTCAACATCAACATTAGCTGGAAGGAGTCAAGCTGCAAACACCTGGTAGGATATAGGTAACCTCTGGCAAGGCAGCTGTCCGTACATTTATCTTGGAGTCAGTGTATCCCATGGATGCATTCAGAGAAGGCAATGGTTTAAAACTAATTTGCACTACACCACTTCTGCACGTATGCATCTACATACACAAAATCTCTGAAGTAGTCCATGGCTTTATTCAAAAACATCCCCAAACCAAGAGGAGATGACCATGCCTGCCACATGCAGCAAACATCTGTTGCAAGCCCGCAGTAAGCTGTAGTTCAGCTCAGAAGCAGCAAGGTCTCTTACTGATTAGTTCTGCATCATCAGCAAGTGTCCTTGCTAGCATCTGTTACAGGGGAGGGGGATATTTCATGCAGCCATTGCCCAAATCCCGTCAAGGATTGTCAGGAAAAATGCACAGGAACCAGGTACCTAAAAACTCTAAAAAGGTCTTTGGCAAATAATTACCCAGAACTGTAAATGCTGCTTTACATAGTAAAGCTCCAGGTTCTGCTTTTATTGCACGTCAGAAGACCCGAGCTGCAGGAGTTTGCTAATATCACCTGGAATTCATTATGGAGCTGTGCCTTTGGTTCATCTTCACTGTTTAATCTGGCTATAAAGTAATGCCATGTGGTCTGAAAGGGAGAAGTGAGCTGCTAGGCAATTAGAAATAGTTCTCAACCTGAATCTTCAGAAAGTCATTTTATCTTCTTGTCTCTAAATTGAGGATAATTTTTACACAGAGGTGTTGTGAAGATGAATCACCTAATGTCAGAACAGCATTCTGAATATAAAGTGCTGTGTAACTCCAGCTCGAAGCCATGAGCATCATTTTCAGCATTCATGAAGGAATGTGCTCCAGCACCAAAAGAACTAAGCACCTCAGTTCAGGCTGCCTTCAAGAGAAGATGACAGCATTGCTTTGAGCCAGGTCCTTGCTTTGAGCCAGACCAACAGGGTCTGCCCCAAATCACACGTTGTGCATCCATCAATCCATTGTCCCATAGATCAAGCCTCATAATTCTGATGCTACTGCCAAAGAAAGCAGCATCCAGGATTCCACTTCGTTCTAGTGGAAGCAGGCACAAGCCCAAAGCTAACAGATAAACTTCTTCCTTTACTCTTCATCTAGAACACCTCCTCTCCCTCCCAGTTCTGCCTCAAAAATTTCTGCTTGCTGTCCTGAATCAGGGGGATCGTTTTCTTCCCCTTAAGACTCAATGACATCTCTAACTTACCACCTTGTCAGGGTGCAAACAAAGATGTTTCTATGCTGACACCTGCAAAGGCACATAAATGATTTTACCGCATAGAAAAATAATCAATAAGCAAATACTATACAGTGGAGAAAATGAAATGTAAAAGATCTCTGTTTTTCCTTTTCCAGAAAAACCAACCAGTGTAGGAACTACAAGGGTTTGAGATGTGGAAAAAGAAAACCGTACAACATACGGCTGATAAAGACTTCAAGAGGTCAGCCAGTCCATCTTCCACCCCAAAGGCAAAAGCAGCTCTAAGTTAACCATTCCTGACAGATGTTTGTCTAAACTCTTTTTAAAACCCTCCAATGATGGAGATGCCACAGCCTCCTTAGGCAATCTCTTCCAGCACACACCTACCCTGACAGCTGGGAAGAGTTTGCTAGTGCCTAATCTAAACCTCACTTGCTTCATTTCAAGAAAGAAATGAAGAATAATATTTAGAAAGAGAAGAAAGGGCACCAAATATTAAAAAAAAAATACCAATTTCTCAACCCAGGTTATGCTAAGGATATCTGCTGACACCATCTCCTGTCAGAGTGGCTAGAGGTTTCTCGATGCTTCCCCAATAGTTTTCAGACTATTACTAGGTGCTGCATTCGCCCTGCCAGTAAGCCATACAGCTGGAAGTTGCAGTTCAGCATCAGTATGAGCTGTATTTTTGACTTGCTTATCAGTGATTTTTAAAAAGCTTTTGTTAATGTGCCTCTGGCAGGAATGCAAGGTATCATTGCAAAACCAGTTTTCAAGAACTCAGGAACTGTTTCTGTGAGCATGTGAGCAAATAAGCCATACCAAGTCCTCTCTGCCTTAGCACAGCGTTATTTGGATATTCTGTTTTGTTTTGTATCGTTTGGTTAATTCTCCATGAGACAAATGATACAGCATGAAAAGATATCGCAGAATACATGTATTTTAATTATGCAGGGGAGCAAACTCTACATAAACTCATCTTCATGTGGCTCACAGAAGCTGATCTCCTCTTTGTCCAGGAGATGCCACAAGCAGATAATACAACTTCTGATCATCCAGTAATCTCCACTGAAACTTCATGTGGTGTGAATCAGAACAGATCCATTACTTCTGTGGATCTACGAACACGAGAAAATCTTGCTCTCTACTTTCACCTGAGCTTATTAATAATAAAGTGGCTTTCATCTACTCTGTCTTGGTTGTTTTCTGGTTTGGTTTGTGTGTGTGTGTGTGTTTTTGTTGTTGTTGTTTGTTGTTTTTCTTTCTTTTCAATGAGGTATGACCTTCATGGTCCCAGCAATTCACAAGCACAGCAGTTAACTGAACAAAATATTGGTCTTTCTCCTTCTATGTCTTGTTGTCTTCCTTTCTTTCCACTGCAAGTTGTCCATCTGACACGATTCCCTACTCACAGCTCTTCAGTGGACTGCTTTTAGCTATTGCCATCTATCAAAAACCAAAAGCAGACTCAAACCACCAGAGGCTGGCCTTAAAGGAGGAGCACCGCTGACAAAACAATTCACACGTTAAAACATCTTTTTCTAACCCAAATTAGAAACATCGCAACACTATCAGCATGGTGAGTATTTTATACCCATTTTACAGAAGGGTAAAGCAATGCAGAGAAAGGATGAGGGCACAAAATAACTATCCTGATCTGGGTTTAAGCATGTGATTGCTTAGTTAATTAATGCAGGTTCAAATTCGCTGTGAGGCCACCAGAAGTAAGCCATTCCCTCCTCTGGATGTAAACAGCTCCTGAATCTTTAGGTATCAGTAGCCAAACAGCTGTCAGTAGGTGGTTTCTCCATTCATCATTACAGACGTTGCACCACATTCTCCAAAAATATTTTGTCTCTGTTCACCAGGATACTTCATTCACTGCTTACAGTAGGTTTGAGACTGAAAACAAAGGCCTAAAAGCTAGAAAAAGAGACTAGCAATTCACAGCACACACACTGTTTCAATTTTGTTCTCCTTACAGTCACTTCCCGGGGAAAAAAAAATAAATAAATAAAAATCCTCAATCTGTTTGTTGTTTCAGTTCATTTTAGGGTGACACAAACAGCTTTCAGTTCTTTACATTCTACACAAGCCTCCAGAAATATTCAGTGTTTACTAGAGCTCAGTGGTGTTAAATCAAGTATGACTATCACCCTTTAAGGCCTAAATGGTAGAGCGATAGCCATACCAACAACACATTTTGACAGTGTCGACACCTGCTAACACAGAAGCAGTTTAGCCACTCCTATAAACCTGTGGAAAAGGGCACCGAAACTTAGTAGGAATCCTAGGAGCTACTTTTTATTTTCAAAAGTTGGTGTTTTCATTCATCGTAGCCAGCCTCTTGATACTCAGTGGCATATTCTGCAGTGTTTCTCAGAAAAGACAAATAGCTGGATGGAGAACTGGATTAAATCACTCTCTGTCATCGTTTTGGCTGTGTAACTGTAAATGGATAGGAAATTATACTAGCTAACTCTGAAGTGAGAGCAATCCCGAAATAAACTCAGCAACTGGCAACGGCCAAGAACAGCCTATTAGTTCGTTCTGATCACCTAAAAACTTTCACAGGATTCAAGCAGGACCCAAACTTCATGAAGGGGTGGTTATTTCCCTTCAGCTTGTGAATTTTAAGAGCAGAGTCATAAAAACATGTAGCACCTGCAGTTGTTTCAAAAAATAGACAACAAACAAACAAACACAAACATCATTGCACCTGGGGAGTAGGAAAAAAAATATTGCCACAGGTGGAAAATAAATAAATAGATAGATAGATAAATAAATAAATAAAAAATGTTTCCATTTATTCAATCAGCCCTGGTTTCATTATTTAGCAGTCGGACTGACAAGTGAGCAACAACCTCCCGCCCTCTACCCCAGGCGAAATGCTGAAGGTTCAAGGAAACGTGAGAGTTGGCCAACGCTCGGCGCTTCACCTCGCACAGGAGGCTTTCAGCTTTCAGTAGCCAACCCAACCTGGCCTTCAGAGCCCAAATCCCACCCAAACGAAGCCCCTCTCTGCGGAGGCTGCCCGCTGGGGAGGCTGGGGAGGAGGCGTGGAGGCTGCCGGAGCTGTCCCTTCAGCACCACGTCCCGCCGGGAGGATGAAGAGCCCGGAGGATGAAGACCTCGCAGGATGAAGAGCCCGGAGGAAGAAGAGATCGATCACATCTAGACCACGGTCCATGGCCCATGAGAACCTTCCCGCATTAAATTAAGGCTGCCGGAGCTTCACGCAGCACGGCGAGGAGGGAATCGCTGCAGGCACGTTGCAATATCAAGGAGAGCAATTAGGTTAGACATAAATTAGCCTGCTATCATATGCATATCGCTAGACTTTGTGGTCCACTGATTCCTCTTGCACTTCTCCGAGGAGAAGTTCGTGGAGACAGATTTACCACTCTGGAATAGGCGACAGAGGGTTTTATTCACTCTGTTTTAAAAAACAGCCTGAGATGGTTATTTAGAGGCACTTTTACAAGAGCACTTACTGCCTACAGCACACTCACTAATGCATACACGGCATGTGCTTCTTGAAGTGTGTCTGGAAAGCTTCAGAGGGAGAAGGAAATGTATGTGAGAGCACACACAGTTAGATTAAAAATAAGAACCACCAAAAAAAGATGAAGATGAACATTCAAGATCGCTGTCCAGGTCAAGAAACAGAGAAGAAATCTATTCTTATTTTCCTGAGAACTTTAATATAGAAAGTCGTACTTTTCTCTTGTGAACCTTTTTTTTTTTTTTTGGATAAATGAAAAATAAAGAAATACCGCCCATTCTCACTTTTACAGACCACCAGTAGATAAGATAACATCCTGAAGCTACTTTAGTACTGAAGAAACATGCAAAACAGAAATAAGTTTGGCAAGATACTGATAGTAACTATTAATAAACTTTTGCAAGAGGGATCACGTATCCTCCTGGAGCAGAGCTTCCCCAATGAACAATTGTCAAAGAACGTCCTTCCGCACCATTCTTTATTATCCTTTTCCCTTCCTGTGGTTCCCCGTTGCTATACATGCTTTAAACCTACACATTTCTGACATCCCAAAGCACCTCAGCCTACAGAAATGTACACTACTATCCTCTGCACGCTGATGGGCTCCGAGCTTCCTACATGAATCTCAGCTCTTTGCATGAGAAAATGCTACAGCCTCCCAGGCAAGTTGTACTTGTTTCCAGGTAAAATATGGTCAAAACAGCAAAATACTGTAAAAACAGCCCTTTCTACCTGTCACCAACCGAGCTTAAGAACACAGAAAGTATTGCAGCTCAGGCAGGAGTATAGGGCACTGTGAGTATACAGGCATGTGCATGGAAGCCCTGTTGTAAACCAGGAGGGCACGATAGTCCAGTATTCACTTAGCCCAAATAAATGACAAGACACAGATCGAGGAAGAGAGAATCGGTCAGCAAAGGAGGAGAGTTCGGACACCGTAATGAAGAGAAGCAAATCTAAGTCATCTGCTAAAGTTACATTCTACTTTATATTCTATAGCCTACTTGCATATGTTTATTTATGTATGTATATAGTAACAGAAAAGGAGATTGCCACTTAAAATCTAATCTTTGAAAGGGCAAATAGGCTTCATGCTGTCAAATAGTCTTTCGAATGAACACGTTAATGCACCAGCTATAACATAGTCAAATACAAATGTAAGTAAACACAGCTCAAAGGACAGCGGACGGCGTACTCTGCTGAAAACTGCCACTATCTTCAGGTGGCAACGTGGTAATTGGTCGTAACAAGCCCTAACTGGTAAAAAAAAAAGACCGAGTCTTCCTGTATTAGCATGAGAGCTAGTTCTTTCGTGTTCAATACAAGGCACTGTCAAGCAGCCTCCGAGCTAGAGGGGTATTTTCAGATCTCCCCAGATATTAGAGGGGAGCATCTAGAAGTGCTGAGAGAAGGACGAGTCGAACAGCCTCAGCAAATCCACCCTACTGAAAGCAAAACAAGGAAGAACACACCTGCTAACCAAGCCAAAGCCCGAGCTGCAGCAGCCTGGCGTGCACACTGCAGCCTCTAGTTACCGTGGCATTTATTTTTTACGGCAGGGAAGCAAACTTTATGTGAAATGCTCCGTCTGAGCTGAGCGAAGCAGAGAAGTACAAAATGACAGCCTGTGGCTGCGTCCGCTGATGGTCCCTCTGCTGTCCTGGGGAATGGCATGCCCGGGGAGCTAGGCAACACTGGCACGACAGCGGGCATCGTTCTGCCGGCTGGACTGTACGGCCACAGAGAGGAGATGCACTCTGTGACCTGTTGACACATCAGGCGCTCCAGCTGCAAAGAAAACTTCAGGAACACGTCGGGAGACCGCAGCTGTGGGAACCCCACCACAGCCTTTTGCCGATGCCAAGACAAAGTTTGGGAGAGCCGGGCTGCCCTCGGCCACGGCTGCAAAGAGGGGGTTCCAGGCTGAGCCTGTTCACACGCCCTCCTCGTTTTGTCCTCATCCAGCTGCCTTTTGCCCAAGTTTTCCCTGTGTCTCCGAAGTGCAGGTGCACGCACGGTTCCCAGGAGAAGCGTGGCAGCAGGGCCTCGCTCCTCCCGCGGGGAACCCCCCGAGCGGTGCCATCCCGCCCCTTCCCCACCTCCTCCTCGCCACCCAAGCCGCAGGACGGTGGTAGCCACTTGGTAGCCACCAGTCCCCCACCAGCATAGCCCCGCTCCTCTCCAGTCCCACCCAGGGGACAACAGGTTCCATCTCCAGGGGAAAGAGATGCGGGACACCTCCGAGTCCAACAAGTTGCCCGTGGAGAGCCACAAATTACATAACACGGGAGGGCAGCCAAAAAACTCATCCAGCACTTAACACTTTGCACGCCACAGCCCCCTTGCCCCTCTCCCTTTCTTCCAAGCTGGGAGAGGGGAGGGAGAAGGCTTTTGTCCCGACCCCAAAGGTCCTCCCCAAAACGAAGCCACTCACCGATGGTCGTGATGACCGTGATGGCAAAGTAGAAGGAGCCGGCGAATTTCCACTGGACGCCGGCCCGGTGCGGCTCAGACTGCATGATCACCAACTCCAGCTGCCGGTAGTCCTCGCTGGTGATGTTGTACTTTCCTTTGAGCCGGATCTCCTCGGCTTTGAGTTTCTCCTCCTCCCGCATCTCGTTGTCGGACTCGAGCGCGTCGAAGACGGCGGCCCCGACCAGCAGGTAGGTGAACGTGCAGATGATGAGGGACAGGGTCCGCACGTTCTGCCTCTTCATGGCCGCCAGCAAGGGGCGAGTGAGGGGACCATGTCCCCCCCTGGCCGCCCGGGGATCCGACAGGCCGCGGCAGCCGCAGCAGCAGCAGCAGCAGCAGCAGCAGCAGGGGGACAGCTGCCGGGGGAGGCGGCGGCGGCGCCCACCGCCACCGCTGCTGGGGGGCAGCTTGTGCTCGGGCTCCTGGCCAGACGAGAGGCACAGGAGGCTGCTGGAGCGCCGGGACCAGGTGCCTTGGAGCCGGGAAACTCTGCGCAGGACCTGCCCAAACCAAGCCGTCCCAGTGCGCAGGGCCATCCAGGGCAACCCCCCCCACACACACACCCCGCTCCTCCCCAGCACCGAGGCCAGGGGTTATAGAGGGGGGGGTCCCCGGCGTGGGAAGGAAGGAAGGAGCCGGGACGGGGTCCTGCGGTGCTTTGAGGCCCCCCCCCTCCGCCAATTCGCCCCCCGCAGCCCGGGCAGGGCTCGGCGGGGAGGCTGGAGCCGGCCCCGTCCCAAGTTTCTTCGGGGATGGAGGGGCCGAGGAGCGGCTGGGCTCCGGGTGCTGCTTGAGAAGGAAGGCGGGGAGGGAGGGGAGAGAAGATTTTGGGGGAAAAAAATCTCCGTCCGAGAGGCTCGGGACGGGCTGGGGGCGCTTTTATTCCTTCGGCCGCCGTGCGAGGCGGGCGGCGGGGAGCCGGCTTGCTGCAGGTGTCCGCGGTGCGGAGTCCGGGGAGGCGAAGAAAGAAGCGGCGGTGGTGGTGGTGGTAGCGGTGGTGGTGGTGGTGGTGGTAGCGGTGGTGGTATCAGGCGACGGGCGGGGAGTTGGGGGCAGCATCCCCGGCAGGAGGCGGGGGCGGCGGGGAGCCAGCGCCCCGCAGGAGCCGAGCCGAGCCGAGCCGAGCCGAGCGGGAGGAGCGGCCCCGGAGCCGCCCCGGGCGGGCGGGGAGAAAAGAGAAAAAGAGAAAGAGAGAGAGAGAGAGAGAGAGAGAGAGAAAGAGGCCGGGAGGGCGGCGGGGAGGCGGCCGCCGCTGGAGCACCTGCCCGGGTTGGGACGCGGAGCCTTGCTCCCACCCCCCGGGAGCAGAAGATACACACAGACAAACGAAAATAAATAAATAAAGATTTGGAAGAAAAAAAAAAAAAAAAAAAAAAAAGGCTACTTTCGCGGCTGCTCCCCCTGGGCTGGTTTATTTCGGATGGTTTTTTTAGAACAAAGCCGTTAAGGAAAAGAGCAAGCGTCCTCCTCCTCCTCCTCCTCCTTCTCCCAGGCTCTTGACATCATCTCGGGGAAAATGAAGCCCGCGCCCCTCTGCCATCGCCCGCGCGTGTGTGAGTGTGTGCTCGGTGTGTGTGTGAGAGCGAGTGTGAGGGGTGTGTGTGTGTGTGTGAGCGTGCCCGTGTGTGTGTGTGTGAGTGTGCCCGGCTGTGTGTCCGTGGCCGCCCCGCAGCCGGCTCGGGAGGCGGGAGCTCGCCCCGGCCCGCCGCGGGGAGCGGCTTAACCCCGTCGGCGCCGCCCTGTCAGGGAGAGGCCGCGGGGCTCCCCCGCCGCCGTTCGCTGCCCGCCTCCCCCCGGCATGGCCACGCCTCGGCCGCCACAAGCGGGGACGGGCGGTGGTGGCCGTGGTGGTGGTGGTGGTGGTGGTGGTGGGGAGGTGGCGGCCGGGACGGGTGGAGCCGCCCCTCACCGCCGGCCGAGCTCCGCGCCTCATGGCCGTGGGCGCTGCAGCTGTGGGGGACGCAGCCCCACAGGCACGCTGCAGCCCCCAGAACCGCAGCCCCAGACGCTACAGCCCCAAATAGCTCAGCTGCACACGCACAGCCTCAGGCTCCGCAGTAATGCACAGCCCCGAAGACACACGGCCCCAAACACCACAGTGACACGGTGCCAGACACCACAGCCATACGCACAGCCCCGAATACCACAGCCCCAGGCACCACAGTTACACACACGCAGCCCTGAATACCACAGTCCCAAATAACACAGCCCCAGGCACCACGGCAATAACACACACAGCCCCAAATACCACAACCTCAAACATCACCGCCCCAAATACCACAGCTACACACACAAAGCCCCAAACACCACAGCGCCGAATACTGCAGCTACACAGTCCCAAATACCACAGCCCCAAATACCACAGCTACATATGCATATCCCCAAACACCACAGCTACATACAGACAGCCCCAGGCACCACAGCTACACTCACACAACCCCAAACACCACAGCCCCAAACACCACAGCCCCAAACACCAGAGCCCCAAACACCACATCCCCAAATACCACAACCCGAAACACCACAGCTACACTCATACAACCCCAAACACCACAGCCCCAAATACCACAGCAATATACACACAACCCCAGGCACCACAGCCCCAAACATCACAGCTGCACATGCACACTCCCAAACTCTACGGCCCCAAATATCAGAGCTGCAGACACACAGCCCCACACACCTCAGCCCCAGACACTCCAGCTTCACACACAGCCCCAAAGACCACAAACCCAAACATCACAGCTACACACAGCCCCAAAACACCCCAGCCCCAAACACCCCAGCTGGCCTCCAGCCACAGCACCGCCTGGCAGCCTGCCCAGCTCCTCTCCCCCATGCCACCATCAGCTTTCCAGCAGCAGGTGCCACCAGGGGAAGCCCAGGGCCATTTTTGTATAAGCTTCAACACAAGGCTGTCCTTATGGTGTCACCTTGCCCATGGTAACTGCAGGCCCCTAGGTGGTAACTCCTGCCCTACAGCTGGGATTTGCAGCCTTAGCCAACAAAGGCTGAGTTGCTCCTGACTTTGGAGTCCCATTTTAGGTCTTTCTGAAATCCTGGGACACCTCGGCTTCTTACTTGTTCTCCCTCCCTAAAAGCATCTCTGTATGTCCCAGTCCTGACTACAGGTTGTTTAAGGGCTTTGGGTACCCTTCCTTTAGCGTGCAACGGGAACCCGGTGCCTTGAAAATGGATCAAATCTGCATGCTGAGAAGTCAGTCTCCGAGACAGAAGCCCTCTGAAAGGAGCACCTCAGGCTGAGCAGCCAAAACAGGTCACAGAGCCCTTCGTGAAACCGTTGGACACAGTGAGGAGTGAGGGATTCATTTTGTTAATTCAGCAAACGAAATTTTCATCCTCCAGGGCAAGGCCTGGATCGCGTCACCTGAGCATTACCAAAATCATTACAAGCGCCACGCAGAGCGGGAAGGTCTCACCTGCTGAAAGACGCTTGTGCTAACGGCAACAGGGGGAAGGAGAAAAGAGGAAATATCTGGTTTCGATCAACTCCTTCTTAAAAATAGAAGCCTGATTACCGTTGCCCATTTCTGATTCCCCAAGGGAGAGCAGGAGAAGAAGTAGGATCTATAAATAGTTTGCAACACAGAGAATCCTATAGCAAAGTCGCTGGGAAAGATCAATAGCATGATTCAAGGAGGGCTCCAAATTACATCTCAGGGGATGGAGGTGCTGAATGGAATTGATAAATGAGTTGCAAATGCTGTGTGTGTTGTGTGTATCTAATTAACGGAGGGTGACTGGGATCAATAGCAACGAAGGAGCTGGTCTAAAAATAGCACTCACGAAGGGATTGCAACCTGCGGGCAACAGCTTGGATGGAAATGTCCCCCAGAGTAATTAACCTTTAGCTGGGAAATGGTGACTAACGGGGGGTTGAGGTGGAGCCTGTGAGCAGCTGGGAAGGGCCGAGGTCCATGTGAGGTTTTGGGTCACAGAGCAGCGTGACAGTCATGGAGGGTACAGGCATAGCCACGGGGTTGCAGCCTTCCTCCTCTCGGGCTGCAGGGTCAAGCTGCAGATTGGCGTAGTGCGTAGTGGAGAAATATCCAAGTATTAGCATTTTGGTGGGGTTGTGGAGCAGGAAATATTTGTAGCTCTGTGTGCTTGCAAACGTTTCAGCATTGCTTAGAGAGAAGTCACAGTCACATCTATTTACACCTGCAACAATTTAGGATTTTCTCCTTGTTTTCTGACCTTGTTGCCGAGAAAACATCCAGCCTCTCTGAGGACCAGCCCCGTGGCGCTGCTCATCCGGCCTCCCCAGCAAAACTCTGCGTTTGAACCACGGTGCAAATACCATCCAAAGTGTCCCTCAAGCATTCCGTCTGCAGCGGAGCAGTCAGGCAAACTTCGGGGAGAAGGAGTGACGTTGGACAGGATGATCGATGGCTCAGCTCGCGGGCTCTGCTGGAGTGCCAAGCGGAGTTGGCATCGCCCAAGTGCGAGGCAGACACATACACCCTGGAACAGAAAGTTCACTGTCAGCCTGAGTGCAGGGTTGGGACCCAGGGGTGTGCAGCATGGCTGAAAGAATAGGAAGCCGTAAAGATGAAGAATCTAGAAAATATCTCTTGGCAAAGCTGGCATGGAAAGGATTAGAGGGATGAGGGATGAGCGAACAGCTTTTTTCTCTTTAATATAAATGGAGGTGGCTGAAAAATCCGAGCCAAAATTTTTCTTTGTAAGGAAAAAAAATATTTGTGGAAAACTGCCTGGCTGGGGACGTGGACAGTTGTAACACAGCTACTGGAGGAGCAAGCCTTGATTATTGACCAAAAGGATGTCTAACTCAAAGTGTCAACATATATCTTAGCTCCTCTCAGACTAGTCTGATTTGCAGGAGAGCAAACAGGTTGGAAGACAGCCCTGAGCTAGGAAATGGTTGCACTGGCTGCTGTGAGATCTGCTAACCCAATGTTTCACCTGCTCCCTCGAGAAGAAGCTAGCGGGTGTGAGAAGTCTCCCACCTTCCAGGTAAGATGTGGGTGCTGTGGCATTAGAGCTGCTCTCCTCTTTCACCTTGAGTTTACAGCGAAGGCAAGAGCAAGCTGCAAGGGAACTGGAATCCGAGTTGCTTTTGTGGACCTCTCCAGTTTCTACTGTTGACCAAAGAGAGATGCTGCAGCAGGGAGAGACCTAGTGGCTGAGAGTTACCAATCCACAAGCCATCTTCCAGTTGAAACACTGGAGTCACAACAAACCAGATATGAGGGGAAAAAAAGCTCCAAACCAGAAAAATAACTGAAAAACATGATCAAAATGAAGGAAAGAGCTAAGCTATTTATTTTTCTCCACAGGTTGTCAGGAAGTTATTTTCTTTCTCTTGAAACGGCGGCACGAAGATGGTGAGAACAGTGGTTCTTGTTCAGGGCCTGGGCTCATTTAGCCCAGAAATTTCTCTCCCACAGTGAGACGTAGGGAGAAATGAAAACGGAACAAGTATGTGTGATTCTTTTTCACCTTCAGTACTCTCCCAACCTCAAGACTATTTTGATTCAGGAGATTTTCTGAGCCTCACTTAGCTGCTCTGTTTAGTGACCCATAATGGATCGTTCTTCCAAGCACTTGTTCTTTCTTTTTCCTGAATCCAGCTAAAATTTTTGCATCCTCAGCATCCCCTGAGAAAGTGTTTGACAGATCTGTCGTTCAGACTGGGAAGAGCTCTTGCTTTTGTTTGTTCAAACCAGACTTCCTTCAGTGGTCCCCAGCCCCTGTGCTGCAAGGGAGTCTACTATAAATTTTCTCCATGACACTTACAGCTTGGTAGAGATTTTGAAGTTCAAGTGAGGTAGCCCCAATTTTAGCCACCATCCCCATGCAAGGGTGTAACATGACAGCTCTTTGTAGCTTCTCCACCTGTCTGCCATGGCAAGAAGATGTTCTGTGCCTTATTCTTTGCCTACAAGCAAGCAAGGCAGAGATGTAGCCCTGTTTCACCCCAGAAAGTGTCTCTTGCCCTTCAGGGGATTTCTTTAAATTACTGCAGTGCTGGTACTGGAGGAGGCATTGTCCTCTACAGCTCTGCATGCCCTAAGGAAGCTTAGATAATCAGGCAGGAGATACACATGAACACCTGATGGGTGCTGAAATTTGCTGTGAATGTTCTTCTGACTGGCGATAGGCAATTATTCCTGGAAGGTGGGCACATGCAAGGAGGGGTTGTTGTCACACATTTTACCTGAGAGGAGGGCTTCAGATCTGCAGCAAATCCAACACCCACGGAGGGCGGGGATGCATAAGGAAAACTCTGCAATTTCAGCGATGAAGAATAGCTCACCAGAGGTCCCCCATAAAAATTCTTCCCTGCAAGTTTAAGAAACTAGTTCAGGAAATGCTCCAACCGTGAGAGCGGCTGTCCTTCACAGTGCAGCTGCAGCACCGAGGTAAACATTGCGATTTTAAGAACTGGGAAGTGGCTCGGTTTAAAAACGCAATGCTTGTCTCAAAGCCTATCATAGGCAGAATCTTTCTATCTGGTGGCCTTTGGATAGGGTTTTTATCAGGAACACGAGGATCATCGCGGCAAATATTAGAGGCTGGATTATAAGAGCCACGCTTCCTTTTACTCTCACAAGCTCTCCTCTGGTTTGGTGCTTCCACCAGCTGCGTGCGTTTGCACAGCCACTGAAGTGTTCGTGGACCATGGACTTGTTTGGCTGACTGCAGGAGGAAGCCGAGCTTGGGTTACTAGGTGAATGCACCCGTGTCCTTAGAGCAGCAGTTCAGGAAAATGATGGAGGAGGGAACCTTCCCTGTGCAGCTCTCCTTTTATTCTTTGTGCCTTTTCCCATTGATGTTCAAAAGGAGCGCAGCCTCTATCGGATACGCTCAAGCAGGTCTCGGATCATTCAGCAGTGTTCCCTTCCCTGAGCAGTGTTTATGCAGAAGGAGACAAAACAGGGGACTGGTGCTTTAATTCTCCTCTTCATCCCTCTATGCCTGCAACATGACAACCCTCTCAAAAGTAATCAGCGGTGACAGAAAACATGCACCAAGAGTTTCATTGACTTAGGGAGAGGGTGCTCGTGTGAAGCAAGTTCACACGTGGGAGAAAAAAAAAGAACAGGATCAGACCTACGCTTCGTATTTTTCCCACACTTACTTCTTTTTACAGTGAATTCACTAATGCTAAATCAACCTAGGTGGCAGGAGTGTGAGCATCTGGTCCAACCTAAATAGTCTCTTCTGTTCTATTTTTATATTCATGTATCATTTTTATTCTGCAGAGCTCGTGCATGGCGGAAAGGGTGAGTTCGCTTCTCAGTACACAAGCCAAAGGTCTCTTCCAGAACTGCTGTGAAGGATTTGGAAGATGTTTCACTCAAACACAGAATTTATATATAGGCACAAAGCTTTCATTAAACATGAGCAGCTAAGGGGACAGCATCACTCACTGACAGTAATGTATGCCAGTCTTGTAGGCACGCTGCAAGAGAAACAGGCTGCCTCGGAGAAATTAATACGGCAAAGGTGTTGATTATTGATCATTTGTTGCAGAATTGACTCCGTTTCCTGAGCCAATGTGACTTCCCGAGCTATTTGTAGCTTCCTGAACGCTCGCAGTGTGACTGGCACTTTTGCATTTGCTGCAGCTGACGCCTCAATATAGTATTTGATGCATACTTTAGATGACTGCCTTGCATACTGAAACTGCCGCTGAACAAGAACGACTCTTTGAGGACAGCCCTGGAAAACAGGAAAAAAAAAAAAAAAAAAAAAAAAATCCCTGTACTGGTATGGGCTTGTCCATCACCACCAGTGACACCTGACCTGCAAAGAGCTGGAGTGCTAGGAGAGACAGCAGCCTTCCCGTGGCAATGGCTACTATAATTTGATACAGCAACTTCTGAATGAACTTGTGGAAGTGAGCACTGCGTTAAAGTCACAGCTGAAGGAGATGTAAATTGCTTTGGGGGCTTCCTGGCTGGTGAAATAAGCTGCAACTATTACTGTACCACTGCAAAAGGAAAATTGGGACTCATTATGAGAAATAGTTGTTGTGGAATAGTCTTCTCCAGAAGAAAATACCCAATACTGCCTAAAATGTTTAAAATAAGGGTGAATAAAATGCTGATTTACCTTACTGGCTGCTCTGTGTTGACTGCTTGAACTGCAGGATCTAACTCTTACCTCCTTTGAGTAAATGGTAGATGTATATACATCCTTTTTATTTAGAAGAGATTGAGTGGGCTCTTCCACACATGGTTCTATTTTTTTTTTTCCTATTTTGAAGACACATGAATGCACTCACACTTCAGATACCTCCATACTTCTTAGAGTGTATTTTTTTTTTTTCTGGTATTTATTTCCAGCCTCTATTCCCATCATTTAGGACCTGACCACCTCCTAGTAAACAAAAAAAAATGTTTTCCAGCCAACATTTTCCTCCTGCATATTCCATTGTTTTTTAGGTAGGGAACAGACAGATTTACTAAAAGAGAAAGCCTGTGGCAGGTAAGGTGTCCAGCTGCAGCTCTAGCCTTACCATTAGCCTAGATCCTTCACAAAAGAAGATGGGCATCCTGCACTATTGCATCTCTTGCAAACCTGTCTCAGTGGTCCAAGGCTTGAATATTCCTGTGTGATCCCTGAATACTCTGACTGTGGGTGCAATTTCAGAGTCCGCCTAGGACAGACCAGGGCCAAGCAAGCCAATTTTCCACTGAACACATGGAAAAACAGCATCTTTCCTCTTCTCCATTCACATGTTGGAAGTGTCAGCTTTATCTCACCGAACTCAGGCACTAGCTGGACCAACGAGTAATTAAGAATTTGGTGCTAAACATCATTATTATTATATCTGAAAGTGCTGAAATGGAACTAAGAGCATAGCAGTAGCCTCAACCTCTGCTAATTCAATTACATTTAGCTGTGCCAGAGTCTCTTACAGCTATTTTCCTAAATAAATTCCAACCTGTATATACACACAAGGCTAAACGGCTTCTTTGAAAGGAAGATTATAGTTTTACTTGTAGAGATCAAGCGGGATATACAGTATAGTGAAAACCTTCCCCGAGAAACTCAGAGAGTCAGGGCAAAGGCAGCACTGCCTCATGGAGAGAATTTCCCACCACCTCGTATTAGCACTTATTTAGAAACTGGAGGAGGGAGGGAAAATGAACCTTTAATAACTGCCCAGCTCTAAAATCAATTTCAGTGCTCAAGACAGCTTGTAAATACACGATATGCTTTAAAAAAGGATTGATGCTGGGGAAAAGTGAGGGGCACATTTTCCTGCTGTTGAAGTCAAATGCAGCTTTTAAATAGCTTTCTTTTTACAGGGTGTGTAAGTAGCTACAGTATTAAGAGCCTTCCTCTGGCTGAAGACAAGGGGTTGGATTCTCATCTCTGTTACCCACATTTAAATCAGGAGTAACCCACTGAGAATTGACCCAGAGTACATTTGTTTTAAGAAAAAAAAAAAAAAAAAAAAAAAAAGGATAAAGGCTTGTATAAAAAAATCCTAACAAGGACATAAATTATGAAGATTTACACTTTTGGGCCAGGAGCTGAGATTCCTTTTAAAACCACAGTTGATTGATGAAGCCTCACAACATCCCTGTGATTCAGTATTATAGCCAGGGTGCAGACGGTTGCTCTGAAGCAGGGCATGGTTATAGGGTTACAAGCCTAACAAAGGCAGACTGTGAACCAAATTCGGGTTGCCATATCCTAACTATCATACAGCAGTGCTTTGGGGACAGCATTTCTTCCTCGTGGTTGCTCAACACAGGCCAGTCTGACTGCATGAATAAGGCTGCAATAATAACTAAAGACTTCTGCAGTTTCTCCTCGTTTGGCTACCAAAAATAACGACTTAGCATTCTCATGGTGCCGGATGGTGTGACATCTCCTCACTCTGAGACCAATGGATCTGCTTAGCAATCCACGCCCCAGCCAGCTCGGAGTTATTAAAGGATGCATAGAGCAGGCTTGGAGATGCTGGCATTAGGTTCAGTAAGTCTGTTTTGAGGGACCAGCCAAGACTGATGGCTCACGATCTGCATGTGCAAGGCACAAAACTAGTGTTAGGGACAGGCTGTGCAGCGTGAGTGAAGAGTGTGATAGTGTTGGTGACCTGTAGGGTTTATCAAGCAGGGAATCTAACCTAGATGGGGAAAAAAAACAGAAGGGAAAGAAGGTGTGGGAGAGTGAGGAAGGCAGAGGATGGAGAAATGGTGCAGCTGCATACTGAAGCTGAGGGAAAGGGGCCTGGAGGGAGGTGGTTGGTGCAATGAGCTATTTGGCACTGGACAGGCAAAAAATTGCTGTCAGAACTGCAGAAAATGTTTGTCAATGTCCACTTCAGCTGTGTCTGCAGCTTTTCCAGCTGTCTGGAGACTCTGGCTGAACACTCTTGGCATTTTTTCTCGAAGGCAACAAAGTAAAGGAGGAAACAGCTAGCACCCGAATTTCAGTTCTCCCGGAGGGCCAGATAGTCAAGCGGTGTTCAAAATCTAGGGGGTTCTTGGGAAAGGCACATTATGTTCAGTGAAGTTAGCACTGTACTGGCAGGGTAGAGTGGGCTCTCAGACACGAATTGTGTTTCCAAGAGGCATCAAGCCTTGAAGATTTCTGAGCACATATCTTGCTAAGGCTTTTTTCTTGCATGGATGTCACACCGCAGAGACTTCTGCTTGTGCTTCTGTGTCAAGCTGATTGTTAGAGGGGGAAAAAAAAAAAAAAGAGCCAGGATTCTTGCAACTCCTTGGTTTTCTGATCCCAGCCTCCCTAAGCACAGCTGGAGAATCCTTGTGTGCGCTGAGATAGCTGGGGGCCATTAGCCCTAATGCATCTCCTAAACAACCCTACCCTCCTTTCTCCTGAGCAGGCAGCTCAGGACACATTGTTCAGGAGGGAAATTTGCAGCTTAAATAGACTTTCTCCATGATTAAATTTATGTCTATAGTAGATGCATTTCCCTCCTGCTAAACTACAGTGGCAAAGCATCTTTGCATACATACGCAGACTCCTGCCTACAAAGCAGAGCTTTGCACAAGCTTAGTAGCTTTTCCCCGTTAGCAAAGCAAGCTGTAGCTCTCAGCTTTATAATCGTGCCGTTTTTAGGACTGTGTGCCAGCATGGCTAGGCAGTGAGGGTTCACACCTCCTCACACCCCCGGGCAATGTCACCAGGCCAGCAAAAGTTCGTGGTTAGCTCTGGCTGGGCAGCGAGGCTGGAGCTGGCGTGTGCTCCGGGGGCTGCTGAGCTCTTGCTCGCTGAACCTGGACTAAAGCCACAAGAAATAACAGCCACAAGTTACAGGACAAAAGCCTACAAGGAAACAGCAAACTGAGTTCCTGGCCTGCTGAATCAGCGACAGAGATGGGGAAGGAGGAGACTGGGTCTTTTTTGATTTTCCCTGAAGATCATGTCTGGGCAAGGATAATAATTTTAGGCAGATTGAAAAGCCCTGTTGGGAAAATTAGAAAGTCCTGAAAAGGCCGGTTTGGGGCAGATTGAACAGTCAGGAAGCTGAGCCCTGAATATGAAACTGCTTGATAGCTTCATAAGACCACTTACTATCAATCTCATCCTCTTAGTAACTGTACAAACAGCAGGGCACATGATTGAATGTTTTTCATATAAATATAGTGAAATAAACTGCACTCCATTTCCTGCTGCAGGCTTCCTTCAACTGTAAATGTCAGGTGTACAAGATAAAACAGGGGCTGAGATCCGCTCCAGACCATGGCATCTCCTGCATTTCAAATGCACGCAGGGCTGCATTTCCACAAGCTACACGAGATTGAATCCATGGCACTTTCCAGCACACTGCTAAGTAAAACAGAAGACTGATATACTACTAATAGTCAAGGCTTCTTATAGCAGCCTCATCTGTTATCACATCCTCCGCCATCGTCCAACTTCTACTCCCACCTCACAGTTACTCTGGCCCTCGTGCTCTGTTTGTCTTGTTCTTCCTCTTCTGACTCCGTACCTGTTTCCATGCCTCTCACGTTCACTTCAGTTCACCTGCTGACCCCCGTGTGCCACCAGCTCCTCCCTAAAAATCATGGTGTGCACCAGTCCTCCCTAAAAATCACTTCTGCCATGACACAAGCCCAAATCTCCTGGCACCCTCCGTAGGATGCCACCCTAGGTCTGTGTTCCTGGCTCTGCACAGGGTGGAAAAGAAGGACCTATAAGCTGATGTCATACCCAAATCTCACATAAGGGAGATGCTTGCTTCTCGGAGTGTTTTGAGATCTAGTAAATCAGAAGCCTGGGTTTGGTGGAAATGGCTGGTTTCACTGGGAGTTTGCATGAGTGGAGGCTGAGGCTGAATGAAAAGACATTTAGAATTTAGTGCAAAGCATTTATTATGACAGTATCATTAAATCAGCCCTAGAAAAACTTGTGTCCTTAAGGATTGGGATGGGAACTCCAGGCTGACCTGGAGCTGAGTCTGAAGGGCCTGAGGAGAGAGGGACGATTTAATCCTACACAAGATCACTATTAACTGCCACGCTGTCATGATGCTTTAGAGCAAAGGAGAAGGGATGATTACAGAGGGAGAGCAGCAGCCACAAAACAGCACTTTTATTTTTCAAAATCTTCCCATATCCTAGCAGAGCAAATGACAAGCGAAGTTAAAACAGCACTTTTCAATTTTCTATCCTTTATTTTCACACGATTCTTCTCTGGAACTGCAATTAGAATATTTATTTCACCGCCTTGTGCTTTTTCAACACAGAACATCAAATGGTTTGGTAGCAGTTAGAAAAACATGGCTCTTATCTCCATATAAATATGAGTGCATCCCTCTGCAGGACTAGACCTAGGTATTTGCGATGCTCATAGCCACCATTACTCTATTACCTAAATGACTTGCATTAATGGATTTCTCCTTGCATGACTCGAGTGAGGAGAAATTCAATGCTGTATTACTACCCACATCTTACAGACAGAGAACTGCATCTTAGAGAAATTACAGCATTGACCGGGAGCATGGAGGAAATCAGTGCAGATCAGAAATGTCAATCAGAAGTGATGCAGACACGAAGGCTACAAATAGGACCCAAATCTGCCTCCCTATCTGCCTATGGGGACCAGATTTCCCCAGGAAACACAAACGAGATTTCAAACCACGGCATGCTAACCTCAGAGCCACATGGGCTGAAATCTGTAGCTGACAGAAACTGGAGGAAATGCACAGTTGCAAAGCTGCCAACAATGTCAATTTACACCTGCTGAGAATTTGGCCTAATCCATTCGCTGCATCCAATTACACAGATGATAAACCACTGAAATTGTCAGATATTGTATATCTTTAATGTAAGATCAAAGAAGGCTTCTAGCCTATAAGATCTTAGGGAAATTCTCTCTACTGAATTGGTAAGAAAAAAAATTATGTGAGACAAGGATTCTCTTTTTACAGTATTGCTGCTAAAGTTACTAGAAATGGGGAATTTCCTGTGTGAAGAAACTTGTTCTCAGGAGAAACTACTTACGAAGCAACTTCCCCTGTGGCTCTGTATTCCCATCAGTTATCATTCAGGTTCTCCTGATGTATTTAACAGCAGCATGTAAAGTCTGGCTGGGGAAAGACGGTAGGGAAAATCACCAGACCCGAAGGTGATTTTGATCTCCCAGCTTTTGGGCAAAGGTGTTGACATAGCAAACAGCAATTATTCAGGTCATAGATTTTCTCCTTGATAAAGACAAAAAGGATTTCCAAAAAAAGCTTGGAAAACCTAGCTCCAGCATAATGTCCATAAAGCAGGAGTCAATCAACCTTCAAAGGTAGCCAGCCTTCCCAAAGCACCATGCCCACCCAAGTGCAAAATGAGCACCAATTGGTGACTCAAGTCCCTGCCAAGTCAGTAAATATTCTCACATTCCCTTCTCAAAACTATACACCAGGATTTTGGCCCCCAGTGATAAAATCCTCATCAATTCCAGCAGTGGCACAAGTTCACGTAGGGACGTTACATGATTCATAGTCCACACACCCAGTCAATGGCTAAAGCAAAAGCAGAAGACAGCCTCTGCAGCAGGAGGTGCTTTGGTGCTGGAATGGTTTGCAAATTGCAGCGCTTCGGTAATTCTGCTCTGCTTCTGGTATTGAAGTAATTGTATAATCCCATTTTTCTTTCTGTCTTAGAAACCTGTTTTCTGTTAACATCACTGTTAGCCTGTTGTAGCTGTTAGTCTCTTGCAATAAAAGTATGGTTTTATTTTCGAGGGGGTGGGGGAGTGGGGAAGAGTCTGTGTGCCTGTTTTTCTTCCTATGGGAATCTGATCAAATTTGGCTTTACAAATGCAGAAATAATTCCACTCAGAAGAGAATCCAGAGACATTATTGTGTGTGTGATATCCAAAGCTTTGATTCAGAGCTGCAGGAAACAGAGGCTCCATTTTCCAGCACTGAGCCTCTTCCTCCCTAACTAAAGAAACACATGAAACCTTTTCACAAAACTTCTCATCTTGTCCCTGCCTGAAGGCTTTTCCAGCCTTCTCTGGCTCCAGGTCATGTCCTTCTAGTGTCTTGTCAGCTTTCAGATTGTCTCACCTTTTCATTCCTATTTTCCTTTTCACTTGCTCATTATCTCTCTCCTTCATTCTCAGCAATCTAGTCCTTGGTTTAAGTAAATGTCAAATTTTCTCTCTAATGGCACAAAATGATATTTTAACATTTATGCTCTTGTTTTGCCTCAGCTTATAATTAAAATGATCAAATTAGCTATTTCATTAAAGTCAATGGACATACTGCTAACAGAACCCCCTTTTAGAATAATTTAACATCAGCATACAATACAATGAAGGTGTCCAGCACTTAACCAACATCGTTTGGGAAAGAAACTGGTTAGCTCTCAACCTAACTGAAATGAGTTGATACAATTGAGCTCTGAAATTAAGTTTTGCACCAATTGCTGTAATTTAAGTACCTTGGAGCAAGTATTCCAGTGCCTCCACTCAACAATATCACACAACTTGTTGTTGTTTCTGTTCCAGACACCTGCATTCAGCACAACAGCCATCTGCTATGAATTGAGATTGCTTTAACCTACCTTCATACCCTCCTAGTCCTAGCGATGGCCCTTCATCCTGCTGCTCATGGTGTTAGTTAGAAGAGTCTCGAGATTATCAATAGCCATCCTGCTGGCCACGAATAGCCAGCAAGCAGCACTGACCTTCTTCTTGTCCATGAGACCTATCGCTGGCCTCTAATAGGACAGCTGGATAGCCCAGTTCGTATAAAATTACTGTATTGACTCAATGCCTCGGAGAGATACATGAGGGTTATGGACAGGCACTAAAAACAGCTGTGCTGTAATGAGAATGGGTCTGGCTAGCGACACACATGCTGAAAATTTCCTTGAATGGCTGGGTTAGCACACACAGGAGAATAAGGGTTTTGGTATTTAACTGTTGTGTTTTTCTTTGCCTTCTCAAAAACGAACCACCTGATACCGATATATTCTTTGCCTTTTCAGAAATGAACCACTCAGTTCTGATATCAGTAACTGAACCAAGCTTGTTTTCTGAGGGATTTGATATCCTTTTATTTCTAAGTGTGCCCCATAACAAAGCTAGGTTTACACAGACAAATCTGAATATCGGTGACCCTACTGGGGTCTTGTTGTTCCACTGTTGTAAAGGGTTGTTGGGACAGAGAGCTGAGAAACCCCCTAGAAATCCAAACATGGTGTTGACACGGCCTTCAGGGGATGGAAAACCATCACCCACATGCCCTAACCCCATCTTTAAGCCACATTAGCAAACCTTGTACCTCAGGGCTCCAGTATCAGAAGCACGGAGTGTGCAATAGTCAGGTGCTCTGTGCCACTGGTAATATTACAGGCCATGATACTGAAGCTGTATATCCCCAATGTCTATGCTGATCTGATCTGAAAAGTCCTCCTTGGCAATTACGGCCATTTCAGTGACTAGTGCAGACCACTGTGAATCCACCCTGCCATGACACTGCATGTACCTGCAGAGCAGATTTACCTCCCACAGAACAAACACACTGCGGCTTCAATGGGTCGTGGTAGGATTTCTTCCTTTCCTGCCATGTTCTGTGTGGGACTTTTTTAATGCCATGAATGTACTGGAAAATTGCAGAGAGACACACCAATTTGTGACAGGTTATGTGAGCACTGCACACAAACACACAAAAGAGGCAGTCAGGGCGAGGTCTGGGTGTTTTGGAAGAGACAAGCAGAGCCCTGCTGTAATGAGAAACAAATTCATTAAATATGTTTCTATTTAATTTCTTTACTTTTATGTTTTCCTGTGTTCTATCTCAGTGACATCTGTGCTCATGAATCTTGCCATTAGAAGCAAGGGTAATATCACAATTATTTGCTTTATGAGTAGCTCACCTTTGGACACAACCTTCTGCAGACAAGTATTGTCTCCAGTGATCCAGATTTGCCCTTACTAAAGCTGAAGACTGCATTAAGTGCCTAAAAAGTACTTATAGATGTGATGGTGCCAGGTTCTTTTTGGAGAAGCACAGTGAAAAGACAGGAATGGATGGACTCAGGTTGCAGTGAAGCAAATTTCAGTTATTTGCAGGAAAACATTTTTCACCTTGGGGATGACTAAGCAGTGGGACAGGTTACCCAGAGGGGTTGTGGAATCTCCACCCTTAGAGATACTGAAATCATCTGGACAAGACCTCAAGCAACCTGACACACCTTTGAACTGAGCCCTTTGAGGAGAAGGTGGAACTAGAGACCTCCAGAGGGCCTTTCCAATCTATAGTAATCTTTGATTCTCAAATATATTTGTAAGACGATTTTATTGTCCAGGGTCCTGAGGCAAAGAGCAATGCTCTTCATTTTACACAGACTGAAAGTTGGACCTGGAGGCTTCTAGACTTAAGCTCACAAGTTTCTTCAGCTTTTGAGTTGAAGAGCTATCAGTTTCTTGGTGAATGACAGCCTTTGGAAGGGAAAATGTAATGCACTTCAAAAAGCTTAAAAGAACAGCAAAATATAACTGAATCAATCAGCAAGCAGACTCAGGATTTGTTTTTACAGCTGTTTTTCCAGAAGGCTTTACTCTGAGATTTGCTGCCATCCAATAAAGGAAAAGAAACAGTCCATGTAACATATGTGTAGCCAAAGCCTCTTGACCTTTGTCAATCACACATTCAGAGAAAAAAGTTCACGATAGATGGAGACACAGTGGCAGAAATTGTTCAGCACATAATTCCAAGCATAGCCTACTCATGAACAGTTTGTGAACAGAAGTAAAAATAAATAAATAAATAAAAGCAACATTTATCAGAGGAATTATTGATGGCAAATTACTCTCCCAGCTCCGACTGCCTGTTCCCTATACTCCATTAATGTTACCTTACCTCACAGCTTGAAGGAAGGAAGGCTAATATATCAGCCAGGCAACTATATTAACTGTCACTCAGCAAATGAGCAAATCACTGTATTTGCAAACTCTGCAAGCTGATCATTGTAAGCAAGCTTCAGGAACATGCACATTGACTTCACTTTCATGTAACCTTTGGCATATCTGCACTATAGAACTTAGAAGCTTGATTTTGCATCACATTTGTTACAGTGGGCACACGTTCCTTTTTTTTTTTTTTTTTTTAAATAAGTTAAATTCTTTTAATTTAGCTGAAATCTGTGCAAGTATCTTTAATGGTGTTGTTACACCATTAAGGCCCATAGAATAAGTAAGTTCAGACCAAAGCCATAAAGAAGCTTTTTTTTTTTTTCAGATGTGTCATGATTACATGAGGACTTTCAGAGCTAAAAATGCTCTTACTCAGTCCTCCCCAAAACTTATTCTAGAGTGCCAAAGAGCATGAAGTTGTACTTTGGGACACACAGGGTGCACTGTGATATAAGAGCTGAAAACAAAAAAAGAAGCTTGAGATTTTTTTTCATTGAATAAACTGTCCAGACAAACATCTACTTGTGAAATTGTTTAAACTGGATTTACTCACAGGATCCTATTTGTTTATGGGCTTGAGTATAGTATTAAACAGTGGTAGGACTAGCCACCATCTAAACATTGGTCTCCTTGAAGATGTCTCAAACTGAGCTCCAAAAATTGTAGTAAAACATGATCTATTGACCTGAGTATTCACAACATTAAAAATAATCCAGAAGGGCTCCCAGTGCAGTTGGGGTTATGATTTTGAACTCAAACAGAAATAAATAGTACTCTGAGACCCTACCTGGTCCTCCTGAACTGCATTTCTTACCAGTGGACCATCACCACCCTCGGTTAGTTTCTTCTGTTCCACGTTCAGGTTCTCTTTCTCACAGCCCGATCCCTGCACAAGTCCACTTCTTTTCACATGGCAACAGCTTTTCCAGGTGGGGAAAGTTTCCTATAGCTCATTTTGCCATCCCTGGCATTGGCTCGAGGTGGATTCCTAGAAAAGAGAAAGAATGGGGTCAGCATGTGCTGGCATTTCCCCAGTGTCTGCAAACTATCATCTAGGAATTTCTGACCCAGGTGTTGTGTCTTTGTATTTAACAGTTCTTAGCTGATATTTTCTTCTCTGAATCTGCCTAGTCACCTCCTGAACCCACGTAAACTTTTAGCGTCTACAGCATCCCACGGGAGGAAATTTAATAGCTTAATTATACCCTGTACAAGGGACTGTACCTTCCTATTTGCTCTGGACCTGTGACCTGCCACCTGCTAGTTTTACTGTCATCCCCTTGACCTTGCATTGAAAGAGGACAAGAAGAAAACTCTCCTCCTTCCCTTTCTCCACACCACTCAGGTTTTAAAGGCCTCTTTAAAATTCCTCCTCTGCTGTTCCCTTTTGCGGGAGAAGAGTCTCAGTCTTTTAATCATCTCTCACACAGTTATCCCCCATTGTGTCACCCTGTTTATGCCTTTTTCAGTTCTGCTGTGCCTTTCAGACACCGACAGGACACAACTCCTTACGTTCACCAGGATGAGGGCACAGTGTGGAATTACACAAGTATGATGAAGTTCTCTCTTGCGCTGTCAACATCTTTTCCAACATCTGATTTGTATTTTTGACCCCTAATGTAGTTATATTTTAACATGAAGCATTCATTCTAGCCTCAAAACCTTGCTTCTAAGTGATAATAAACAACTGTTCTGCCTATGCTCAAACATCTCAATCTCCACAGGCTAAGCATCTCCTGTCTAAGCCCCAGAAAGGTTCAGGAATGAAAAGTTCCTTAATTTAGCTCAACTAATCTTGACCCAGTGGTTATTCTTGCATGTTGATCCTACAAAATCTGGTACTTTATTTGATACTTCTGTATCTAATGGAACATTTTGTTTGCATAGAAAAGATCTGAGAGTCTCTGGAGGGGCTTAATCCTACTGGCATGCTGTACTGGAAAGGATGAAGCACCACCTGCAAAACCCACACCGAAGAGTTCACCTGTGTAGAGCAGAAACTTTCACAATTGCTTTCTATTGAACATGTATATAAATAAGGTTATTACACACCTTCCCACACACAGACATGCACTTCTGAGAAGTGCAATTGCAAGATCTGAAATGAAATGAAATGTGGATTAGTGATTCAGGCTCTGGAAAAAATATGCATGGTTCATAATAGACAGAGCACAGGCCAGCACCATCAGCGAATTTGTCAGGAAAGCAGCAGATGTGCAAGTTAAGCACCCAGCCAGAAGCACGTCTGGGTCAAGTTTGTTTCTCGGATGATGTTCTCGCCCACTGGTGGCAGTGAGAATAAGAATATAGGTGAAAATTCAAAAGTAGATGCTTTTGGGGAGAAGAATGTGACCTCGACCCAACCATAAGACCATGCAGACTGAGTGAGCAGGATGGAGCCCTGGGTATGCTTGCACTGAGCTACATCTCCTGTCATTTTCTTCAGCTGCTCTGTTCAGTTCACAGTGCTGTTTTTGTGAAATGTTGTTAAAAAGAGTGTGTGGTATAAGCAGTGATGGATTCACTGAACCACAAGGTAGGGTGACCACCTGAGAGCCTCTCCAGCTGCATGATGATTGTTAATGTGGCATTATTCTAGTAGTCTTCTTTAGATGGGTGCCACCACCTCCTTCACAGCTTCTCTGAGCCCTGAAGTCTATGGAAAACAATATTTATATCATATTATAAGCACAGAACCCCTGAAAGCTTTCAGCTTAGGCTTCTATCCAGGCAGACTTCTCAATGTTTTCCAAAGCTGTGGTACATATAAGACTCATCTACACTGAATCCTATACATAAAACAGAGTGAAGCTTGACCCAAGATTAATCTCAAATGGACAGACCAGAAGTGAAGCAAGAAATCTTTCTGATCTCCTGGAATACCTTTATGTCCCGTTCTTCAAATCCAGTTTATAGTGGAGCACACAGAGCTCATGACATAGCAGCCATTCGGGATACAATTTAGCCTAAAAAGGTTGGCCACAGACCATGACAAGTGTGGCCATTCTGCAGATGGCTACAGCCTAGGCTGTGATGATTTATGCTGGCACTGATCAGAAAACAGCCAAAGCCAAATCTCCAAATGTACATTTGCTAAATTAAGGGATGATTTTACTCCAGATATTTTTGCAATACTTTCTTTAGATCATGATTATCGATATCAATGGGGGGACTGTCAAGTGGTGTCAGAGAGGTTGCAGAGCAGCCACCTATTCCTTTCAACAGGGAGGCTCATCTTCTTTCAGAACGCCTCAGATCCATACATTTTTTTTCAAAATGCTAGGCATTTCTGTCTACATCTGCTGAATGGATAAATTAACTTGGTGAGTTCAGAGGATACTGGGGGAAAGTAGGTGTCTGACAAACAACTGAGCTGTCAAAGATTTTGCTGAGGGCTTCAGCAACTTGCAGCTGCCAAAGGCCTGTTATTTATCTAATTTACTGACAACAGTGTTGTGCTATTTTCTTTCTTCAGGCATCAGGCTGAAAGATATCATAATGTACTTGGACTGTGGACCCATAAAAGAGAGTAAAAACTTGATTTGCTCCTCATGTCTTCCCCAAAAATCTTGACAAGAGCCTTCCACTTGCCTTAAAATCAAATAGTTCTGCTGGATATAAATACAAACTTAGCTGGTTTATTTTGCACCTCTAAGGCTCCTTCACAGGTCATACTGGACAGCGTGTCTTTGGGATTCCCAATGTGATCTTCCAAGTAAAAGTATTTTAGAAATTCTGGATTCTGTGAACTAAGTTTAGCTGGATACTATCCAATGAGTCAGAAGAAATTGAAGTCCTGGAAAGTCCAAGCAAATTTCTCATCCAGCTGTTCAGAGTGCTTACTGAAGGCTGGAAGTCTGCATTCATTTCTCTTTTGAGTCTGAGAAGAAGGGCACTAGAGCCCACATCTGCTATCCGTAAAAGCACCTTTTTGGCTTCCAAGCTTTGGGCAAGGTGAGGGAGCAGCTCCATCCATCACCTCTGTTTAAGCTGTTCCACTCAAGATTCACCCACCAAAGAGACAAGAATGAAAATGAATTACCAATTGAGTGATGAGTGATGAGTGTACTCTGTTGGGAGAAAAGAGTTCGAGGCTCTAGCTCCTCTTAGAAGACTGTTTTATATATTTGTGTGATGGGCACTTTATCTCACATCCCAACACTTTCACCGCTCTAACACCAAACCAGTTACCTGCCAATCAGACTATCAGATTAGTAAACCCACTTTTTTTGGATACTACCTCTGGTTTCCATAGAAACTGTTTCAAGCCTCATCCTCTCTCAATTAGAACTTTTTATAATTTCTCCACCCTTATGAGATCATTTGTGGTTCCCATGGTAATCACTAAAAATTTGTTATCTCTCAAGTACTGCTTCTTAATCAGAGGCTTCACCAATAACAATGTCCTGCTGGAGCAGTAAGAGGCACGAGAAGGATCTACTACTCTTTGAGAGCATAGTGTGTCCTTGATTCATCATGCCATGTGCCACAAATCCATACTGAGCATTCTAATGCTATACTCAAGGTTTTGGTCACTGTGGCTTTCATTATATTCACAGAGCACTCCACAATGTCTCCATTTTATTGACTGCAAAATTAAGGCACACAGATTTGCACTGATTTTGCCAAAGATGTTTCCATAGGTCAACTTATGTCAACAAAGCTTGTAGAGAAATTCAGATCTCTTACTGATTCTTCTTGTCCAGGTTCTTTTTCACTGTATCACAGTTATCATAGTACCTTCATACAAAACAGGTATCAATGGCCCAAAGGCCCCTTGTACTATATATTGTATGTTCAGGTGTTTAAAATACCAAGTACCGTGGAAACAAATTTTATACACATACACACACACATACTACACTGACATAATATTTTATACACTTTCCTTCAAGCCTAGATTGTCATCTACTGTCTTGTGCATCCCTGTGTGTGCAAGTCTCTTCTGCTCTCTCTACACTATAAAGCATCCCACTGAGATTTAGAACATTTTTAGGATGAATCTTACTGTGTCTTTCAAATATGGATTTTTTTTTTCTCAAAGTGACCTTAATCCAAGGTCTGGGCTGGTGGGATATGGTCCTGAACATGACTAAATGAATATCATTATGCACTGAAATTTATGTGTGTGTTGGGACCTCTCCTCTAAAAAAGGGGAATGTCATGTGCAGCACTGCAAAAGAGGTTCACTGATGGAGAAAATAATAGATAGTTAACAGAAACTACGTGCATAATTGCTCCATTTGTTCACCAGGGAAGGTTATCTCCCATGCCCATAGCAACCCAGAGTCCATAATCTGTTCATATCCCAGTCTAGGACCTGCCTCTTAAACTTCACAAGAGGGTAAATTTTCAAGTGGGGCTTCTAGCTGTGTACCAGAAAGCTTCTACAGCAGTTTTTTCTCTCCATGGTTGGCTACAGTCAGAAATTTCTGACTATATTAATCAAAGGCTGTTGAGGTGATCTCATTTTATACAGCTTGTACACTTTAGGACCTGCTTAATATCATTAGTAATAAGTAGGGTGTCGTTTTATTTCATAGTCATATATATCATTTAAAACAACAGCATCTAGAGTTGTAAAGACATTTCAGAATTTAAGGCAAGTTTCATCGATTTTATTGAAAATAAGAAAGCAGCTTGGAAACATTTGACATTTTTGTGTGTCAAAAAGGTTAAATGAGTACCTGATAATTATATAACTGAACACTGACATCCATTTGATATCCACGTAAAGGTATTTGGAACCTATAGCAGATCAAAGCGCAGCAAAAACATTTCCTTAGTATGTTGAAAAGCCAATGTGATGCCACACTCTTCAAGGGCTTTGCGAACAAGGCATCAGAAGGAAACAAATTGCCACAGATGCTTGTTAGCAGCTTTATTAGACACAGACAGTAACCCCAGCTTTGAGAGAAAATAAGAATAATAAATGAAGCAGCATTAGTTCAGTACTGCTCCAGAAACTCGGTAACTCATCACAAAGAAAAATTATTTTTTCACAAAACATTGAATCTGCAAGTCATTTTCAGCTGAGTCCAATGTCTCCCCACAAACAAAATGGAAAAGAGCACACCTCTTAAAAAGAGGAATTAAATGTCAGATCTCTCAAGCATTTTAAAGGCTTCCAAGGTCACACTATCAGAAAGAAAAGAGTTTTAATGCATCTATTGGTATTCTGCCCCTTGGAGATGGGCAAGTGCTCTTACATGCTGTATGTTTGTGCATGTGTATTGTTCACAGAAAATGATATGAAACCAGAAGTACCTTGGCCAGGGCTCTACGGAAAGCTTGGCGTGGATCAAGCGTTTGCACCCAATTTTCACATCTCAGGTACAGCTCTTGGAAAATTCCTGTTAAGATGGACTGTTTATGCAAAGGGAGCCATTGGATGCACACCTTTGTGCAATGTGCCTAGCTTACTTCCAACAGCACAGCGGTCCTGCTTCCATCTCCCTCTGCACTACTTTTTTTCCACTTCACCCAACCTCAGCTTTACCCCCCTGAAATTACTGCCCACCCTGATGCAAATAGGAGAAGAAAAAAAAAAAAAAAAAAAGAGGCAGCTGGAGATCATGAAAAGAACCTTTTAATTAACATCTCAAATTCCAATTGTGTGTTAGTTTCTTAAATTGCCTGTGTTTAACAGAGTAAGCACTTTCTGGTCCCCCAGCAAGGTTTGGAAATAAGAGCTGACAGAGGTGAATAGGTAGTAGAATATACACCTCATTGACATGGAAAAGGATATTGCAGCTATTGTTTACCTAGAGGTAAGCTTCTCCAAGGCTGAATTAACAAAACAACAGCACTCTGATTAGATTACCCTGTTTGTTTTGCACTGAGCTCACCTGTGGATCCTGAGCTTTTTCTATGGGAAGAGGTAGGTACCATAATAGCTGTCTGATACGCAGGATGCCAGGCACCCAGGTCCAGGACCCAGCACTTGGTGCTTACTCCCTGTAGCAATGCTTAGGGAGACTGCATCCTTTTCTCATCCTTCCTTCACCCATTCCTTCTTTCACCCTTCTTTTTCAGAGTTGAAAATACAGAAGCCCCTCCACCTTCCCTGAAGAAACAGCATAGGTCCATCCTCCAAAAGACATGAGCAAAAGTTTCTTCCCAATTTAGAGCAATGCTGTAGCACTCACGCTTGTTATTTCTATCTTATTTAGCAGAGGTGCTCAGATCAGTGTCCTCCACAAAGCAAGAGGAATCTTGCCTGTGTCTCTTGCTTCCCAAAACTTGTGCTGTAACCAGAAGCTTCAGTAGAGGGTTGGGGAGGTGGTCTCTTTGTGTCAAAAGAAGAAAGGAGCAAAATCTTCACTGACCCACAGGGCAGAAGCACAAGACGGCCGCAGTCTGCTCTTGGCAGCACTTCCTAGGGAAAGGGGAGGCCTGGGTTCCTCTCACTGTTTCTGTGGTTGTTAAATGTACGGTGTGTGACCAGCCCTTGGAGGAAAATCAGAAAGCAGGTCTTCTGTTTCCTACAAGAGTCAAGAAAAGTGGACCTTTATCTGGATCCCAGAAGGCTTCAATGCAGATTCCAGCAGCAGAGACCATGAGCACAGTAGAACTTCAAGAATATGGAAAACATTGATGTCAAATCATGAGGATGCTCAGAGGGCTGGAGCACCTCTCCTACAAAGACAGGCTGAGGTTAGCTGGGGTTGTTCAGCCTGGAGAAGAGAAGGCTTCGGGGAAACCTTATAGCAGCCTTCCCGTACCTACAGGAAAGCTGGGGAGGGACTCTCTGTCAGGGAGTGGAGTGGTAGGGCAAGGGGGAATGGCTTTAAACTAAAACAAGTTAGGTTTGGATTAGATATAAGAAGGAAATTCTTCACTCAGAGGGTGGTGAGGCCTTGGCACAGGCTGCCCAGAGAAGCTGGGGATGCCCAATCCCTGGAGGTGTTCAAGGCCAGGCTGAATGGGGTTTGGGCAACCTGGGCTGGTGGGAGGTGTCCCTGCCCATGGCAGGGGGGTTGGAATTAGGTGATATTTAAGGTCTCTTCCAACCTAACCCATTCTGTGATTTTCTGATTTTATGAAATAAGCAGACACTGACAGATGAATGTTTCTAGTGTATGTCAAGCACAGGGTTTTAAGCTTGTGGTTTTGGGCTTGTGCATTTTGATTCTTGCTTTTCATCTTTATATTCTTACTGAAAGAGCTAACTCCTGCTCTTTTCTCTCTCCAGTAATATCTTCTGAAGTCAGTGGGTCTGCTGAAAAATCTGGTAACTTTTCATCCGGATCAACATCTGACCTGGGTCACTATGCAGCACCCGTGTAAAAGGAAAGGTTCCAACCACCAGTCTGAAATTGGCTCAGGCTTCACAAGTCCTGTGAATTTCCCTGGTAGAAAACCCCTCTTCACCAGCTGCATTGTCTCAGCTGCAGTTGTAGCTAAAATCCCCATATCACAAAGCCTGTGTTTAATTCTACTTGCAAAAATAAATAAAGTACGTACATACTTCTGTATAGCATGAGTGAGTCTGCTCAGAATTGCACAGGTGACTTTATTTACATCTGTGTCAGTGAGGTCAGAATCTCATACAAAATGTTCAGCTTTTTGTGTTTGGCTTGCAAAAATGTTCACACTCTAACTAAATCTGTCTTATAAATCACCTTGACAGTTCTCATAATTCAACATAATAGGGTTCTTTGCAGAAAGAATTGTCTCTCAACTGCTGCAAGGGGATGGACAAGATAACCTAAGAGGGTTTTATGTCTATGAAAAATTCAGTTCTTGACCCTTTTCTTATTCCTCTGCAACTCCACCCATTCAGGAGCTGTTATATCCTGAGCATTAAGGAGATTTCTCTCTATTAGGTCCCCAGATCTCTTTGCTAGTCAGTATGCTGCAGCATCTTCCTAGTTAGCATATTCTCTCTTTATATTCTTTGCTCCAAGACTCATTATTCTACAGTTATCTGCACCAAACTGAATTTGTCATCTTTTTGCCCAATTACTTAAATGATCTAAGACCTTTTGTGTCTAACTGCATTGTTCTTCATTATTTACCTTACCTCACCATTTGCTGTCACCCAGAAATCTTGCTTTCAGTACTACCCCAGTCATGTCTATAAATAATAAAGCATTTAAAGAACCATGGTATAACACTCATAGAAAAATGCCTTCTCAGCTGAGACATGGAAAATGAACACTGTTTCTGTGTGTTTTACACATCTCACTCTGATGCCTTCCTGTCACTCTCTGCTACCTGCAGCCCCCAGATGCAAGAGGCCCATATGGACGCTGCCGACACAAACATTAATTTATGAACTGACTATCTCAGAGACATAAATGAAGAGAGGGAATATTTTGTACCTAACAGGACTCCCTAGGTTGGAAAATAATCTGATGAGTACATTGATGGCTGTGAGACTCAGCAATTATGCAGATACTTTCTGCCTACACCATTGGCAGGGAACAGAGATGTGGTGACTTTCTTCAGAACTACAATTTCCCACGTAGCTGGAGAGAACCTACTTCTCCTCATTCCTATGGTATATTTTGGGATAAAGCCATGCTGGTCAGGTCAAGCTCTTCCTCTTTCTTAGGTAACGTCTCTGTGTAAAGCTTCTGAGGGATGCTTTTGATTGCACCAAGAGCCAGAAAGAAATATAAGCTTTTCCAAAAACTTGATCAATATTACTGGTCTGGACTGCACTAATTGGACTATATTTAGCCACTTACCACCACCAGATCAGTGCAGAATCACTGCCCTGATCTTTAAGGGTATAAAGAAACTAGCACAAACTTGGACAAACTCAGTAAGCCACAAGAAAAGCTGATCAAATAAAAACATCTGCCGTTACATCCTGGCTTCTTAGCTTCCTCCTCTTACCCTGCCCTATAGACATTCAATATGGAAAAATCCTTAACATGTTCATTCCCAATTTCATGCTCCAAAAATATCTTTTCACATGTGGGTCAGTGGGTAGACAAGTCAGTCTGTACAGCTACATCCAAAGAACTGAGTGCACAGTTCTGGATCCTGGTCCTTAAGTTGTTCTCATGGCAAAAACAGTTCACTCCAAGTGACAGAGGAGGAGTGCTAGATCATGTCTTCTCTTGCTTTATTTCTTTCTTCCTTTCAGAAAAGCAGAAGGTAGTTATGGAAAAGCTGAGAGCTCAGCTCATTTCCTTGGTTGCCCTGTTTGGCTGCTTCTGCCCTAGTAAGCAAGTGGGATGCAAACTCCATCTGCTCCAGGTTATAGTTCACAAGAAGGCTGGATCTTCTCCTTGACCTGAAGACTCTAGTCTCATAAAGACCTAATGAATCACAGAATATTCATCTTAAGTGGAAAACATTGTTTCTGGATGGGAACAAAATCCATCAGGCCACAAGGCACCTGAATTTGAACACAGAAGATATACCTTCCTGATGTCTTTTCAAGAGAACATGATTTACAGTCTTAAAACACATACAGCAGCTAGTTCCAGCTCCCTACAACATCAAGACTGACCTATGATAAATTTTCCGGTGCCTTTTGTAGTACAGTTTTTAGTGTTTCCCAGAGCCAAGTGGAAACTATCACCTTCCTACTAGAGTAGTTGAGATGGACATGCTGGATTTGTCTACATTACAGTTTTAGTTTAAATCAGAGTTTGTTTTGGAAGCAAATTTCTCAGTTATACTTGCTGCACTTTCCTTCATAGCATGGAATGGCACATGAAATTGATTTCATTTTGGATTAAACTGAGCCAAAATATGTTCTCTGGGAATGCATCTAAGGCACTTGAGCCACTAATGAGCACTCGAGCCATAAGATCAGGATAAGCTCCACACTTAGACTGTGTGGATGTTAGGTCCTTAGGTCAGGTGCTCATTATTTTATTGCTATGCTAGCAATTTAGAGGTGATTTCTTATTGCATTTCCCACAAAAGCACAACTTCTTACAACTCTGAGGTGGTTGTCACCTTCAGCAGGTTTGCATATTGACATGTAAGAAAAGATCAGAGAGGACACATCGATGCAAGGTCTGTGAAGAGTCTTGTGAACTTTGTGAAAGGCATACAAGAAGAATTGGGGAAAAGGGTTCCTACCGGTCAAAATAATAATAATAATAATAATAATAATAATAATAATAATAATAATAATAATAATAATAATAATAATAATAATAATAATAATAATAATAATAATAAATTATAGGGAAATCAGAGAGACACTGAAGGAATTAAGAAAATTTTGGATGCATGAAGGAGTCTGAAGTAGCAAGAGCTACAGAAAAGATCAGATGGCAGGCAGGGGAGCAAAAGCAAAGTCTTCTTTTAGCAGCCAGAGAAGAGGTTGCATTTCAAGGCAATTTACATTTGTTTCAACGGACAAAAGTTCTTTTTACTTTCAAGTGCATTGCCTTTTACTTTCAAATGCACACCTCTCCCATTTTGAAAGACAAGAAGCGTATAGCTGTCTTAGTTAGGCAGACTAATTATTTTTGAATGCCTGTTACAAGGATGGAAAAGAGCCACAACACACACACATGCATGTACCAGAGTAACTCACCACAAACTCTGGCCACTGTGGCCCTCGGCCTTAGTTCTCCTGTTCTTTGCTCTACTCAAACTGAGCATCATATTTAAATCAGGTTGTAAGGCCTTCCAGTATAGTAGCCATATCACGACTACTTCTTCTCCTGAAACACGTCGGCACATTTTTTTGCAAATTTATAAATAAAATAGTCTTCATCTGTACCTGTGAAAGCCGAGAGCAGGCAACAACTGCAGTAGGGAAGTGCAGATGTTGGAGGCAAATCCTTCTCTTGTGGTGACCAGTGAGATCTTTCACTGTGCTCAGTGATCCGCTTCAGTCTTGATTCCTCTGCAAGCTTCCAGGTATATGGTGCCACCAGTGAAGGGTGCCTTCAAGCAATGTGCATCAGCAGATGCTTTCCATTCCTTGCTTGACACGCTGCACAAACTCATCAAAGCCATGACAATCACGTCATTATTAGTAGCGATATTAGAATGACGAACATTATTTTAAGTTACTGATTAATCTGTTTAAGTTACTGGAACGGCAGTGCCTAGAAATGGACGGCACTGAGTCATCAAGCTTGTTACAGGCATTTTATAACTTCTTCCATGGGTATTTTTAGGGCGAGGTGTGGAGACACTGAAGAGACTGGCAGACCCCAGCATCCCCACGCAGCATCACATTCACTGTTTCCCTCCAGTGTCCCTAATGGAAAAGAGAAGCAGGAGCAAAGCCTTACCCCTTTCTCTCCCCCCTCCCCTTCACCGTTAGGGCTGGAAGAACACACAGCGGAGACATGCTGTATCCCATTAAGGGTTGTAGCGGTAAACAGGCTCTTCAGCAACACCAGGAACTGTCATGATCTCAAGTGCAGGAGCTAACAAACAGCCGAGAAGTTTCTGGATGAGCAGTTCAGAGAGGCTGCAACAGAGGCTACCGATTTGGTCAGGCTTCCCACCGTCTGTCACCACGGATTGCTCCTCCGAGGTTCTTGCTACATTGCCGACACTGCTAGTTGAGAGTCCAGCTCCTAAAAATGCAGACAGATCACCATGAAGAGAACAGAAGAGCACAAAGCACCTATCAGGAGACCACGGAATTTGCTGGTTGTGTGTCTACATCCTCAATCTCAACAAATTACAGGACTGCCCATTCTTTGCTGTCATCCTTAGCTGGTCTTTAGGAAGTATCTCTGTGGAGGGATTGTCCTTTCCTCTTTGTCTGCCTCTTGGAGAGGAATGTCCAACACCAGCTATTTCTTGTGCTGGGGGAGTAGATGGCCACCTCCGTTGGGACAGCTACAAACACATCTCAGTTGTGCTTTTGCACTGAAGCCGATTTCCTCAGCCACTTCTTCAGTTTTTGCTTTTCCTGACAATTGAAGAAGAGAGGAGTGACTACATGCTTTTCTCCTTCTGCAACTCATACAGGGGTCAGAAGTTAAATTAATTTATCAGATTTGGAAGGAAAGAGGATGTAGGGCCTTGAGGCACGGTGCTTCACCAGTTTCTTACGGTGTGCTGCTCTACCTTCTTGAATTCTAGGCAATGCCCATCCTGAAAGCAAGTGGGCGAGGGATGCCTAGTACTTACGCAAAGAGTGACACATGCAGGCTTTGCCCCTGCTGATCAGACATATGCAGGCTATTTTAGCCAGCCTGAGAGACCAGAGCATCAGCAGAATTTGAGCCTAGGAAGTCCAGAGTCACAATATAAACTGATACTTGAATTAGGTTGTCACACTAGTACCCTGACACCTGTTAGACAGATATTTTAATGGTAGGCAATCCTGTTTGAGGTTATGTCAGTGCAGGTCTCCCATTACTTTCTAGAATTAATTTCTAGAATTATCTTCCAAATATTTAAACTCGTCCTTTTTTTTTTTTTTTCCTTGTTTTTTTTTTCTTTTTTTTTTTATTACATGCATTTGTGTGGGGGTGATTCTTCTATTTGAGAAATATTAGTCCTTGTGAAAAATATCTGTTTAGATATCATTGATCATTTTGCTCTTTATCCTTGCACAGCAAAAATTTCCACTGGTATCTCTGCTCCTGGTTAACTTGTCCTTGCACAGCAAAAATTTCCACTGGTATCTCTGCTCCTGGTTAACTTGATACTTTCACAGGTTTGCATTTTTTTCTTCTTCTTCTTCTCATTCTATTAGAGGAGTTGGAATGGGCCTGAAATCCCTAGAAGCTTGAGTTAATTTGGGAAGAAATAGTGTCAAAATTTCCACCCAGAAATGATGCTAAACAAATGTTGAAGGCAACTGTAATTTCTCCCTCTAAATATTTCATTATGGCAGATTCCCAGGACATGTTACCACTCAATCCCTACAGTACAGGACTAATCAGCTACTTCAGGCAAAATTAATCTCAACTGACTTTACCTGTCTGTAGCACAAAAGTCTGGACCTGAGCCTTAACCTCTCATGCAGAGCTAGTGGTGTTCCCATGGAAAGCTCAGGGTTCGGGATAGATCTGATCAAAGGTGGGGTGAAATGAAGCATGTCTGGAGCTCCACTGACCAGACTGTCTGGCTCTGCACTATCTATAAAGGAAGTGCAGCTTTCTTAGGTGGACGTGGAAATGAGTGCGTTGTAGATAAACACATTTAAGCATATGTATTTTAGATAGCTGTACGCCCAGTCCTGCCCACAGGGAGGTATAGTAAGGGAGTAGAGCACACGGGGTGGGTGGCATCTTAGCAAACTGTAGCATGCAGACTCCAGTATATCCCTACCGAGTATGTGCAAACAGATATTTCAGCAGCTCATAACCAAGATTAATGGGCATGAATTTTAATAGGAGAGGCAGAAGGCAATCCCTGGCACAAGGGAGATGTCATGTCTGCTCTGGAACATGTGAACACTTGACTTCCCACAAGTCTTGGGACTTGGGCAAAAGAAGCAATTTTTCCATTTCCTTGTTACTTCTTTCAGCCAATTATTTATTTTTTTCTGAAATTAAAGCATATTATTTTTCAAAATAAAATATTAAAAATACAAGCTGAACAGAAACTGTTCATAACAGAATAATACAAAAGAAAAGAAAACAAAACAAAAAAAGCAAACAAACAAAAAAAAAAAAAAAAAGAAGAAGAAGAAGAAAAAGGCAAAGAAAAAAGAAAAAGAAAGAACAAAAGAAAAGAGAGAAGCAAGTAGCTCAGAAGTAGGCAGCCAGAATACTTTAACCAAAATAGTTGAACTTATTCCATGATTGCATGAAAGTCTGGTAGAACTTTTGAGAAGAGAGGTCAGATAGAAGTGAAAGTGTTATGCAACTTTAGAGGCTGCACGGTCAGCTCTGACTGTGCTTGTTCCCAAATAAAGACCCAGCTAAGATTTAAAGCCTAGCATTAAAACTACTTTCATTTACTCCTTCATTTTGAGAGCGGCTTTTCCATAGACAAGAGGTTAATAATAAGATACTGAAAAGCGTGCAGAAGGTGATTGCATAGCTTAGATTAAAGTGAGATTCACTGGTACACAATCATTTGCTCCTGTAATTGCATTCAAGTATATCTATATGTGATTGCCCGGGTCTTCCTTTGAAGCACCTTCAAAATGTTCTTTCACTACCTGTGGTGAAGGTATCTATGAAAAGAATGGGACTTCATATTTTAAAACGCAGTTTACTGAGCAAGCTGCTAACAAGCCAGATGTAATACTGTTTTATGATGTGCTCAATGGGATGAAGATCATCACGGGCTATCATAATTAGGGTGTTTTCTTAGGCTGAAAGAACAGTTTTGTAAAAAATAGGGTTTACTATGGTAAAGCCAGCTTTTAGAAAATGTGTGGGAGACCTTACTTACAATTGAACCCACTTAGGGAACACTTTAGTTTTATTTAGCCCTGAAACAGCTTTTAATTTCAGGATAGGTAGGCAGCTGCTTTTTTCCAGATGCAGGGATTTGATCACTTCCATGGAATTTGCTTTTTTAGCCCCTGAAGAAACATCTTTCAAGGTTTAGCTGTTCCCTGAAATGCCTTCATTCAGGACTTTCTGAGTTCTTGCTCCTACTGTTACCAGGGGATGTGTCCACACACGTTATGTACACATCAGCTGGTGTCAGTAGACCTTGCATACAGGTCTTTGATGTGAGTGTACAGGAACAGTGGGGGCATGTATAGAAAATGCATCCAAATATGTGGGTGATCATAGTAAACTTTCACTGCCAGAGGAACAGAAGGGGTCAGCTCCTTTTCTTTGAATCAATGCTTCATTGACCATGAATTTCATCACCTCCATGTCTTCAATTTAGCCCCATTCACCGCCTCACTGACCTTGATGCTGAAAATGTTGGTAAGCATTTCTGAGCCACAAGACACGAAGTCCTAACTAGTGTCCTGGACACATTCCTTTGCTGAGGGCATCGCTGGGATCAAAATGCATAGGACTGCAGGGATCCCGATCCCTCCCTGATGTTCTGTGTGGCATTTAGTTGCACAGATTCATCCTTCATTGCATGTGAAGACAGATATGCCAGATTCAGTTGGCATTAAACTCAGAAATTGCATGTTTTGTGTCTTTCATTTACGGGGATGTTGTTCTTTTACTGGAATCAGTCAGGAGTTTGATGTCAGAAGTGGTCAAGGACCCCTCGCAAGATCTGGGTGAGGTCCTGCCTTTTCAGATGGCTCTGTGATCTGGAAAGCTACAGAGGGAGCAAAAAACTGCAGATGACACGAAATTATTTATTCAATAGCAGAGGGTTAAATGAATGGGCAACAGCAAGCAAAATACTGCCTGAATAGATAAAAGGTAACAGATGATGGAGGTGAACCTTCACTTTAAAAAGTTTAGCCTGAAGTCTGTCTTTGACTCTGTCAAAGACATTTTCAGAGCTTCACAGAGCCAGAAGTATTTTTTACCTTTAACATTTTTCTTTTAGCTAAAATTTTACTGCTACTGTGTTATTATTTTATCACAATTGCATTTTTCTCTTTCCCTCTCTCTCCCATTCTCTCTCTCCTAGACAAATACACAAAATCAATAGAAGGAAATATTGAAAATGCCCTATTTTCACTTTTCTATTATAAAAAGACTTTTGAGGCAGCCAGAGGTTGTGGGTTTTATGAACAAGTGACACTGCTAATTGGACCTAAACAGATAGGAACGTGAAGCACAACAAAAGGTTGAAAATTATAACAACATTTAGGGCTGTCTGAGCCCTGATTTTTCAATTCTGAACCCTTTTTTGAGCCTCTCATGGCCAGTGAAACTAGTTAATGGGGCTAGAAAATGAAAAGCCATTTTTCTGTTTTGTATTTTAATAATTTAAGGCCACCTCCAACAACCAAAACAAATATATTTATCATCGCACACAAAGCCTTTAGGCATGAACTCTAAAGAGGCACATTAGTGTGAATGCATCTGGCGCACTGTCACTTCCCAGTTTAGCTTAACTCTTGCTTCTCCATTTCATCCTAACGTTGTATCACAAAAGATGCTTTCTGTTGCTGCCTCTTTTCAGAAAAAAAGAAAAGAAAAGAAAAAAAAAAGTAAAAAGTAAGATAAAATATACATTGATGCAGAAGTCTCTTGGTAGAATTCAATAGTCTGGCTATGCAGAAGATCAGGCTCAACAATTATAATGGATCCACTTGATCTAAGACCTATGAAATAACCATGCCCTCTCACTACTCAGAAGTCTATTTGTATGTGGGCAGGATGTTTTCATTCACTGTAAAGCAAAAAATGATACAGATGCATAACACAATTCCCCTTGAAGGAATTTTCTCAGATTAAGTGAATGTAATACATGAAGGATTAGACCAGCAGCCGTGCTATAGACAACGGGACTGCAAGCTTTAAGCCGGAAGGAGTGAGAAGATGCAGCAATGCACAAGTCTCCCTGTGTTTGATATCTCTTCAGAAGTCATATTTCATGGTGGAATTATATTATGGGGATCAGCTTGGGGCAATGTTTCCTTAGCGTCATTACATCCAACAGCCCACTGCAGCTCATGAAGCAAGACAAGTAAGCAGTAAACTGGAAAAATGACCACCCTGCATGTTAGTAAACAGTTTTGGAAAGGTGGATTGCTGAGGATTCATAAACCCATTTTTACAGATGGGAAAATAAAGGCAGAGCATCCAGGACAAGGTCATGCGGTAAGTCTGTGCCCAAGGCAGGGAGAGATGTCAGCGCTTTTGGGTCCCAGAGCTGTGCTTTGGCTGGTGAACCAAGCCCTCCCATTCAGCAAGAAGCGAAATGTTCCCGTCTCAAGAATGAGGGGAGTTTGCCTTGGTACATCAGAAACACAGGAGGTTAATCAGGGTAAAATCAGCCATAAGCCAAGAGAGGTTTGGTTGTAACTGCAGTCTTACCACCGTCCAAAATACAAGCTGATCTGCAGGGCAAAGCGATCATGCCAAGCACATGCCTTTTTTTAATCCAATAGATGTTTGTGAGCAAAGCCAGCACAGTGCAGTCGGGGAGCCAGAACGTGCCTAGGAGGACTGATTTTGCTGTCTTTAACCATAATTTCGATAGTCAGTTCCCTTGGCTTCAGTGGCATCAGCCATTATTTACCTTACTGTGAAAGCAGAAGCTACACAGAGGTTTTCTGTTTCCCACTGGGGCTCTTTCCTGGACACCATCTTGCAGCCAGGCAGAACAATAAATCTCTTCTCCCAAAAGCTCTCTTCTCAGGGCTGGAAATCCTGAGATGCTGAAGGTCAGGAGGTGTAAGGTACATTGGCACAACTCTATATCTCCAGCTTGCATTATTCTGGGTGTGGGCCAATGCTATCAGTCTCTTGCCAAAAAGGAATAGCTATTATGGCATTGATTTTCTGCCACAAGGAAAAAAAAAATACAGGGAGAGTGACTTCTAGTTAAATACAACAGTAGAAAGTGCTCCAGCCTTTTACTGCAAAAAAGGCTGTGTCTTGCTCTGTGATGGCTGAGACCTGCACTAAAGCTCTTCCAATACCAGTTTTCCACAAAAGAATTGGAAAGAACCTGTAGAAATAACTAGTATGCAAAGAACAGATTTTAGAAATAGTTACAGGCTCATCTCAATTACCAGGGGCTTCCGGGGATAACAAAAATAGCTAGAAAGCCTGTAAATTGTGTTGGAATCCTAAAACTGAACAGTGGGTTCAGATCTGTAGTTAACATCATCATAGATAGCTAGAGTCATACCACAGCAGGTTTTTTTTGTTTGTTTTGTTTTGTTTTGTTTTGTTTTTTAAATATATCTCTCTGCTGGGAGAGAGAGACATTTATTACAAAAATATGTCCAGTACAGGCTGTCCCAAATTCTACACCTTTAGAATAAACTAACAAACAAAATAAAACAAAGCAAATAGGGAGAGTAAACATCAGACACCAAGTAATTCCTAGGTTTTGTTAAATTTCCAGATCACTTGGTTTCTGAGGACATATTTTCTTGTTAGATTTCCATTACTCCCACTTTGTTTTGGGTAAGAATGGATACAATCCAAGATTTAGTTTTTCTTTTGGCATTTATTTTTCTTCCCAGGCCTCACCAGAGCACAAGTGAAGGAAAAAATAAGGAGATGGAAAGGCAGAGACTTGTGAGTTGTCAGTACGATGGAGGAGCTATCTAACCAGTTCCAAACCTTAAATAATCACCTATTTCAATTCAGTCTGAGCCACTGGAGAAGTGAAGGGTCGCATTTTATTCTTATTTCCACAGATTCAAAGTCAAAGATAGCTTAAGCTCACATTCTTCAAGCTGAAAATGAACCTGAATTCATTGTACCCAAAAGCAGACTAATCCATTTAAAAAAAAAAAAAAGAGAGAGAGAGAGAGAGAATTCATTCAAAATTCAGAGTGATTTCTGCTGCTTGTGGTTGGTGAATAACCTTGGCTGTGTGCCACAGGATCAAGAGAACATGAACACAAGCATGAGATTCCCATCAACCCCAGTTTAGGAGGGTGGCAGAACCAGGAGTTTAGCCTCTGTGGTCCAACCAGTCCACACCAGCAGCTGCCGAGGTCTGCTGTGATTTCAGTTTTAGTTTTAGTCATGTGCAGATTTTCCCTCAAAAACTGAAATTAGTTATATATTTGTTGCTGATCCAGCTGCTGGAGCAGAGGGTTTCCAGCATCACTGAGCTGGGCCAGCTGGGGACCAGTAGCCATGTCTCCACACATTAAAACCCATCTACAGGGAACAAGGTGTAGGTGCTGAGCTCTTCCTAACAGAGCAGTAAGAGCGTGCTGCCAAATGCCAGCTTAACCCCAGCCTTCCCCAGGTCATACCCTTCTCCCTACGGCCACCACAGTGGCCATGCTCTGGATCCAGATGGTTTGTAGAGGTAACACCAGCAGAAGGCTTGGCAAAGTTTTCCAACAGCACTGCTGTCTACTACTGAATCTCTGTAGGGTGTTTTTGACCAGGTTAAACACAGTAACACTCTCAGTCGCTGTATTTTCATACAGGTTCCTTCAGCATCCCTGGTGGTACTGGCTGTATTAGCACTGGAAGTTGCATTTGAGTGCCAAGGCAGAGGCTAAGCCTTGTGAACAAGTGTCTGAAACTGAAGATACACCTTTAAGCCTTCTCACACACCTTATTTCAACCATACTCATCTTTCCCAGAGAGCCTGATAGAGGATGGGTGGAAACAGTGCCCCAGCCCCAGCCCTTGAGCCCCCACTCTCATGTATTGGCAGGTCTCAGTGGGTGGAAGATAGCCAAAACTCTCCTTTGGGAGACAGAAGCAGGATGAGGATGAGACCACCACCCAGCTCCACACGTGTCCTTCATCCACAGAAGATGTGCTCAGCCCCAGCCACAAAGGTTGAGTCCCGAGCTCAGCCCATGGGAGTGACTCATGGTCTTAGCTCTAGAGGCTTTTAACTCAATCTCAGGTGTGCTAACCACTGGACATCATCACCCATAGATGCGAAACTGGGCCGTATTAATCTAGTTACAGCATACAAAGGTGGAACAGAGTCACTTCTCAGTAATGAATCACAGTCATGGAGGTTTAAACATGGGGGTTGGAAAGGAAATTAAAGTCAGGTTTCCTGTATGGCTCATTCTCCAGCCTAGCGTAGAGTCACCCAGGGGAGAGGTTTCATTTCATTCATTAATAGCCAGGGCAGACAAAGCATCCCTTCCCATTGTACCCGTGCTCAGATGGCTACAACTGCACTAGGTGGTTCAGGATTGGTGTTGGAAGCTCCCTGGTTGCTGATCTGCAGAGCCTACAGCAGCGGGGTGTCTTGTGGCACACACATGAAGCATCTCTGACTGTCCCCAGAAGTAATTAGGCACGAACCTAAGGGCTCTGGTGAACTAAAGGCTTTCATTACAAAAAAACAAACAAACAAAAAAAAAAAAAAAAAAAAAAAAAAGCAACTTTGAGAAGGAAGTTTGCAAATTAAACATCATGGGTCCAGCCTGGTCATCATAAAGAAGGGTCTTCAGGAGTCCCGATACAGGAGGAGGCAGAATACACCCAAGCAACTAGTTACACTTATAAGAACATTACAATTTAATACATTTCCTAGACCTCTGAATAATGAGCAACACAGTAATCTTATTAAAAAGGACTTTAAGGGCATGACCAGCTGCCTTCAGTGTCAAGCATGACAGCCCTTGGAAGTGCTTAGTCACACTTTAACTCCCGTTATTATTTTCCAAGCCTGTATTTGAGTCAGACAGAAATGTGGCTTTTCATCACCTTGCACTACAAGCCAGCACGTTTAACCATAACCATCCCACAAAAGCAGAAGGGCAGACAGTACCTCTCCTTTCATTAGTGGAAAAGACACAGCACTGACTTAGTTTTCTCAAGGTTTAAGAGTCTTTTTTTTTTTTTTTCTTTTAAACATGTATTCCCAGGGCCAGCTTTTGCACTGATGTCCCTCTGGTGCGTTAGGTGGAGAACTATCTTTTAAAGGTTGCTTTTATTAACTACCAGGGGACTCTGGAACTGGGGGAAAAATAAAGCAGAAAGATATCCAGGGAGTAAATGCAGGGTGAAGGCACAGGAGACAGAAACTCTTGAACATGCCACTGAAGGGTGACAATTTCTTGGGTAGATAGTGTCACTCAGTCTCAGCCAAGGACTATTCTTTTTAATCTTATGTGGTTGAAGAGGCTATCAGATATGGGAAATTTTAGTCCAAGAAAGGGGGAAGAAGATAGTGGATTAAGACACCCCAGGTGGAGTCTACAGATGGAAAGGGCTTGTGTTGTATGCATAAGAAACAGACAAAAGTTTGGTGTTTCCGTATGTTTGGGGTAAATCCCCTCTGCTCTGAAGGTTTTAGTTGCTTTAGCATGTAAAGGGAAGGAAGGGTGGGGGGAAGAGATGGTAGGGGGACAGAAAGAAGGGGGAGGGGGGTGAGATAGAAATAGATGATATGAAAGGCTTCCCAGAAAACTAGACAAGGGGAAATGGAAACCAAATGAACTACTGGAGTTTTGAAAAAAGATATATATATATATATAAATGTATATATATATATAAATAAATATGGCAGCAAGTTCTCAAAAAATATCAGAAATAATAGCTTTCAAATTAGAGTTTTCACAGCTGCAGGCTACAGAGTTTATTGCTTGCAGTATGAAATCTAATGATGTGATGAAAAGAAGTCTGAGATCTCTTCCACCCAGCCCTAGACAGACTGACAGCCCTAGAGATCAATGTCCATTATTAACTCGCTGACTTCATGCACAGCAAGGCAGAGAATGAACTTCTCTGGTTCTCTTCAAATTTGGTTTAATTGGATCACCTACAGGATGAGAGGATAATTTAGCATGCAGTTCCAGCCACATCTTCATTGCACCCTTGAGTCTAGAACAAAGGCTCTGATTAGGAGGAAGTGGACATCTAAGCGGTGAGATGCTACGAGACTATCTGTCCATGTCTTAAACCCCTCTGATCACACAGCAGAGGGCAAGTGATCCAGTCACTGCTGATCCAAACTGTCTCCAAGACTGTGGCTTAAAAGTGACATGCCCATGTCAGACTCTTTTTGAAGGAACCCTAGCAAGACATCAAAGAGAAGGGGCCACGTGGGCTACACTGCTGCCTCCAAACCATTCTCCTTGGGGATTTAATCTAACCCTACTGAAAGCGATGGGAATTTTCCATGATTTCACTTGCTGCAGTATCAAATGTGCACGGGCAGAGATGGGGTGGGCTTAGAGACCACAGCGGATGCATTTCTCCCCCTGGTCATCACTCAGAAACCTCGTCCTTACACAGGCACATCCTCCACCAAAGTTTCCCTCTAGAAATATTAACAAAAAGGCCTCGGTTGTTCTTAAACAAATTGATCTTTAAAAAGAATTTGAGCTCTCATCTGAAATTCCACAGAATGCATTTCACTGAAGTAACTAGAAGAGCTAAGAAGCTTTTCAACCACCGTTTGCAGGAGATAGGGCTATTTCATGGCTTAGAAGCTGGTTGCTCAAAGGAGGAAAGATGCAGCTTTATAACCCCAGCAGTGAGAGACCCAGGGGCACATTTATCTCTTGGCTGAACCCAGTCTCTGGTTTTGGTCCCCAGCTGCCCCACGAATCTACAACAGAAGGCTCCAGGCGGCATCAGTCACCAGTCCTGCATCAGTCGGTCCCTGCAGAGCCCTGGTCCCATCTCTGCCGGCTGCTTGTTTGAACCTATCGAGCGCCGTGTCAGAGTAATGAGGCAGGAGTTGTCCGAACTGCCGCTGACTCCCTTATCTCGCACAGCATCAGGAGTGAAAAAATGGCTGCTGGCTTCTTTATAGTCTGGCAGAAGCCTTGTCGATAACAATTCTTTACTTGGGTTTGCTGGAAATTACAGCTATCTCTGTTCAACTCCATTTCTCAGCTTCTTGCAATTCTACGGGAAATAGTTTTGAAACAGCTTCTCCGGCTTTAGAAGAAAAGAATAATGAAAAAAAAAAAAGCAAACTTGTCAGTGTTGAACATGCCTTTCTCTCTCAAGAAGCAATAAATGAGACTCTCTGGTTTCTTATCTCTCACTCTCCTGCGTTAATATTTAGGAGTCGGCACTAGTGAGATGGTCTCTGGTTCTCAGTTATGGCTTTGGATTTATTTTACTGATCCCAGCACACTTCTGGATCCCTGACAGCCACTACCTTACCCATGTCTCATCAGCGCCCTGTGAGACGGGGTAATCTCAAAGAAACGAGCAGCTGAAGTCCTGCTTCTGACACATCTCCACCGAGACGAAGGCGGTGTGGAGTCAGCACGTCCTGTTCCCTGCGGTACCTTCCCCAGGTCCCACGCTGGGCCACGCGATGCTCCAGCCGCCTCTTGATCTCGAGCAAGATGCAATAATTGCCTGAAATCCCCTGCTGTAGGTGAGCCTGTGCTGGGCTCCTTCTCTGCTGCAAGCCAGTGTTACTGAAGAGTTTTCTATGTCAGCGTTAGCAGATTTTTTTCCAATTTTATGCTGCTCTTAAAAGAATAAATAAAATAACAGAGACCCTGCCTGTGAACCTCTGGTTTGTTTAGTGCAACACCAGTCTCAGCTGAAGCTCATACAAACTCTTTTGGGTGCCAGAGACTCAGCTGATGTGAATCTGAGTTCCTTTGACTTCAGTGGACCCATGCCCTACTGCACCAACTGCAGCTCATCTCTTGGTATTTAACACATTTCTTGGATGTTGGGCTGACCATCCCCTGAGAGGAAACTCTTCTTGCAAAATGTCATTTTCTTTGTGCTACAGGGAGAAATAACCTCTGCTCTCTGTTATTTTGATGGCATTCAAAACTATTCTGGGTACCTCCCAATGCAGAGGAAAAGAGTTGGACTCTCTCACACCTTAAAAGCTTTGGGTAGGCAGTAAAGAATACGTTTGCTGGCCACAAACAGCATATCAGTGTGGTGGCCTGGTTATTTCATAGAAGGGAGCTAAGGGTGAGCGAATATGGCACACATGTTCTGGGGTTAAGTGATGTGAAGTACAGTGCTGCTTTTGTCCTGAGAAAAGACAAGAAGTCCTGCATCATCCCTCTCAGCCAATGGGGCAGCATGAGATGTTCTAGAGAAGATCAAGAAGGAGCAAAGAACCAGGAGGAGCAGTCTGAGAGTGGAGTGCCTATGAGATGTCCACCTAGAAATGTCAATGCCACCCATAGGATCCAGTGGAGTCACTGACTGGGCTTACTTCAAGATGAATTTCTGTGAAGAAAGACATTGGGACAATGAGTTGTGGTGGGATGGCCAGGAAAGGCAGGAGAGAAATGGGAGAGCAGTTTCTTGGGGAAGAGATGTGGATGAGGAGAATGGAAAAAAATTAAAAAGGCTACTTGGAGAGGCATTGCATTGCAAAGGTTCTTCAACTGGGGAGAAGCACTGACGTGGTGCCAACAGGAGCAGAAGGCCTCTGGAAGAGGGCAAGGAAACAGTGATGGAGAAGAAAGAACAAGACATTTGTTCAGTGAAAAAAAAATTCAGCCAATACTTTAAAAAAAATTAGGAAACACCTCCAGGAGAACATATGGTCTGAAAAACAACAGCTCCCCCAAATCAAATAGCTTCCCTAAAGACCGTGAGTGACACGACTCAACAAAAGGTTGAGTCTTGTATGAATAAATTCACTGCGTGCTAAGCTCCCACCAGGAACACCAGGTACTTCCAAGGCTGTCAGCCCCGCTCCTGTCCTCCGGCTAGCAGGCTGAACACAAAGCACTTGAATGTCATCTTAGCCCACACAAAGCCAAAAAGTGCCAAAGACCATTTACTGTCTGGGGACCTCTGAACATTAACCGCTTTTTAAGCCTGACACCGTCATTCTCTATAATTTTAAAACTAGTTGCTTCGTAGCTGAGAAAAGTTAAGAACTCTTTTATCCTCTCTTTCATCCCGAGCTTCTTTCTTAGACAGGAACAAGCACCTTGCAGATGAAGGGTCCCATCAGCTTCCAGGCATTATCTTCCGGATTCCAGTTCTTTTCTTAACAGGGTTAAACTCAAACCATTATTAGCCAAACAGAATGCAACATGCACATGTTGCCAGACAAATTGAATTTGCTTTCATTGAGTTAATTAGGATAAGCTTCCATTCTCACATCAACTGTTTTGAATTCATATGCAGGCACGGTCTCTTCTTCTGCTTCCTGCAATTGCCAGCATGAGGCCAGCAGATTTTCAGACATAAGCCTTGTGGCTTTTCCATGGCTGACTGTAACCCACCTCCTGATTTATACAAGGCTCTCTTTCTAGACTTTGATATTTAACACCTGCCAGAGAGGTCAGCTCATTTATCATTGTCACATTCAGCCCTTCCAAAAAAAAAAAAAAGAAAAGAAAAAAAAAAAAAGAGGAAGGAAGACAGCAGAAAGTCACTGAAGGAGAAAACATCTTGCTTTTATCACCTTGTCCCAACCAAACGGATAGCTTTGACCCTCTTGTAGGGCAGCAGAGGTGAGGTCGGGAAATCAGAATCTAATGGGGTAGGGAGCATCCATCCCAGGACTCGGTGGTGCTGTGGCTGCATGCAAATTGGAAGAAAAAGCTTTTCTGTGCTCTTGTCCCCCCATCTCAGTAGCAGGGTTAGTCACACATACTTGTCCTTTAATGTGCTTCATTAGATGCTGATGCAAAGAGCCATATAATCTTTATTATTTGGTTATTATTATTATCCAAGAGTTTCTGTTTGCCAGGTGTGATGAGATCCCAAGGCCAGAGGCAAGGAGTTGTTGTTCAAAGAGGGCAGCTGAGCTGAATACAAACACCTTTCTTTTTCAAATTTTAAACATCATATCACATCTTCACTTTTTTTTTTTCTTCCTCCCCATTCTCCCCTACAGTGTCTGTAGACTTGAAGCTCGATATTTTTTCAGCAGCACAAAAGGCTGCAGAATAAGGCCATATTCCCTCATCTACCTTCATCAACTTAGCCCACTTCATTTAAGATAGATGCAAACACACAGAAGCCTAAAGCACTGCAAAAGCTGGATCTCAATCAGAGATATTTGGTTATACCAAGGCCCCAAGAACATCCTTACCTAGCGGCAACCATTGTCTTTCAACTCCTCTTCCATGCGTTTTCCTTTGAATCCGTTAAGTCCATGCAGCTTCTTAATCAAATCACCAAAAATGTGTTGAGCAAAATAATCAGCTTGTGATTACATTTTAAGGGATAAATAGCACACGACCAGCATTAATCACTCACAACACCCTGGGTGGGTGGCTGATTCCCAAGGACTTTTGATAAAATCTAGAAAGTGCTATATTTTTCCTTGAATGCAATAGCCTTCAACTGAATCAAACTGATTATTTTTTTCTTACATCTAATTTGTTTACACTGCAGATCTCAGAATAGAGTTGACAATGCTACTAATAACAACATTTTAAAGTTATTACCCTCACTGAAGTCCTATAGGATTTTATTACAGCTAATGCAATTCCCCCGGACTCTAATGATAAAAATGCACTTTTCAAATCATCTTACAGGCATATCATTACCATTTCTGTACTTATTGGTTTCCCTAAATACCAAAATACATCAAGGAGGAAAGAGAGAGAGAGATTGTTTTAGCTGTTACATTTCCCATGAAATATTGTATTAACCATGCTCTAACATACCTGTGGCATTGATGGGCTTAAATCTGGGGAGACAAAAAAGGGAGGGTTGAGGGTGGGGAGGGGGGTATTTCAGACTATTTACTGATCAATAATGGCCAAACACACCGCTTTTTAGTTCATACACTGCAAAAAATCCCAGCCCACATTGCATTTTGTTGTGTTATGCTCACCGCTCGTCCCATTATGCAATGTAGTTTTAAGTGCACCCTACAGATTGTGACTGCTTTACTAATATTCTCATGCGAGCCAAAGTGTTCAGTTGTTGCAGCACAGTGGGTGGAGGGGGGGGATATAATCTTTAAAAATAGATCCTCAATTCTTTTCTTAGATCTCAAAAAAAAAAAACCTTAAAAATAAAATAAAATAAAATCCAAGCTACCACACACTCCCCCGTTAGTCTGAAAGTGATTTGTTGGCAAGAATAGAAGTTTGGTTTCCAAGGTACAGCGAAAGAGCATAGAGACGGCCTGAGGTATGGGATAAATATGCCATATTTCTCAGTTACACAAGGTGCTGTAGCTAAGGGGAGATGTGTGGGGGGGAGGACCAGGATGAAATCGCTTGCCAAAAACGCCCGAGAGCATTTGTATGTAGTGCCTTGTGTTCCAGAGCAGCGTGCAGGTGTGACTCACCCTGCCGGGAGAGGTGTGCACGGCTGAGATGCTGCAGGGATAAGAGGTCTTTTGTGGCTCCCTCGGACAAAAATCCCCATGCCAGCTGCCCCTCACAGAGGGATGAGCCTCCTCTGGCTTTTGTGCAGGAACCCAGTGGTGCTTGAATGCTCGTGGACCTCCAGTTGGCACAAAGGCTGCAGGAGTTTCAGGTAGCTCTGGTGCTCTTGCTGCAAAAAAATAAAAATAGAAAAAAAACAGTGTTCAGGGACCTTCAGTGCTGCAAGGTCCTTTCACAGGAAATCTTTCCTCACTGCCTGCAGAAATGCAGCCAAGTATGCCAAGGGACAGCCCTTGGCAGGGAGAGCTGCCTTGTGAACCTGTGGCTGGCGGGGACGGGAAAATTTTGGTATGGGTGATCGAAACTCAGAGCCCTGGGGTGGCTGTACCCTACAGAGCCCCTTGCAGGAGAAAGTGGATTTAATCTCACTTTGTGGAGGCCAAATATGATGAACTTGAGGTTTCTACTAAGCCTGGGGCAAAGCATTAGAGATTGTAAGAGAAGAGTTTGGATCTGCAGCTGTTCTCCATACTGAGATGCTTTACAGTGTCACCTCCTCCTTGTGTCAATGCTCCAGCTGTCCCATGGTACCCAGCTGCAAAGGGGATATTGTCACTCCGGATGGCAGGTGGAGGTAAAAAAGGCTGTGAACAAGCCAGAAAAGATGAGTGAAGAAACAGTGCAAGGGTTGGAGAAGAGACCGCAGTGTCCTTCAGGCTGCTGTGCCCGAAGTAGCCCTGGGAGGGCTCCAGCAGGTGGCCATCAGCTTTTGCCTTGGGGGTGAAGTGAAGACCAAACTGGCTGTGTGGATCTTTATTTCATGTTGCATGGAAGTGTTCAGCTTGTGACCCTTTATTTTTTTGCCAAGTCCTTTCTCCTGACACTGCTTTTAGCATGAAATAATTGCATCATCTATCAATCAGCTTTAGGGATGTTGAACCCTCACCCTTACTGGGATATTACCAGCAAACCAATATACAATCGCGTTTCACCTCAACTTTTCAGCTTCACAAAGAAGAGATCTCAACTCTCCCTTGTCTGAAGAATCCCTATCCCACATCCCCCATGACAGGTGAGCTTTTTCTTGAGCTGGGATGATGTAAAGGCCAGCCAAGGGCAAGAAGAAGCTCCGGATACACCATAGATAAAGCATCCAGAAGACACTTGCATATACATATTTCCTTCCCTTGTGATAACCAAAAGTACCTTTGCATTCCTATTTCACCTCATAAAAACTCCCAGCCTTGGGCCCTTTGCTTTTTTTCCAGGTGGGTCCAACTGGAAACATCCACAACCTTCTGTGGACTGGGACTTCTGTCCTGCAACTCTGGGGCTGCTTCTAACCCAGCATCTAAACCCTGGTGGAAGCACCTGGAGCTTTGGGCCTGGGCTACCTGCTATGCCTTAGCTCTCTTGTGAGACGCTTAAGGCAAGCTCACCACATCCCACTAAGGCCCACATCTCTCCACATCCCATGCAGATGATGTTTTATTAGAACCTCCTTCCCCACCACTCTTTCTGGCTCCTTATTTCAAAGTATGTTAATATATTTCACCCATTCATCCCCCTCCTGTCAGCAGTGCCGCAGGGCTTGCCATCTGATGCTCACCCATGCTAAGGCCACGAAGGGCACAAGAAGCCTCAGCCACAAGGTGAGGGGACACATTAAGCAATGCATCTATGGTACATTTAGCCCTAAAACCCCCCAGTTGTCCCCAGAGGTCACCGTGCCATTACGTGATACTCCCTACAGAGCAGAGTGCAACAGAGACCAGCACTATGGGTCCTCCATTGAAGCTGAGCTGGAAATGCACATGATTCACAACCCCAATAACATCTAACAGTTTGGTTATTTTCCTTTAATAAACCTTTCCTGAACTGAACTATTTTTCCTTTCTGTGTCCCCACCCCTCATCCTGCTTCTGCAAACACAGGCGTTTCCTACTGCAGCCCCGGGAACACTCCAGCACCACACCGAAATTTCCTACAGCCTTCCTGGCGTGTGTCCTCCGAAACTGCCTGCACGCGTATGAATGCTTTCATAAAGCTGAATCACTCACAGAAAAACTAGGAGCAGACCTCAGCAAGCTGTTGTAAAGTCAACCAGCGCGTAGCTGGGCCGGCTTCTCTCCTCATTCACTAGTTACACGTGGTGTAACCTCGGCACAGCACAGCCTGGGGGGGATAGGGGGGAAGGGGAGCATGGTCATTTTAAATGAGGGGTCTGTCTCCCACTTCTCAGCAATCACAAGTCTCATCAGTTATTGAATCTTGTGTAAAAACCCTGCTTTCTCTTATATGCTTATTGATTTGTGCAGCGAATGTGCTGGATAGGTCAACTACCAGTTTATTAATTTTCAGGAGATTTACATTGCATCCTGATAATGGAATTTATTTATTTATTTATTTATTTATTTATTTATTTATTTATTTATTTATTTATTTATTTATTTATTTTTGTCACAGAATTATATTAGGGCTGGGTATTAAGCTTGCTTTTTCTTTCTTTCTTTCTTTCTTTCTTTCTTTCTTTCTTTCTTTCTTTCTTTCTTTCTTTCTTTCTTTCTTTCTTTCTTTCTTTCTTTCTTTCTTTCTTTCTTTCTTTCTTTCTTTCTTTCTTTCTTTCTTTCTTTTTTCTCTATCTCTCTCTTTCTCTTTCTTTCTCTCTCAATAGGTAGGAACATGGGGTATTCCTGTGTGGAAGAACACTATTACTGCCAGCCTGGGCTGTGCCTGCCATCTCACCAGGAGCACAGGACAAAAATGCAGCCCCGGTGACATGGTAGGTGCTGTCACTTGTACTTCACTGCTGGGAAGATCACATCCAAGCCCCATTTGGAGTCAGCAAGCTGGAAAGAGGTATGGGGGCAAAGGATGATGCAGGGTATTCTAGCACCCCTCAACCATTAACCAAGCTGGGCCATTTTGAGTGCAGAAAGGGCTGTTCAACATCCATTTTGCACAGCAGGAGGTACCAGAATTAGGCACTGATGGCCAAAGTGACAGCTGGTGGCTCATCTAATGGGCTACCCAGGCTCTGCCTGTCTAATCCATCCCTGTTCCTCCCAGGTCTGAGCCCAGTCCTCATCCCCAGGCCCCTTCCCCACTGGGTCTGGCTGGAGGGATGCTCACAGCAGGCTTACAGGCTCGGGGGGAGGCAGCAGCACTGCACTTCAGCAAGGTTTATTTTTTTATTATTTGATTTGACTTCTTCCTCCCTATAAAAGATTGCTGCAAACACTGAGCTTTTAAATTAAAGGGAGTTAATGAAAGTATACCTGTGATAACTATTACCGGATCCCTTGTACATTCAACAGTCGCATTAAGATGATTTCTTATTATCTCTAAATCCATTCCAAAGGCATGTTCTCACTGTTACAGCCCTCCTGTGCACCATTGCAGGTGTGGGTTTGCTGCCCAGTGTGGCAGAAAAAAAAATAAAATAAAAAATAAAGCCGACTGTGTTGCGACAGCCCTGACTTGTTTTTTTTTTTTTTTCCTTTTTTTTTTTTTTTCCAAGACAGATGAGCTGAGGCTTACAAGGAACCCTGCTCAACGCTTCCCTCGGATAAAGCATGGTCATGCCTCCATGTCCCGTGGGCATTCTTAATGCAAATGGAGGCTTCACCTAAAACAAGAGGAGCTATTCTTTTGTTACAAGAATAGCAATGCAGCTTTCAGTTGAGAGTGTGCTGCCTTGTACAGAACTCTATCAAACACAACAAAAATGGAATAGTGTGTGTTGGTGTAGCCAAGGCTGCTGCAGCCACCTTCATCTCCAAAGTCAATTAGACAGAGTCTACTACCAAAGCAGACTGTCCAAAATGTATTTGGTGCATTGTCAGTAATCCATGAAATGCGCATTTTCATACAGCAGCCACTGCATTTTGATTGAATCACGCATTCATTCTTGAACACTTCTCCCTGATACAGCAAGGGGGTTTGCTGCTGTTTTGGTGTATTTATCTCACACATCCAGTTCCTGGCATCAAGGTGGGTCACAAGGCAGAGGCCAGATCCATGTCTCCCAGCTTTGCTTTGTTGTACTGGCAAACAAGAAGCCACTAATTGCTCCTACCAGAGATGAGATACTAGGGAAGCAAGGAAAACCCTCTTGCTTTCTCACTGCCACCATCCGCAGCAGAGCATCAGCCTGATCTCTATTCATCAGTGGCTGACGATTCGCATTGCATGGTTTTGGGGTGAGGGGGGGCATTTGTTTTTGTTGGATTCACTGCAGAGAAGAAGGAGGAGGTGGACAAAGCCAGGGGTGGGTGCCTGGCTGGTTGGGGTTGGTGCAGGCTGCACTTGGTGCCATAGGATTGGGACATCTGTAGTCCCAGGGCCTTCTTTCTTGCTGTTATTGTGTCACCAAGGCAGAGGCTTGAAAACAGGTAGGAGTCAGCTATATATCTTCAGGTGGAAAAGAGAGTTACAGCTGCTGAAGAGTTTTCCTCGGAAAAAAACTGTGGTTTGTAACTATAGATTGAGCCACTGGAGGCCATTGTGCCCACCTGGGCCAGGCTCTGCAGGCCACATGTGGGACGTTGTCCTCCCACACTGTCTGAGCCTGCCCCAAGGCCTCACCCACTTTACACCAGCAATATGGGGGCACTTGGGATGTCTCAAACACAGCAGAGGCCCTAAGCCCACCTCCACTGGTTCGGCAAAATGTCATGGAGCTGTGGGCAGGCCCATGTCCCCCGTGGTGCAGGGCCTGCCATGCTTGGACGAGGAGCAGGGAGACGGGGCATGGAGGGGCACTCAACTTTTGCCATATTTGTGCTTCACATTTGGTGTTTCACACACAGCACTGGGATGGCTTACCGAGATGTTGTCACTAAGCAACAAAACGAGGGTTTTGTAGGAGATGGTAAGGTGATACCAAACATCCTTTCTTCCTCCTTTCCTCCCCAATGCACCTTGGAGTGCACAAACCTTGGGAAGGGAGGAAGAAAGGGGATTTAGAAACCACAGTGTGGACTGGGAGCACCCATAAGTCAGGAAGGAAAGGACAACCATATCATGGGCGAATTCAGACCAGATGTGTCAGGTCTGAAGGGGGAGGCCAGCCAGGCAGGGCTCGTGTTGTCCTCTCCATGCCTGCACCTTGAAATATAGCAGGCAGCATGCAGGACACGGGTGGACAAGCCTTGAGCAGGTGAAAGATGCACTTGAAGATGAAGAGGACTTCCTGCACTCTTCATCATGAAGAAGAAGAGGACTTCATGGACTCTGGGACTCTCTCTGACTGCTCCAAGCCCAGAACCAAGGGTTAGGTCAAATGGGCAAAATGATGTGGTCCAGCTGCAGAAAAGCCGCACAAAGAAGCATGAAGGATTACAACACAAATAGACCCGACATCAGGGAAAAAATAAATAAAAAATCCCTAAAGGCTCTGTACCGGTGTCACTGCAAGCAGCTGCTCTCCGTGTTGCCACCAGCAGACCCAGCTGATGTCACCAGCACGAGTTAAACCCCAGCGACGGTGGTGGGTGGCACATTTCCATTAGCATCCTATATGTGCAAACAGATAGCACGTTGCCTCCCAGCTGCCAAAACACTGCCGCCTTATCTACGGCACAGCAAGAGGCGTGGGGAAAAGGGAGAGGGAAAAATATGACTGTGGTCATTCGGTCACAGCCCGGCTCCTCCCAGCCAAGGGGCTCGTTGGAGCAGATTTGCACAAAGCCAATGTAAAGCTGCAGCAGGTTTCCCCCTTCCCCTGGACATTTCACACCGATGGGCCCCAGGGGAGCTGTATTTCCCCGTCATGTGGCTCCTTGCTGACATGCCGCGTGATGCCTGGAAGGTCACTGAGCACCTGGCCGATGGTGCACATAGCGAGAAGGAAAAGTACTGGGCACGAGCCGCTGTCCTGTTATTCATAGCACAGCAGTGCTGGAGGGCAGGGGCATCTATCGCACCTCAATGCAGCACTCTGGTAAGCTCCATCCCATCCCAGCTTCTCATCTTGACCTCTCTTTATAGCCACTGCCAAAGAATTGGCCCTTTGGGGTGCGAACATGACTTGTTCAATGAAGGGTAGGTGTTTGTGTAAGGATGGCTGGATTTCTTCCTTGTAGAGTCCCGTCCTCTCAGAGGATGAATGCTCTGTAAATCACAACAGGCCATCACGTGGCTCTTGTTCCTATCCAGTGGTTTTAAATAAAGAGGGTTGTGTTGATAACATCATCGATCCCTTCTGCTCTTTCTTCCAAATGAGCTCGTGTGACCCCCAAGCCCCCACTATGGATGGACCACAAGCTCTAGAGGAGATGATTTTATACTGAAACTAACAGCAGGAATGTTTGGAGAGATATACAAAAGGGAAAATCTGGTCGATCTACTCAGTATTTATACACAAAAATATCCCAAAGCATTTGGTTGTATTTTTTCATATTTTTCATGCTGCAGCCCTGGGCCAGATTCCCACAATGCCCTCCTGAAGAGACTTGTAAAGGGCTTCAGCCAGGTGTAGAAAGGCAGGAGCAGCTTTTTTCTCCTCCATTAATATGAGGAGGCCTGTGGGACTCAGCAGCCAAAGTGAACAAGAGCTGGGATGGGGCAGGAAGGCTTTACACCCTTACCATTTCCTCCAGGTTTCTACATAGCAGACACCACGGTAGGGAAGGAAACCTCTTGCTGAATCTGCCTTGTCCCCGGTCTGTGGTATTGGCATCTTCCATCTATGGGCCAGTAAATGCCCACAGAGCTGGCTGCAGGTTTATTGTCATGAATTAAATTATCCTGTCCAAGTCTCATTTCATGTCTCTCCTGCTCTGCTCTTTACTTATTTTACACTCACATTACTTTTGCACTGTGCTTCCCCCAGGGATCTGCAGACATGCAACTGAGCAAGGCCAAAGGCTGGCAAGGTGACATCCTTCCCAGGTGACATCCCTCTGCATCCCTGGAGCCCAAACCCCCAGCCTACAGAAGACATATTTCATGGCAGAGGGGAGCACATCCAAATGCTGCACTCATTCCCCTGAACCATTTCTAATATTCAGGAGGCAATAACCTGATTCAAGGCAGAGGTGGAGGAAAACATAATCATTATTAAAAGAGTGATTTGAGAGATTTCAAAATTTTTAAGGAGGAAAAATAAAAAAAAAAAAAAAAAAGGAAAAAGGTAAAGTTCCCTGTACTAAACTTTGTAAGGTCACACTTCGTATTAAGACTCCATTTATAAAGAACACATAAATGCTTAATACATGTTTAAGTGATTGATGAATCATTTATTGTATATTGCTATTGAACCGTTGGTCTCTAGAGCAGTGACTTAACCATCTATAACACCTGCTGCTGCCGTATGTACAGCCATCGATAATGTTGGAACATGAAGTATTTGTGTGCATAACGTGCTTACCACATCTAACATTTATGAACACTTTATAAACAATTTATAAATGAAATCTTAATATACAGCGTAACCTATTTTTAATGTTGTGGCAGTTACATAATCCATTTGGCCTTGATTCATCTCGGCTAACTTCGGGCACCTCGTGGAGGTGTCTGGCTGAAGCCCTCTTCCATTTCTCTCTGAAATTTCTCCTCTCCCAGCCTCCCACTCCTCCTTTACCCCACTGCTGCCCAAAGAGCACTGCATACATGTCTGTAAGGGATGCTGTGCCCTCAAAAGTTTCCACAGTCTGCGCAACGATCAAGTTGCACACCAGTAACCCTTGCACACATACACACACTACAATGAGAATGGTCTTCTGCCTTTTCTTTCCCCTTTCCAAACAAAATCATTTCAGGGGTTTGGTCTGATGCAGCCACACAGAGAGAAAAATCTGGCGAAGGGATTGAGGGGAGCAGAAAACCTTTATAGGGTCTAGGACTAGAAGGAATGGCCTCAAGTTGTGGCAGGGGAGGTTCAGGTTGGAAATGAGGAGAAATTTCTTCTCAGAAAGAGCAGTCAGACATTGGGACGGGTTGCCCAAGGAGGTGGTGGAGTCACCGTCCCTGGGGGTGTTCAAGGAAAGGTTGGATGTGGTGCTTGGGGACATGGTTTAGTGGGTGATGGTGGTGGTAGGGGACGGTTGGCCCAGATGATCTTGGAGGTCTTTTCCAACCTTAATGATTCTGTAAGTCTATGACCACACACCTGATAGAAAAGCAACATGAGTGGCATCCTGAATTAGGAATGTGTCCAAAATATGCTCCTGTAGAGGGTGATGCAGATCTTGGCTCAGTCCCAGAGATGTTTAACTCCCCACAGCCTCAAGCAGCTACAGCCCCAACTCAGGTCCTCACTGGAAATGTCTCACTTGGAGGGGCTACAACATGGCATCCATGCTCTGGATGTGATCTTTTGGGAAAGGAGCTGTGAGGCAGACACCTACACCAACACATCATTAGTACAGCATGACTTCAGCCACAGGCCTGGACCGCTCTGTAAGAACGTGGGCAGACGTTGGGTGGCCCAGGGGCCCTGCCTCTGACACAGATGAGTGATGGCATCCTCACAGCCATTGCAAGATCCTCATTGTTAAACCATTTCAATAGCTGCCCTAGTTTCTTTCTGGCAGTGTTGTTTTGTTCAAATCAACCACGTGCTGAAAAGGGGCTGAAATTGCCCTAATTCGCTCCTGAGATCAGAGAACATGGGGCTGTAAGGAATCTTTCTCTTCAGAGGACCCAGCACTCCCTCTTAGCTGTGTGTCCTCACTGTTAGCATATACCTGCCCCTCTGCAAAGTGGCTTCTGAACAGGGAAAGATTTCCTGTGGATGCAGAGATGGAGAGGCAGAGAGGATGTGGACTCAGCCTGGGTTGGTATCAGCCCCTGGGAGAGGAGCCCTTGGACACACAACTGTAAGCAGGAGGTTGAGGAGCACTCTTCCCTACTACAACTATGCAGCTACTGGGCACAGGATTTGGGTATAATACGATTCCCCAAAGCAAATGGGTCATATGATTTATGCTTTAAAGGCTCCTTACTGTTTTTGGTGTAGGTATGCATTGAGCACGTACAATCTCAGAAGTTTCTTCTGCATTCCCAGACTCATCAGACTCATTGTATATACCTAGCATTAACATGATGGTGCCCTATTTTGATATCTTCTCTACGGACCACAGTTTCTGGGAGCCAGTGGTGCCACAAGAATATGATGGTCTGTACAACATAATGAAACAGAGGCCTTAATCTCAAATGTACAGGTTCAGATACAGATTGTGCATCTGGGCACAGGTTTAGCAAGTTCTCCAGGCAGATGTGTGACTCTGAATTAGCTGCAATCAGTGGGTCTATTCATGTACTTCAAATTAAGCACGTGTTTAAATGTCTTGCTGACTCAGGAACATAGAGACAAAATGAGTGTATGTTAAATGACGTCTCACCTACATACAGTACGAGTTCCATTGGTGTTACGGAACTGATGCATCATGAGAGTAGTAACCTAAGTATAACTCCAACAAGCAACCAGATGGTTATAAAATAGATAAGGTCCCATTCAAATGAAGGATCTCAAGATGCTTTAACACAGAATGTGAGAGCCAAACTCCAGTTTAACAACTAAAATATGGTTTGAAGGGAAAAAAAAAAAAAGCCTGAAAATGATCCAAGTGTTAGGTGGGGTCTGATGGGAATGCAGCAGAAGGAAAGAGAAAAAGAAAAGGATATGTGAATCTCTTCTGTTGGGACCAAATGAAAGAAAGCAGAAAAGCAGTGACTAGAGGATTTGGTGGGAAGGATGAGGTGAGAGAGATGAGAAACCAAGAACTAAAATACAAAGATGTTGGACAACCCAAGGACCTTGAGCTAAGCCCCAGAATGGTCTAAACCACAGAGGTAAATGTGTCAGTGAACACTGAACATAAAAACTGTCCACATCTGTGTTTTTTTCTGCACCAAGTAAAGAGCACTAGTGCTATCCATAGGTTCGTGCCCAGTTTATAAACCTCTGCAGCAAAGCATGTTTCTCTAGGAAAGCCCTCAAATCCTACCTGTGCTGGACTGGAAGCCCAAAGCACTACAGGGCACGCTTAACATCCTGGGGCCTGGCAGATAGCACTGCTCTGCTGTGTGTGGTGCAAGTAGGATGGCTGCACAGTCTCTTTTTTGTAAGTAAGAGACAGAAAGGGAGCCAGAGGAAGAGTGTACCTCACTTTCGCTAAGGAAAGCTTAAGAGCTTCTAGGTCGGGAACACAGAAAATGGAAGCCTCAGCACCAGTGGCAGAATGAACTCAAATAGGGCTGGATATCTAACTGTGTGCACAAAACAAGTGCTTCCAACCAGTCTTCCTAAACATACTACCTCCATAGCTGGTCCTCTGTCCTGCCTTTGTGCTGTTTCTGTGGAGAATGGAAGGATGTTGAGGCATAAGGAATTTTTCATGTGAGTGCACCTCTCTCCCCTCAGTTGACAGTCAATGGAGACTGACCCAGGACAGGACACAGGAGCCACACTATACAGCATTTATCTTTCATCAGCTCTGAGCTCATTTAGGAAGAGAAAATTTGAACAAAGCTGAAGCTTCAGTGCCACAAATACATTCTCCTTTCAGAGACAGAATGCAGCGTCGAGGGACACATTATTATTACCAGTAAAAACACACAGCACTGTCACAAATCGTAGGCAGAAGAGACAGGCAGAGGTGTAAATAACAGAGGATAAGTATTTATTCAGATAGTTAAATTTACACAACTTATGTTTCTCCAATGCATACATATATTGGACCAACTTCTGCTCTCAGCAACGGTGATTTAAATTAGGAATGATTTAATTCAACCAAGTGGGATCATACCAGATTTACAGCTGTGTTACAATGCACAGTTTGGCTCTTCACGTTCAAAATAATAGCTGGGTGGTTTGGAAAGAGAAAAACAAGTTTTCAGTTCCAGAAAAGGAGAGCAGATCAGAAAAGTATCATCCTTTATTCAAGCCATTGCAAGGACCAAAGCTGACAGCAATTCCAGTGAAAGCTTCCATTAAAAAGAAAACCAAAAGTGATGCAGTGTTCTCATTTCAAGTGCCATCCCCTCCCCCTTTGCCAAATTACACTGACACTTAAACATTCTCCTTCTGGACATGTCACAAATGATCCCCAGAAGGAAGAATTTCTTGTGTTCCATCTCTCTCTCCAAGACAAGTAGAAGTGTAAGAAAATTGGGAAAGGTATCATAAATGCCAAAAGCAACTAAGCATCAAAGTTGACAAGGGACAGAGTGGTATACTGTATAATGAACAGATAGACCATTAAGGGTCAGCTCACACATAAAACTTATATTTATGAGCACATATGGCAGATTTATAATGGCATATTGGAAACCTAGGAAATATGCAGCTATCTTTTGCTCTAATAAAACCTGTTCCCATTCCAGCAGCTTCAGCAGGCTAGGAATCGCCCCCTTTGTAAGTGAAGGGCAGAGTTGCACCTCAGCATAGGCTTCACAGGAACCATTCCCTCTGTTCTCAGACGATACTCTCAAATCCATACTAGGAAACGATCCCGTAGCCAGGTAAGCTGAAGGATCCTCACTACAACAGCATCTGCTTCACAATATTTTTGTTTCGGATGCAGTGTGGTCCCTACAAAGCCTTAGCTGCATGCCTCGCATCTGCAGATTACCTGCTGGGAATACTGAATGAAACCCAATTTGGATTTTGCTGCAACAGTGTTGTGTAACACAGTACAGAGACACATGTCAAAAGCAAGCTTTTATGGAGAAGATTAACTGGTTTAATTCCTGCTCTCCTGGGATCTTATTTTTCTGTGTATATGTCTATCTAGTGACGGAGAATTCATCCTTATAGCACAGAACCGGCCTCCAGTGACACAAAAAACATGCCCAGCTCGGCTGCTTTCGCCCCTCTTTCTAAGGGTGCCTCTGGCCCAGAGCCACTGTGCAATCAAAGGAGCACTTTTGTTAGTGGACATTGTGTGCTGGCAGCTGGCAGAGCAGTACATCACTGCAAGTAAATCTTCAGTCAGTCTCAGATTTCCATCATGTTACGTCTGAAGACTTCTACTCTGTGTGGAAACTGCGTACAGAGACACAGCCCCAGAACAAACACTGATAGCATTACCACAATAGGGTTTTAGAGATAATACCCTGGATATGCTGGAAATACAGTTATCATGCTATAGCTATAGGTCTCCTAAATGTAAAGATAACATATTTAGGATGAATACATCACAGTAATTTCCGAGCATGCAATGGATTCAGTTTTGAGCAGTGTCACATTCCTAAGGAAAACACCAGTCACATCTAAAAGTATAAATGAGCACAGTGCAGAGAGCCAGAATGAGTGGGTATCCAGCCTAATGCTCCACAGCATGAGCAGGATGGACCAGGGCAAGTGCGTCCACTTTTGGATGAACTCTACACAACAAAAAATCTGCAAAGAGGTTGTGCATGTAGGTTTAGCACATATAGAGCTAACTTGAGCACCCCTACTGCATCTTGGTGTATGCATCCCTGCAATTATTCTACCATAAACTTGAAGAGCTGCAGGCTGTAAATTTCAGAAAAGATTCAGACAGGTTTGAAACCTGTATTAATCATGCATGTCAGACATCTCCCTGCTTTACATGGGGTAGATCTGTGTTTCTTTATGCAAAAAACATTTTTTTCTGAAAGACAAGAGGTTAAATTTCCAATATGTTCATCAGGTATTTTATGGTCGGGAATTCCATGCTCTTAATTGCCTAATAATTAAGCTTACTCATTCCAACAAAACAAACCAAAAAATATAAAGAAACAAAAAAAGAGAGGAAAGAACAAAACAACCACATAATCAAACCCAGTCTATTAGCATGAAAAACCTGATGAGAAGAGCTTGCAAAAACTGATGCAAAGTGATAATAATGGCCAGCTGATTAATTCTGGTGGCTCTTTAAGTGTCTGCAAACATTTCAATCGGTTGTGATTGTATTAAAGAGAACTACGAAAGCCCAAATTCACGGGCAAGCCCCAGGCAACCCAAAAGTTGACTTATTTCCCTTCTCAAGGACAAAACTCTTTAAGCTTTTCATTGCCTTTTTTCATTTGTTCGCAGATCTACCAAAGTAAAGGCAGTGTGACTCCACCAGGAGCATGTGGCACTGGACTGAGGGGAAGAACAGAATAACTGGAGAGGCACATTTGCTATTCTTACCTTCAGTAACACTAGGAAAAGCATCTCTACTGCTATTTACCACCAAAGACACCAAATACTCAGCAAACAAGTGAAAAAGACCAAGCCTGGGAACAATTCTAACAGAGAACCTACACCTCAAGGCTACATGCCACAGGTCCAGCCTAAGCCAGGAGGAATTTCATTCAGAAATTTCAACTTGCATTGAAATGCTAAAAAGAAACTGTTTGAGTTGGAACTGAGACCTTCAAACATGTGGTTAAGTTCAGCCCCCTTAAATTCAGCCCTCGAGTCCCTTTCAAATCCACTGGTATCAATGGGGTGTATGAAAGTATGATGCATATATTAGCGGTTTCAAAGGTTTTTTGGAAACAGAGGAAAACTCGAGCATAGTTATAATCTGTCTCTCTCTCTGAAATTAGCTAAAGCAGCTGCCCAAATGACTATCAGCCAATTCAGAGAGTGTTCAGCTGTTCCTCCAAAGTAGGGACTGTGGCCTGGGGTTGGACAGAAACAAGCTGGGGTCAAGCAGAGGATGTGCCAAGCATTTTTGTGCACTGTTGTTAATCAAATAGCGCACTGTGCATTTACAGCTTAGTTCCAGCCACAGGCTCCATAGCACGGATGTGGACACTAGGAAGGCAGAACCAGGAGAGAGGCAGCTCCCTGCTGCAGTTGTCTTCATGGAATTTGATATTCAGATAGAAATCGCCCGTGTAGAGGAAAAGAAGTGCTCCAAAGTACACAGAGTCTTTGGTCGGCTTCACCTGCAAAAGAGAACGTGAGAATCAGTAAAATTAAACAAGCAACAAAACAAAATAATTGCACTTTGCAATTCAGTAGCTCCTTGAAACGATCTCAAAGTACTCTAGAAATATTCAGAAATTAAACATCTCAATATTACCTTCCCATAAGAAGAAGTAAATTTCTTGTCCCTATTCTAGCAATGGTAAAATGGGAGCACTGAAAACGAAATTTTGTGTTATTCTGTCATGCAGCAAAGCCGTGGCACAGCTCAAACCAGAAGACAAATCTGCAGCCGTCACTGATTTCAGAACAGATTTGGTTTAAGGCAAAAGTCCCCCACGATGTCCTGAATAACCAGGAACATCTTCCCTTAGACTGCATTTATCAACATCTATATTAAAGGTCTAAATCATGGCTGTGAACTCTTGTTAAACGCATGGTTGAACACCATTTAACAACTTCGCAATAACTAAATTCATCCCCACTTATTATTCAGACACAATCTGACTGCAAATTCTAATCAGGAATCTTTAATATTCACTCTCATTGAAATAATTAAATTTAGCAAGAAACTACTCATGAAAAGTGGGATTTAACCTGTCCAAATTAAACACAGAATTTGCATTGTTTCTACATTTATATATCTCCCTTCATCACTGAACCATTTATGATCCGTATCTTTACAACAAATATCTTGCTCCGCCATTTCAGCGAGACATTCGAGTAATTTTTAACTTCAACAGTCTTATCACTATTCAACATGTGCTAATGTTTGAATAAATGTCTGCTTCCACAAGATGATAAATCCATTTCTACAGTGACTACATCTGGGTTAAACTCACTGCAGATGCAAAATACTGAATCAGCACAAAGCCATTGGATGGAATTTATTTGAAAAATCAAGAAGAGGCAACTTCAGTCCCAGAACAGACCCAACAAAGGGCACCTGATGCTCTTCAGTACGTCTTCCTTCCAGCAAGACCATCTTACCAGTTCCTTTCTGCTCCCTGGAGACCCTGAAATCATCTTCTCAAGGTATTTTCATGGGGCCATCCCTACTCTCACAGGTAGGCTTGTGATTTCTTTTTTACTTAACATTCATTGTAATGGGCCTTTTCTTGGTCATCCCCAAACACCTCAGTGTCCATCACGGTACAGAGCCCAGAGCTGATGCCAAACGACAGCAAGACACAGCACTGGTCACCAAGCTGAGACCGAAACATAACCACAAAGGAAACTCTGGTGTTACAACCAGAGGCACCAAACTGCCCAAATGTACAGGACTTGATTGGATTTGGGGGAAGAAAAATGTTTGCAAGGGGCATCCCTGGGAAATGATGGGACATTACCACTGGGACAGTGAAGGGATGAGGTTAAGGCTCTGATATGGGTTACAAACACGGTCAAGGACCAGGAGGATTCTTGCCTGCTACGAGGAATTTGGTCATATGGCAAACCAGGACATCAACAACTGTGGGTTAACTGGGGAAGTGCTCTGGACACCCCTTGCTGAAAGGGCACCGTGCTTTTACTTTTAGGAAGATAGGAACAAACATGATGACTAGCCCATGGCAGGGGCGAGTGGGGAGGTGAAACACTGGAAAAGGTTTGCAGGAGTGTACAGCACCTCAAGAATATGCCAAAAAAGCTGAAAATTGCCTGAGCTACCACCACCTCTGGTGAGGAAAGCTGTCTGTACCTGTCAGATGTGAGGGGAATGAGCTATTTGTTTCTGCTTTCTCCTATTCCAGGTGGTGTTTTTTTGGACTTTCACTGCTGGGTCCTGTAGCCAGCAGGCACACACCTCTTAGAGCCCTTGGAGGTGCCAGGTTTCTTTGCTGAACCTGCCTGAATTGCTGCTCCTGCACAGGAGCCTGGCTTTTCACAAGCAGCAACATCACCAGGGCTGGCAGAGCCCAGGCTCCCTTTGGCTTTGGTGCTGATCACTTCTGCTGACCTCCAGCAAACTTGTGGCAGCATCGTGTCATCCACGTGAGCGCTCAGAGCGGTCACAGCTGTTCTCCTGACCCGTGTCCTTGGCATCTCCCCTCCTCGCTGGGTACAAGTTCCTGCCCTCCGGCTCTGCGTCTGGACATGCAGAACAACATCAAGCAGCATCCCCGCTCGGTTCCTTCCCCCCCTCCCTGGGCTGCCTGCCTTATTTTTGCCTAACTCGAACCGAGGCACACTTGCATCCACAGAAAGACAGAGCCAGGCACTAATGCAAGTGAGGGGTGGAGGTGAGCAGCAAATGAAGCCCCCAGTCCATTTCTCCCTAACCCAGCTTCACCATGGAGAAACATCTAAAATAGCATTTATCAAAGCTCTTGACAAGCGGAAAGGTGACTTCAGGCACAGCAGCATCAATGCAGTCTTTTTCACTTGTTCTGCCTATGTAGGAGCTCTCCCTGCCTTTATTCCACATTTGGGAGAAGAGCCAGTAGACCCTCATCAACAACCTTCCTGCCCTGGGGATATCCTCATTGTCTCTTGTACAGCCATTACTCTCATCAGCACTTGTGGTTTGAGGAAGAACCAGAGAAGCAAAACCAGCTTGAAACCTTTCCGCTGCTGAGATTCAAGTGGCCCTGCAAAAGTTAGAAGCTGTTTCTTCCAAAGCAATGACTGACTGCAGAGTATGGCATTCCCAGAAGACCACGACATCAGCAGAAGTCAGATCAGTAGAGAGCCAGATCCAAACCGATTGGTATACCAGGAATAGGACTCATTTTGAGGTTAAACAACCTACTTTTAGGTCTTTCTACACACACTCGGTACCCAAGCTCCTCTTACAGTAAGCAGACCTAGTCAACGCAGTGGAGCTAACAAAATGATCTACATGGCCGGCCTCCAGAGTGAGGACACAGCTGTCTAACCACAGGCATCTGGTGAGATTTGGGATGACCTAAGGCACTGAGACATCTACACAGGGCTGGCAGATGCGGCACAGGATTTACAGGAGGATTTCTGAAGCAATAGCTGGAAGGATACATTTAGGCAACTGGATCTCATCCCTGGTGTCTATGTTAGGGTGAGTCAGGCCCCAAGGGCAGCAGGCTACATCTCCGTTGTCTCACAAGAGCTTAGCTGGCCAGCATCAATGGAGACACCTACTCGTTCAGATGTCTCAATCTGGAACTGTATCAACCCAAATCTCTGTAAAGAGGGTGTCCACACCTGAGCCAGCTGTTCAACAAAAGCATTTATCTGATCAAATGGAGGTGTCGAATGGAGAATGAAGCAAAATATTCCTTAAACTCTATCAGCCCTGATGACTCACTCTTCACTGGCTGTGAAGGGAACGCAGGATGACTTGTTCAGATGTGGATACAAGTCAGACGTACCCCACTGTACCTGGCATACGCCATCCCAGTGACTGCAATACATGATCCAGCTAATCTGAAAAAAACATGAAGATAAACATGAAATCCAACTCTTTAGGAGTTGGACTCAATGATCCTTGTGGGTCCCTTCCAGCTGGGGATATTCTATGATTCTGTGACCTACTCATGCCTGATCCAGACCAAATTTGTATTGTCCTTTGATCTACCAGCAAACAGGTCTGGTAGTCTGACTGCCCAGATGCATGCTTGCTGGTTGTCCCAATCTGAAATGGTGTTGCACACATGTAGCTCAGTCTAGCTACAGAGTTGGAAGAGATTTTACTAAAATCACACCAGGTCCTTTGCATGGAGACCAAAGGCAGGAAGCTTCCACCCCAGGAAAACAAGACTGAAGAATCAAGGAAAAAAAATGCCCACATTACTCCTCCATTCCTCCGAGAGAGAAGAAAAATTAAGTTTCTAGCTTCATCCTAATCCTTCCCTGATTCAAGCTACCATGTGGGACTGCGAATTCCTGAGAACTAATTACTACTTATTTATACTGCTGTAGTACTTAGGGAGCTCAGTCAGAGATTAGGGCTAGTGCCAGCTACTGTACGCTGCCCCAAAGAGTTTACAGTGCGAGTACAAGTGCCAAGAAAACTAATTTGTTCCAGATGGGCCACAGAGGACCTGCCAGAAGTGAGCAAATGTTCATCATCGCTTCTGGGCTGATTCAAAATGACCATCTCCTAATGAATTTCTCCTCATCTTCCGCTACCAATCATTTGAGCTAGTGAGTGATAACACACCCAGGAAAAAGAAAAACCTGCTTGAGAATAGTAATGGCAAAAGCAAGAACAACAAGGAACGATGAATTGTTGATAGTTACAGGAATCTCCATAGCAGATAATTTTTTGTTTCTAATGTGGCTAGAAGCAGCTCTGTCTGATCAACTAATTAGTCAAAACACTGGTAAGAACTAAGAATCTTTAATAATATGATTAAAGCTAAACTTCAGGTTGTGAAGTGAGATAAGAAATAAATGCAAAGGTATTTTAATTGGTAGGGGTCCGCCAGGTTATCTCATGTTTCAAAACCCCACACTTTTATCTTCTATCTAAATGATAACCAAGGAAGTCACTTTTTCTGTTAACTATTGGCATAGAAAGGTAAGGTTAATCAAATTAAAAGTTAATCTTAAAAATAAAGGCCTTACATAATTTAAAGTGTATGGAAATATCTCATTATCCTCTAAAATGTTCAGTAAAAAATGTTGCTTTTAAAGGTAGTACATCCCAGCAGAGATCTTTGGACACAAATCCAGAAAGGTGCACTGAATTGAAAGGGGAGCACAGAAAGGTGAATAAGATCTCGTTCTGTTACCTCCAAGACAAATCATCTAACTTTGACTTCAAGCCATAAGAAAGAGAAAAACAAAAGCCTACAACTTTTACCCTTTAAACATTTTTGCTCATTCTGTGAAGCTGTGTGTGTGTGCTGAAAACTCCTGTATATATTCCATGTCTTCCAGATAGATGCAGAAACTGATTTGAAACTTTGTTGTCTGAAATCAAAAAATTGTGATTTGCTGAGCATTTACTTATTAGGTTTAATAAGAAGATAATGCTTAAGAAAGCCAAGGGTTGTTTTGGTTTGGTTTTCCAGAGAGATCACATTCAGCTGAGCACAAGTTATGTAGAATCATCGCGACAACAGACCAGATTTCCAGGGCATGAGAAGCATCTTTTCGTGCTGTAGCACCTGATGCTCCCACTTGTTCTTGACCATCCGCTACTGCTACGCCAAACCATGCACTAGTTCTCTGTCCTCCCTCCCACCCAGCTCGGCGGTGCAATAAATCATGTCACCACCTCCTTGCTAGTGTCAGTGTAATGTCAGCCCAATTAGCTCAAAGTGCTGACGAACGTGGTTTGAGCGAAACTGGCCAACTTTGCACAGAAACAAATACTCACGCCATCTCTCCTGCATGGTCTGCTGCTATAGAGGGGAGCATCTTTCTGCAGAGGGGCAGAAACAAGCAACTGCGAAACAGCAGCAACAAGGCACCTCCATTAAACAAGAGAAATAATTGTGTGCCCGTGACCTCAGTTCATAAAAATAATGAACACATGTTTAATAGCTTCGAGAGAGCAGCACAGAGCTACACCAGCTGGGAATCTCGTCCAGTGTCTCAGCTTTAATTTATAAAAAAGAGACACTATGAATCTCTTTCATCACACCCAACCACGAGCTTCTTCAGTTTCTTAACCAGCGTCTGTTGTTTCTGCCAAACTCAGAGCATGAACACAATTCTGAGTATGTTCGTTCCTCCCCGAAGCATCAACTGCACAAACCAGGACTTTATTCTTGTCCCCAAAACAGGTGCTGCTTTCTGAAATCATTTTCCATTACTGAATTAGTTATTACGTGGGATGAAAGGGCCTCTGACAGCATTAGACACACTGTTTGAAGAATTTTCTTCCATGATCAGGGCTCTCTGCCTCAAAGAAAAATGACTAAGCATTTTCTCTGGGAGCTTGTGTAGGACATGTATCAATGCTACATATTGTGAAAAACAGCACTTCTTGTCTAGGAGCAAACTTGTTTTTTTTTTTTTTTTTCATTTCACCCTTTTGGATAAAAAGGAGGACAAAATATCAGAAAACAACTCTTTTTTTAACTTCTGGGGGACTGCGTTTTCAGGAAAAATGGCTAAATACTGAATAACGGGGCAAAAGCAGAGACTGTCGTGTATGAGAAGGCTGCCCAGGCAGGCACAAGAGATGTGACCTCCTGACTTCTTGCCCCATAGGAGACTCAATCAGAAGGTACGAATACATCACGCTGTCATCTCCCTTTTCCCTCATTAGCCTGAAGGGTCAGCCCTTTGGCAGTTGGGTATCTGAACACCGCCACTCACATTAAAAAATCCACATTGTCAGGAAGGGATTCAAAGAAAGCCGTCTCCCGATTATTTCTGTTGACATATCTAAATTATTCAGCTCAGAATATAGTTAGTACCCATTAAAATTCAAGCCGATGGTTTATTGCGTGCTCATTATCTTTTGGAAATATTTTCTTCCTATGATGCGCAATTGAAAAATATGCATGGTGACTGTCCCTGTGGTTAACCTTTAATTTCTTTCTTACTGAGGTTCACTTAAATATTCAGTTTTGACAGGTACATTTTATTATCTGTCTGAAGAGCTGACCTAAGCAAAGGTCCTAGGCGCTATCCCAAACATTCATCCTCTTCTTCATGTTTATTTTATAAGTTACCAGAAATACTGTCTATTCCACTCGGCAACATTGTCCATATGTTTTTCATTCCTCTGATTTTTCGTTGTTGCTCTTTTTCACGGAAGGATGTGGGAGAGAGTAGTTATATTCAGGAAGTCTTTCCAGTGCCTGCTTTAGAAGTAAAAAGCTCTTGGACTTGAAACTTCTAAAAAATGATTTGAGGCAAAATTTGAAAATTCAATTATTCTAAAAGGGACTTCTTTGTCCTATTTTAAGCAGGGTTTTTATCTTTCTATTTTTCTTTATTTTTATAACAGCATGCTAAGCAACTAGGAAATGAACCAGATCATCATATTGGTCATTAATGTTTAGCATTTCCTTTTGTCTTTCCTCAGGATCTAACTAAAACTGATTTGCTGAGTTCCTTGGCTCAGCCTGGGGAATATTTCTCATGCACTAAAGAGAAGAAGTTACTTAAAATCCATTCCTGCAGACTGCACCGGATGGCTCAAGGGATTGGCAATATGGTGTTAAACATTATATCTAGGTTACTCATTCACGTGTCATCAGATCTGGAGTGACCAAAAGTTACTGGCTGCAAGAATTTGCTAGTGGCTTACATTACAGGAAATTATAGTTGTCATAATCATAGCATTTTCCAAAAACTAATCTGCCTTAAAATGTACAATTGAAAAATGAACCCCTTCTCTGGAAACACACATCATCCAGCTGTGACGCATTAGATAGAAAAGCTTACGGAATCGATGTAGAAGGTGTTGGATCCCACAAAAGTGATAGCGTCTTGCAGCTCATAGTTGTGCACCCCGTTTTGGTAATCCTGGTAGGGCGTCACGGTGAGGGCGAAGGGCCCCACGCTGTGCTTGCTCCAGTTGGTCAGCTTCACCTCCAGTGGGACGGGGTCGCCCACTTGGCAGTCCACCACGACATCACAGTCGCAAAGCTTGCCGTCGACGAGGATATCTGCAAAGCAAGAAAATCATTCCACATTATGTTGGGCTTCTACTTAAAAAACTCTATTAATCCTGGTTTTAAAAAAAATAAAATAAAAAATGTATTAATCCTGATTATTAGGAAACTACTTGCAACAAACAGTTCACGAAGGTCCAATAGCTGTCCACGGCTGTTGAGAGAGCTATGAAAAAAATGTCTGTGCTCTACACACAGGCACCAGAACATATCTTTTTAACCACCTTGCTCCTTTTAATCTCTTCCTTGGCAGGCCAAAGTCACAGACACCTTCTCTTGCTTCTCCTGCACATCAGCAGCATCAGGTGAAGGGAACTCCAAAGTTGTGGCTGGAGAGATTTGGGACTGGATGCCCATATTTACATGGGAGAGATTTGGGGCTGGATGCCCATATTCACGTGTTACAGCCAGAAATAAATCCTCCCATATAAAGGTGACCTTTCAAAGCAGGACAGACACTGCCAGACTATGCAATGTAATACACACAGAATGGCCCAGCTAATAAGGAAAAAAGGGATTTTAAAACTATACAGCAGTGCTACAAGCATGTTCACTCTTTGTGCTTTAATTCATTCTGAGATTTCTATTTTTAACTTTCTACTTTTCTTTCTCTTACTGGGATAGCAGAAACATGTAAAGCTCTAAATTGGTTACTGCTGGGACAATGACAGCCGGAGTAATGCGTCCACTAACCTTGCCCATTTGCTCATACAGAACCAAAATGTTTCATTACTAACACACTACGAAATTGCTAGTCCAATTCCCTGCTCTGAAAGGGCTCCCAGTTGTGCAGTATTACTGTATTTTTCAGATGAGGGTTATCTCCAACGCACTATTAATACAGGAACATTTCTATTTCGCTGTGGGTTCATGTTCAGAGATAAGAGAAAGCCCTGGGCACGTGTAAGAAAGAGTCCTCTGTGTGAATACCTATCCCTGCAATCTCACGTGCCCATGAGACATTTCGATCACTCCAGCTCCTCCTCGGTCGCTTGCCTTACGATGCACAGCACGTTATTCCTCTGCCAAGAGCACCACATTTACATTAGGAATATCCCCCTTTCAGGAAAAGATGCTCTTTTTACACTTCAGGAACGTTCAGAGGCAAAAATACACCAAGGTGATTATTATTATTTTTTAACTTGTTTTTATTTTGTTGCTTCAGAAGAAAAGCTACAAAATGATGCATGTTAGCCTGATGCCCTTTAGCCTGGCGAACAGAACAAGCCTCGGTGCAGCATCTAAAAAAAAGTAAAAATAAATAGCTAGAGCCAAAGAAGAAAACTAGTTCAGAAAGGGATATTAATTCCAGAGGTGGGGGCTGCAAAGCTGAGCTCCCCAGCTGAAAATCCCTCCTTGATCAAAGCCACACCAATGCAGCAGCATGTCCCGGATTCAAGGGGTTCGGCAGAGCGAGCACAAGGAAACCCTACAAAGCTCAAGCTGCAGTCATCCAAAACTCATGCTGGCATCCCAGTTGGAACAGTATCCATGCCAAAACTTTCCCTTTTCCAAAGGAGATGCCCAGTTTATGATGACAAGAAGGAAGGGAAGTTTGGGTTTGTTTTGCAACAGCACACCCTAATGCTGTGGGCTGTCCTGCCCAACATGAGCAAACTGCTTCTTGCAGGATTGCCCTAGGTTCAAGTAGATGAGATAGTGCCTATGATGGTATCCCATTAACTGGGGAATGCATGAAACTTGACAAAATCGAATGTTTTTAAACACAAAAATGTATATATGTGTTTATATGATCTATGCTTCCCAGCATCCTGCCCCAGCAGCAAAGTCCAGTTGCTTCTTTCAAAAATAATTCATTTATATCAGTTTCCGAGCTTAGATTAGTTTATATTTTCAAGCTTCTCCCTGCAAAGTAAGTGCTTTCATTCAAGAATATGTCTCTTTTTTTCTGGTTCCTCCAGCCAGCAGGTCTTACAGCTGCGAGAACGGTTAGCTCCCAGGACCAGCATGAGCCTTCAGAAATACTCAGTGAGCTAAGTGGATGAATCTGTGTTCTCAAGCTGCTCATCAACTCGCCTTTTAGCTTTAAAATTCAATGCTCTGCTGTAGGAATTATAAATGAACCCTTTGCCCTCTGTCTGCACCTTTGTGTCTAATAATAGCTCAGAGCATCGCTTCCCAACATGTTTGTGCAAAAATAGGAAATCCAAACAAAAGGGAAGTAATTAAGCCTGACTCAACCAGATTAATTTTCTATCATATTCCTTAAAAAAAAAATCAATTCATTTAGGATTGATTTAAGGGTATGTGCGCACAGGCGCTTGTGTACATATTGCGAGGTTGCTTCCCTCCCTCCCAGCACACCCTTCCCTCTTGCAGTACCGCAGCCAAGGATCTCAATGAGATGTCAGATGAGAAAACACACATGGCTGGCGTGCAAAATACTATGGAAAGGAGTGTTTAAAAACAGTCTCCTTTCATCAGAGCGAACAGCTTGGTTTGACAGGCAGCTTTACTCCCTTCCTGACACAGAAAACATCTCATGGACCATACGGATTTGCTTTAATATTTTCATCCATGAACAGAGGAAAAGCCATGTGCACAGGGTCCCATTTCTGCAGATTCAGCTCAGTAACACAGATGGCATGTAAAAGCTGAGACTGCTCACACCACTGCTGTGAGAGTGAATCATTATTGGCTTCACTATACAGTAGCTCTGAAGCAGAAGATACAGTCGCTAGCACAGGAGACAGTGGTGGCCGTATCCCCGCCTTCCCCGGATTCAGACACAAAGATAAACACTAGTTCAGAAAATTAGGAGGCTCAATTGTACTGCAAACAGCATAAATAAACTGCATAAAAAAGGTGGAAGCTGAAACTCTGGCAGTCCCAGAAAAAAAAAAAGAAAAAAATTAAAAAAAAAAAAAAGAGAAAAAAAAAGACCGAGCAACCTCCTTCAACCTCCTTCTAATTAAAAGCTAAGTCCTTTTAAGTATTTTAATAAGCCAACACAATGCTGCTGCTTTCTTCCTCTTCCTCTCTTTTCTCTCTCCTGCCTATTTACCTACGTATGTCCCCTATGGGAAGCATCCTTGGGTGCCAACATCACCCTGCAATGCCTGAAAGCCAATGAAGAAAGGAAAGCCTTCACCAAGACTTTTAAGATCTCTGTGAACTCACCTTTCTGTTGGAAAAACTATTTCATGGCCCACCTGATAGACAATGCTTATTGGCCTCACAGGAAGGCTGGAAGACAGCTGTATGAAAATAATGCATCAGAATTTATATTACATCTTTTTCCTTCAGGACCTCAAAACTCTCAGGAAAAGGGCATGAATGCTCCTAAAGGGAAGACAGCCACTATTCCACAAGAAAAACATCATTTAGCATCACCTGTCAGGCGCGCTTCTGTCTGCATCACCCAAAGGAGCAGCTTGGAAATAAATAACAACCATTATTAACATTTTGCTTTATTTGCTCCGCTCATTTTAACACACAGTAAGTTGTTCTCGCAACTCGGTTCAGTTTCCATGTGAGCACCCGCACACATTGGCCCACCTGTACGTGAAGAGTCCTGAGTCAGAGCTAATTGCATTTCCACACCCAATTCCCCATCTGACACTCTGAAAGTTTAATTTTGGAAAGCCGCATACAAATACGTGCCTAATCTCAGCGGAAACACATATTCCAGCAGTGCTTATGCTCCTCGCTCAAGTTTGAGTTGATTCTAAGAAAACAGGCTGCAGAGGTGTCTGCGCTCACCTTTAGAGAAAGAAATTCCTGTTCAATGCTTGCTTTTCAACAGGATGCTGAATCCCCAGCTGGTGCAGAGGCACCGGCCTCTCCCCTTCACTGCAGCTGGGAACCTGGCTCAAGGCTTCCTGCAAACACCTCGCAGAGGCACGGCTTCACCCAAACAACTCAGTGAGCAAAACTCAAGGCAAGAGATGCCTAAATGAGTAAATAAATCTCATACGAGTGGTAAAAGAGATCTTCGAGCCCAGCAAAGCAAGCATTGCTCAGCCATACTGCAAGAGTTTGGGGAATTTCAGTCAATCGGGCATTTTTTATGCTGTTAGAAGTGTTCCAAAATACCAATTTTACTCAGCCTGGTCAGTGTACTGGGAGAGAGAGACATGGTTTAAGGAGGGGAGATGAGCAGCAGCAACGCTGATGTCTCTAGACATTGTCCATCAGACACTTTGATGGAGGAAAGCCAAAGTCCACAAGCCCAAGCCAGAGCTGCTGCAGGGAAAGTCTCGCAGAGTGATTCACTTATTCTGTGTTCACCAAACCTAAAGTGCTGATTAAAATGTCTGCCCAGGCCAGCTTTGCTTCCAACTGTCCTGAAAGAGCAATGAAAGGGCCTGTGATGATGTCTGGAGCTTCTTCTTTCCTTATTCTGTCCTCTTCTGCAAGCACGTTTGCTCAGGATTTTGCAAGGAATGTAAAAATGCAAAGAGGAATTAAAATAAATATAAAATAATTTATTTAAAAAATAGCTTGAACAACTTCATGCATTTCTGTTTTTTTATATTACATAGATGGAAGAAAAATCAGAATGGGGTAAAAAACCTGTATGACAGGCCAAATCTGCGTACAGAGCAAGCTGATCCTGCCCTTTTCCAAACCATTTGTACCTCCTCTCATGTGCTTATCAGGACAGCAGCACTTTTGGCAGCCTTTTATTTGGGGTTCAGTCAGCTGCTCACAGGAGCTGGCAGACAACATGTGGCATTCTTTTAAGACAACAGGCTCCTTGATTATTTTGTTAACGTATCTCCTCCAATAAATGAGCCTAAATTCTGTTTCTGTTTCCCCTGTTCCCATTTGTTCTCTGTCACGTAGACCAGCTCCCTTTCATTTTCCAAACCATTCATGCAAATTATTTACACACAGAGATATAGCATTGGTTACATTTGCTTGTCCGTTACGAGGTCCTGCAGTATTTTCAGAGCTGAATACATCCATATAAACGATATTTCTATGAATATAAAAACCGTGTTCCCTGTGCTGGTGGATTGTGGATTGTAGCTGGTGGATTGTGCTCCATCTGCAATTGCTTTGTCAATGCCGGCGTCTCGAGCAAGGGATCCCAGCCGCTTGGCTTCCCTGCCGTCTAATTCCACACAATTGGCTCCAGAGTCCCAGCACCGGAGCAGCCAGGTGACAAGCTGCTCACCTATACAGCGACCAAAATCTTTTCGCACATCTCGTAGCTCGCGCTCGTTTAGGCTTCGGGTAGTTACTGTTGATTTTTCGACATCCTCATCTTCCTCCTCCTGAATCCTTGATGGCCCAGCGTCGTCGTCATCTTCGTCATCTCTATACCTAGTTTTGGCAGAAGCCTTACCTGGGTTGGCAGAAGACTCTCTGCGTTCTAAACGACCTGAATCTCTATACCATTTTTTCACCTTCTCTACAGGGGCAGCTTGCACTGCTACTGCTCGTTTCTCTGACTTTGTTACAGAGTCTGCTACAGGGGTTGGAATACCCTCTGCAGGGTCAACTTGCACTGCTACAGCTCGTTTCTCTGACACGGCCACAGGAGCTGGAGCGGCTGCAGGAGCTGGAGCTGGAGCAGTTGCAGGAGCTGGGACTGGAGCGGCTGCAGGAGCTGGAGCTGGAGCGGCTGCAGGAGCTGGAGCTGGAGCGGCTGCAGGAGCTGGAGCTGGAGCGGCTGCAGGAGCTGGGGCTGGAGCGGCTGCAGGAGCTGGAGCTGGAGCGGCTGCAGGAGCTGGGACTGGAGCGGCTGCAGGAGCTGGGACTGGAGCGGCTGCAGGAGCTGGGACTGGAGCGGCTGCAGGAGCTGGAGCGGCTGCAGGAGCTGGGACTGGAGCGGCTGCAGGAGCTGGGACTGGAGCGGCTGCAGGAGCTGGGACTGGAGCGGCTGCAGGAGCTGGAGCGGCTGCAGGAGCTGGGACTGGAGCGGCTGCAGGAGCTGGGACTGGAGCGGCTGCAGGAGCTGGAGCGGCTGCAGGAGCTGGGACTGGAGCGGCTGCAGGAGCTGGAGCTGGAGTGGCTGCAGGAGCTGGAGCGGCTGCAGGAGCTGGGACTGGAGCGGCTGCAGGAGCTGGAGCTGGAGTGGCTGCAGGAGCTGGAGCGGCTGCAGGAGCTGGGACTGGAGCGGCTGCAGGAGCTGGAGCTGGAGTGGCTGCAGGAGCTGGAGCGGCTGCAGGAGCTGGGACTGGAGCGGCTGCAGAAGCTGGAGCGGCTGCAGGAGCTGGGACTGGAGCGGCTGCAGGAGCTGGAGCTGGAGCTGGAGCAGAATCCACCGTAGGGGTCACAGTGGCCGTTGGATCTGTCACAGGGCTTGGAGTGGCCGCAGGGTCTGTCACTAAGTTGATAGCAGTATCAATGGCAGCTCGATAGGCATGAGCCAGGCCCCAGCACGTTACAATGATTTGTGTTACTTTGGAACTGCCAGAATCATGACACCTTTTTTTCAAGCATTCTGCCAGTTTTTGAGGATTTTGCCATTGTTCAGGGGTGAATTTCCAACACACTGGGGGTGCCAACTGCTCTAGATGCCTGCCCATATCCGCCCATACTCCCTGCCACCCACAACTATCCTGCCTCCGGGCAGATATCCGGATGAGCTTCCCAAGTAGTTGTTTAACCATAAGCAGAATCTGAAGTGCATTCATGAGGCAGAACAACAAGACTATGGTACTCTGAGTATTCCAGAAATATTCAATATCTTGGAGAGCTATTGTGACAAGCTCAGGGGATAAGAGGGTGGTGAAGGAGGAAGGCAGAGTGACCCAGGAGGATACAGGGGGGGTGAAGGAGAAAGGGAGAGTAAGCAAGTAAGGAAAAATATCCTCCCCTTTCCCCTCCACAGATTGACTCCCTAATGAAAAAAAACAATAGGTATAATTGCTAATAGTTTCCAAGATACAGTTTCCAAAGTACAGAGTCGACGATGTTACTGAATACAAATAACAAGTTAGAGTCATGACCACGTATTTCATCGTCTCATAAGCCATTGCTACAACACACAGCACCATAATGATCTGAAACCAGGGCCCGGAGAGGATAAACAACACGACAGAGAGCAAATACGGAAAATAATGTACTATAATACTCAATTTGGAAAACAGGCGCAGCAGAGTTGAGATTAAAGCAATCAGCATTATGACAAATGACTATCAAGCAGGTCTAATCCTTACACCAATTTTAGTTTAACACACTCTGGTCAGATCTGCCGTTATCTCAACCTTTCGGGCCCCACGTTGGGCGCCAAAAAGACTGTCGTGGTTTAACCCGGCCGGCAGCTAAACACCACGCAGCCGTTCGCTCACCCTCCCCCCTCCCTCTCTGGGACGGGGGAGAGAAATGGAAAGTGAAGCCCGTGAGTTGAGATAAAGACAGTTTAATAAGACAGGAAAATAATAATAACAAAATAATAATAACAATAATAACAATAATAATAATATGGTGATAATAGGGAAAATAATAATAATATGTACAAACAAGTGATGCACAATGCAATTGCTCACCACTCGCTGACCGATGCCCAGCCTAACCCCGAGCAGTCCGGCCCCCTCCCCCCAGCTAGCCACCCCTATATATTGTTTAGCATGACGTCAGATGGTATGGAATACCCCTTTGGCTAGTTTGGGTCACCTGTCCTGGGTCTGTCCCCTCCCAGCTCTTACTGCACCCCCAGCCTGCCCGTTGGCAGGACAGAGCAAAAGGCTAAGATGTCCTTGGCTTAGTATAAGCACTGCTCTGTAACAATTAAAGCATCGGGGTGTTATCAGCACTCTTCTCATCCTAAGCCAAAACACAGCATTCCACCAGCTACTAGGAAGAAAATTAATTCTGTGCTAACTGAAACCAGGACAGACTCTCATCATGAAAAAGCTGAATGGTTACTCAATAACACGAGAGCCTTTTAGCTATTTGCATAAAATCTTCTGGATGTGGTTTGGATCTGCTCCTCGCACCAGACCTCAGCATCTTTGCTTGGAATAGCAGCCTCATGTTCATTCATTGTTATTCTGACATGATGCGGAGCCAAATCCATCCCCTCCGTAATTTCATAGCAGTCAAAAGCAAGAGAGCACGGAGGTATACAGATGTTTGTGTTGTAACAGGTTCAAATAACACAAATATTTCACCCTGTCTACCACTGCTAGTCCCGTCCTGGAAAGTGCCCAGTGAACTCAGAGCCTGCTGATTCAAACCCCCCACAGACCTGAAGAGTTCAGCTCCAATTTGGGTCAAGATCCTTGGACAGGGATGAATAAAAATACAGGAAAGCGTATGCATAAACTAGGGCAACTCCCTGCAAGTCCCAACAAGGCAGAGACTCACACCTAACACAGGGGCACGGACCTGAAAACAGGAAAGTTGGCAGAGGATGGGACGGCTGAACATGAATACAGGCTACTGAAAGAGGCAATTGCTTTCGCAAGACCTCTGAGCTGCTCAATTCCTGGCAGGCTTCCCATTCCCAAACATTTCACAATTGAATTAAGGACACTTTATTCGCTCCAAAAGCAATTAAAAAGAAAAACACATTTAAAATATAGTTCTAGCAACAATAAGCAATTAGTCTTAGATAATTGTCTGTGTCTTCCTATTTAATCACTCTTTTGCAGTGGCCAGTATGCTGATGACAGATCCCGACTGGTCCGAGGACCATTCTTGCCAAATCGTTTCGAGTTTGTGTCTGCTCTTAACTCTGTGATGACAACGGAGTGAGGATGCTGCAGCATCCCCTAGGAATGGCTGGCAAAAGGATTTTTTCAACCTTGTTCATCTGGAGTGAGTAAGCTTTCTTCCTCCAAATCAGTGCAGTGTTTATGTCCAATTTTAATCCCCAATTCTGTCCTCGGCAGGTATGTGATCAGCATTCAGTTTTGGTGCTACTCGATCTCAGCTGTAAACATTCAGATGTAGTACAATCTTCTTCAATTAACTCTAAATAGCAGGGTCGCACTCACTGAAATGAGACGCACTAACACGACTGGTGCTCTGGGGTTTGGCTGCCTCCAACTTTTGCTGGGGATCTTAAAACAGTAAATCTGAATGCCCATTAACCACAGATTTAGTTAAGAAATGAGTTGTTCAGTTTAACCTCCCTGGTGGTGGTGGGAGTTATTTTACTCTGCACTTGCCTTTTACAATAGACTTTTCTCCTGCCCTGTGAAATTGCTGGCACGTGGACTGCACCTGCTTGTCTCACTTCTCCTCTGGCAGCCAAGATAATTCATCATTTGGTCATCTGCCCAAATTGCTATCAAAGTGAAATTCACTTCAGCATTTGTATTGCTCGTGTCCGGTCCTCATCTAAATACTCAAAGGCAGGCCCCTGAAATTTTAAAATTCTCAGAGCTTTGTGCTTTCCAGTGTGCCTGAGCTCCTTTTGACTTATTTGAAAATGCTCCATGACGTAGCCCCAGTTCGCTTAAATAGTCTCATTTCTGAATGTGGGCCAACCCCTTTTTATCTATTCATCACAAGCCGGCTTGCAGAAGACTTCTTTTGATTATCTGCTACACCGCCAGAAGGTCAGGCTGGCATACGCTGTATGCCTGTATTTTGAAAATTCACTACCCCAGGATTTGCATGTTATTTTTGGTTATTAAAAACTTTATTTCTACAGCTTGTTTGTGGCAGGACTACTTTCAGAGCATTCTTGCCCTGCTTTGCCAAAAAAACAAAGAACAGAACAAAGGGAAGAAAACTCCTATACTATCTTTAAAGAAAACCAATCCCTATCAGGATATATCACATTACACTATTTTTGTATATTAGCAGCTTTGTGCAAAACTGCTGCAGGTGATGAATAACATGTGGCTTAACCTACAGCTTACTGAAAGAAAATCACCTTATTCCTCACTGGTTGCATAATGAGACTTAAAATTTCCTCTTCTTTCTGCCACCCTGCAATGATGGATGGGAGACAAACCTCTCTGCAGAGGGGATTTTTAAAGGTCTCCAGCCATCTTTGTGAGAGTTTCTGACTTGCTGCTGAAAAGCTAATGGTAAAAAAAAAAAAAAAAGAAAAAAAAAAGAAAAAAAAAAGTCCTGAGGCCTCATCTGCTGGTATGGGAGCCTGTCTGATCTCATAGTAAGTTTGGTGTTTGACTCAAAGTCAAATATGTGGATTCCACCATCTACTTACCCAAACTCTCACTGAATATGGCAATATCAAGTAGAAGAAGCATTTTCTGCATTATCTGGTCAACAGGCATATAACGGTGCTCTAGACTCCTCTATGGGGAGATCATACCTATATATATTCCATGTAAGGGATCATACCTAACTATTTTTTCATATATCTTGCTATTTTTTCAATTCTTAGTTAAATTATTCCTACGTGAAATATAACTGTCATATTTGAGTATTTGGGGCTCCTGTAGGATGAAATATGCTGTGTGCTGTCTGAAGCAAGAAGCAATTCAAAGAAAGAGGAGAAGAGAGGCAAGACAGCAGGTATCTCCATGCCCAGATGTATAGAGACCTAGGGGTAAAATGCTTTAAGAAAGAAAGGAAAAAAAAAAAAAAAGATACTCATTATTTAAAGAAAAATGATGGGTACATGACCCATTTTCCATGCTTGTCTTAAAAAGGAACCATGAAATATTTGAGGAGATGTCCAGGCCGTAAGAGTTGTATATCCTCGCAGAGCAGCCAAAGCCTGGTACAAGATAATATATAACCTCCTATTAACGGGCAGGTAGATGATTTACCACGTTTCAGTCACTGTGTAAATACAAGCACTAGGACACTGAGCCTCATGGGCCTCCTTCAGCCCAACCACGATTGAAACGCAATGAGCTGAGCTAAATATGAGATATTAAACAACTGCAGGTACAAACGCTGTCTCGCAGCACTTTATGTACAGGGAAGATGTGACGTGTGGTTACTAGACTACATGTGGCTAATGTCTACAGACCACAGTTGCTCAAAAGCAGAGGTGCACATTAAAATGGAGATAGTCTTAATGAAGTTTCTTTGAATTTCAGTCACAGCATATTTCGGTCTAATGAGTCTAAGTTGTTTTAATTGCCAGTGGATTGAGTTAAACTTTTACTAATTCCTCTGGGTATGGTTACTTCATTCTGTCACTTGTGCACTAAGACATGAAACAGTAATTTGGGTAGATATGACTTGGAAACTATCAAGCCCTACCGTGGTGTTGCAACATCTTAACTCTGATCACATCCTTCTTCTGCATCATGGCCTTTCTCAAAATCCAGTTTAAGTCTTTTAATAAAAACCACACTAATAGATATATGTACTTGGACATTTTCAGACACCTTCTGTGACACAAATCCATATTCTTTCTAGTTAGGCAGAACACACAAAGACAATCACATGTGCAGAAAACAAGAAATCTTTAAGCCTAGTCATCAACCCCCCAAAATTTTGGCCTCTTTCAGATCTTTCTGTTAGTAATCTACCATCTGCTAAAACTTACCATGCTCAAAGCCAAGCTCCTGAATTTTTCTGGAATCCCTTTCCTTTCCTTACCTATCTTAACTTCAGAAATAAATTGAGAACCCTTCCTGCCAGTCTCAGCTTCCTCTTTGACTTGCTTTCCTCTCATGACTCACACCTCTGGTCTGTGATTAAATCCTGATGCCACTTCCTACAAAACTTCTTCAAATTTGACCTTTTCGTGCTGCCCACATTGCCAAAGCCCTGCCTTAGATCTAATTAAACTGTGAGCATTAACAATTAAAATCTCTTCCCTGCTTTTGACACACCTCCGAACTACGGCCTTCTCATCTACTGAGCTCCTTGCTTAAAAAAAACGTATCTACAGCCTGGTTATGTCCATAGGGCACCTTGAATGGCTCGCCTTCTCTGTAGCTACAGCAGCAGAGCTCTGCCCAGGCTAAATCCCCACCTCCTGGGTAACTTGAACCTAACCAGAGCTCTGCTCCTGAGGTCAGGCCTTGCTTAAGTTTAGCTACTGTACAAAAAGCCTACTGTGGGTTTTCAGGCCTGCTGTAGACATCTTTTCTCTCTCCAAGTTCTCCACATTCTAATTTCTTGGTCTGATCTTGAATCCCTTCTACAGCTTAGCCCTCTCATGACTAAATCCCATATATCCTATGCCAACCAACAAAGGCAGTCTTCAAGTCTTTTCTTCTCAGCAAGAGCAGTCAGGCATTGGAACAGGCTGCCCAGGGAGGTGGTGGTGTCAGCATCCCTGGGGATGTTCAAGGAAAGTTTGGATGTGGTGCTTGGGGACATGATTTAGTGGGTGACATTGGTAGTAGGGTTATGGTTACAACTGATGATCTTGAAGGTCTCTTCCAACCTCAATGATTCTGTGATTCTATGAAAGGCCACCAGGCCAACATCGTCCACATCCAGATCACAGTTTTCCCGCACTGGGCTCCTCCTGTGGTAGGACCTATAGAGCTTCACCTTGCCCTTCCTCAGCTCCTTCACCACAACATGACAGCACTAGTGCTAATTAGCACAGTCCTAATTTGCTAATTGCTACATGGGTGGCAAGTTACGCCCACCACTTCTTACAGGCTACAACTTGCAGGCAGAACTACTGCTCTCCTGTTATACAGTCACACTATTTTCCCCATTCTTCTTCCCTGCTAACCTTTTTTAATATAATTTTATGTATGTATGTATGTGAGCAGAGCAACAGTTTTCCAGACAGGACACTGGGACATTTTAGGAATAAGTTAACCTGTGAGGAGTAGTCGGGAGTTTTTACGTAGCAGATAAAAGCATGAGCTACCCAGCAAGAGCAAGAGGGGAAGGTGATTTCCAGAGGACAGAGGAAAAAAATCTGAATTGTAAGCTTTCAAAATCCCTGTGCTGGCTCATCGGGATGTGTTTTGGTCCAACAACTCCTTACAGGAACGAGTCTTAACACTAAACTGAAGGTAAAACCTGAGGATTTGTAGGACACGGAGAAAGGAAGAGGCTAAAAGACAGACATAAGAAAAAAAAATAAAGAAAAGTAGTGCTACTTAAAGAAGAACTCTTTGATAAGAGAGTTAAAGTAAGAGCCTAGAAACCCTTTCTTCCCCATCACTGCATTTTGAAGGAATGGAGACATCCGATATCACCACAGTGAAATGCAAAGATGAAAATTTGGGTTTAAATAAAACTAAAAATGAAGTATATCAGAATGGAAAAAAAAAAAAAAAAGAAGAAGAAAAGGAACATTGAGCTCAGCTAGAGAGACTGAAAAATTAAATCTTCCCCACACCCGAGGCTGCAAACTATGCCTTGAGCTTCACCTGTCAAGTGGTGCAAAGCATTCCTGCAAACCCCCCTCCTTTTAATTGGCTATTTGGGTGGCAAAACCATTCCTTGCTCAAAACTTGCAACCCTGTTCCAGCCTGCAGAGCTGCTGGAAAAATGAGCAATGAGCAGGTGTCAAATTCTGTCCTTTTATCTTCAGCTTTTAAAAGACAGATACAATTATGTGCAAATCAGTGTAGTGTGGCAGCTGATTAGGTCTCTTTTCTAAGAATTATTTGCACAAGGCTCTGTGAGCAGACGGGCCAGAGCTATCAGCTCATCTACAGAAACAGTATTGTGCCTGCTCTACCTTCTAGAGACCTGCAGACGCATAAGCAGAGAAGAGCTATTATTAACTCCTCATCCACCACAGCAGCCAAAGCAACAAGGTCTGACAAGGTCGGACTGGTGCAACCTTTCACTGGTTTATGTAGTTTGAGATTTTGTGTTTGACATACGGCAGTGGAACTGCTGGGAAATTAAGAGAGGTTGTAAAGCATAGGAAGTTGACAAACTTGAAGAAAATAGAAGCTAAAAATCTTCAAAACCCAATGGAACAACTGCATGTCTTCCTTAGTCATGACAGTTAAGTAGTTAATGACATTAATAATGTCATTTTGTGGATTTACATGTGAAGTGATGCTGACTGCATCTTGTTCCCTCTTACAATACACAGAGAAATCCTCCCTGTCCCCACCACCTTTGTATCTGCAGGAACCAGATATTTAACTTTGTAAAAATCTGTGGATTTACATTATCTAAAGATCTGGCAAAAGGTTTATCATGGAGGTTTTTATTTGGTGGACCATGGACATGAGTTTTTTTGTTTTGTTTTGTTTTGTTTTAAAAAAAAAGATTCAAAGAAGAAAAACAGCTTTTGCTGTCTTGAACTTGTCCCCTGCTGCCATCTAAATTGTTCCTGCTGTCTAGATGAGTACAGCCTCCAAACTGTGGATGCAGGGTATGTCCCTTAACGCTAATTTATCATCCTTACATCCAGACTCAGAGAGGTTTTGTATGTTGCCTCATCACGTAAAACAGGAAGAGAGAGGATCATTTTGTCTTGATCCTTTCTAAGCTCCTGAAAAAGTAAAAGAAGCTTTCAGTGCAAGGGATTTTTTTTTTCCAGAAATGTTTAGGTCCCTAGCAAGAGTTTGGGCTATGCTTTTCCATAAATATTTCTGAAGAAAGAGAATGAAGCTGGTTGGAAAATATATAAAGCAAACAGTGACATATAATGGAAAGTATCCCCAAGAGCATTTGCAATCTCAGCAAGCGCAAGACATTGAGAGTTAACCGCTGTATTATGTGGTTTGTCTTTTCCAACATTAATTTGTGAAAAAGTCTATCTTTTAAGCACTTGCAATCCAAACAAAAGAACAAATTAAAAGAACTAAGCACACAAACCATGCTGGGCAATGGAGCATCACAGCCAAACACTGCCAGTAATCTATATTCACGTTGTATTACATGAACTGACCCAGAAGTAACTATGGCTGCCCTCTCCTGGAAAACTCTCTAAAACAAATGAAGTTCTCTTTCATCCATTTCCATTAATGACATTAGTGGCAAGACCACAGGAGGACATGACAACTGGATAAACAGCTATGAGGAAGCAGTTACGAGTGACAATAGAATTGAACTATTTTTCCATAAAGATCCTGAACAGATTTTATAGTCCCCCTTGTAAAGCAGGGCATACAATTCAGCTCACTTGGAGAACAGAGATAACGTTGTTCTGGCTTACATTGTTGGAATGAATGGCAAATGTCAGGATGGGAGGAAGAAGAAAAGAACTTGCAGTCATTTCCTAGATCTTCATGTTCACATAGAGCAGAGATGAGCTTTAAGGAACTTCATTCACATATCTTATTTCCCCTGAGGTTCACTGGCCAAGCACTTGTGACACAAGCCCATGTGAGAGGGGACCCAACGCTGGCACCAGGCTCAGCAGGTCATGGTGCAAGAGCCTGCCGGTGTGCGTTTGCATCCAGAGCACTCTTACTTTAGTCCCCAAAGAAAGATGCTATTCCCAGATGGTCTGAGAAGAAAAGACATCCATCCTGCCTAAATAAGGATGGGACAAGGAGGAGATATCCACTCTAACTTTTGGAGTCAAGGGGGGGTTGGAACTCGATGATATTCAAGGTCCCTTCCAACATGAGCCATTTTATGATTCTATGATTCTAACTACATTCATAGGTAAAAACAGGACATCCAGCCTTATCCCACACAGGAAAGTCAGAGAAGAGATGCTTTTAAGGAAGGGAAGAAGTGCGTCCAACCTTCACAGATGTTAGTAGGAGTCTACAAAATGTCCTGATCCGTAGTGTCAGATGTTATCAACATAATACAGTATCAGTGCAGGTGTCCTCAGCCTATTGTCCATAGCTACATCATGACCTGCATCAGTATTCATACACATTTTTTTTAACAGATTTCTGGCTTGAGCCTACTCAATAAGAATCTCTCAAAATCCTTTCTTCAGCAATGATGGGCAGCATAAGATTGTAATATGGAAAGATCACTGGCCAAATCCAAGTTATTACTTCTTCCATAAAGGTATCACTGAGTTCCTGAGTCACACCTAGAGATAAGAGCACATAGGAACAGTCTAATATTGCAGAAACATGATGCGATTTAATGAGATTTAGATACCAAATTGGTCAATAGAGTACCCATGATCAAAACAAACAAAACAAAACAAAAATCAGAGGTAAAATGTTACCTAGCTTCATGGAAGAACTGACATTGGAAGTTTTCTAAAAATAGCATCAGTCTTAGACCTCTATCACAGTAGGTTCTGTTAATGTGAAGCACCTCATTCAAAACTATAAAAATATTCACAATCTATAAAGTTAAGTTTTAACCATTTTTAGAAAGTCATTAGTATCTTCAGATGTAGCAGAACGCTCTTTTCTTCACTGCTGTCCTCTCTACCCATGGTTTTCCTGACCATTTTTTCTCACATTTGCATTTACTCCTGACAGTGATACACCAGGCACTGTATGAACACAAAACCAGGCAAAATCTCTGTCCTTAAGCAATCACTTTGTCATGTAATGACCAGTGAAATCTACACATATCCAAAGAGCCTTTTCAGCTGCCAGGCTCAATTTGCCTCAATTAAAAGTATCTGTAATACAAAACAGATGTTCCAGGAGTTTACCAGCTGTTGAAGTGATATGCAGATGTTGGACACACCAAACTCCATACAGTTGACCTTTCAGTAAAAATGGAATTTGCAGCTCCCTGTCTTAAAAATGCTGAGCCAAGATCTTTGTTACTGTAAATTGCAGCAGAATTAATAGTGTTCTCCAGTTTCTTATACAAGTACAGAAGCAACAAACCCACAGAGCATCAAAAAAAATCCTAGAAAAAATAGTGGAGAATTGTCTGACAGGCAAGATTAATTCCAGCTGTCCTTAATAACCTGAACCATACAAAACCCAACAGTAGCATCCATCCCGTTGTTTTCCAAATTTTATTTATAACTTTTTTTTTTTCCATTTTGGCGCATGGCAGCCTCATGGAAAACTGCTTTGTAAGATCAAGGTCCATTTGCTCTGACACTTTTCTTTGAGATCTGGTTTAAATAAATACCTCTTAAGTGTGTTCTCTAAAAATTACAATAAAAAAAAAATTGTTAATTACTTGAAAACTACACGATCTTGACCTACTCTTACTTAAAATGTTTATCTAAGTAAAGAAGTCAGTATTAGATAAGTATGCCAAACTTGTTATTAAAATCAATCTGAAAATTGACTTGCTGACAGGGGATACTAGCTCTCTGACATCAAAGAACTACTAGGCTAACTGGAGATCTATTGGCGCAGTTTTATTTATTTTTTAACTTCTCAAAGTCGTTCTGCAGAATGGACTGCTGTCTTTACCATCCCAAAGCACCTCATTAAACTAGTGAGTTAATCAAGTATATTCTGCTAATGAGAAAACATGATTAAAAAGTTCAGAGAAGGGAGAATGAGGAAAAATTTAACGGAGCAGTCAACCTCTTTCCAACCTAGGAACTTGCCAGTGGTTCGTAAAATGTAAGCTGTAGTTTGGTTAATAAAATATAAGCTGTAGTTATGTCTTCTGTGAGCAAACAGTAATTAACTTGGTCAAAAATTCATGGAGATACTTTCTGATGGGGATCCACAGGGATAATTTCTAATGTATTTCTGTCCTGCCTACAGTCCAATGGTCTAGAATGTAAGCCTGTTCCAGCTTTATGAGACACAACATACTGCAATTAATATATATGACCTGTATACTCTTTCTGTATTGTTTTGGCATTCAGGCCTCCTGCACTTAAATAAATTTGGTATTAAGAGCTTGCTAAACTCATGATATGTATCTTTATCCATGCATACATCTCTGGGTTTATAGACAAATATATGTAAGTGCTTACTCCAGGTACCATAGAACAGGTTGGTAAAACTATTACTTGCTAGCATCTATCTATACATACAGCTACATGATACATTTTTTATCATGTCAGCTTCCTTTGCCCAACTGAGAGTCATTACAACATCTCAAATCCTGTGCACTTTCATATATCCCTTGTCCATCCCTGTCCACAACTCACTAAGTATAGAATTTTCTCCCAAATCATGCCTGTCCAAAAAGACACCATCCTCTGCCAGCAACAGCTTTTCTATGCCCAAAAGTATGAAGGCTAGTTATATCTGGAATATTTCTATTTGACATTGAGATGGAAAAAAGCCTACATTTGCTCAGTCAGCCTTTCCCCAGCAAACACAGGAATATTTCATGCACGTATTTTCTTGTGCATTGTGAATCCATGGAGTCACAATAACCCCGACAATAAATCTAAGTATTTGAAAGACATCGTGGCAGAATCACTTTGGAAAATCCATCTGAGATTAGTGGGAGGTTCCCTTCCTTGCAATCCACTGAAATATTTACACGGATCTTTGTTCCGTGATCTGTGCTGCCTGCTAATGTTAATAATATTGAGAAACAATTTACCTTACCTAGACTTTTCATCCTATCAAAACAATCCAAAGTATTTGAATTCTGTATGAGAATATGTATTGTCTGGGACTGGGATCTTCTCTTGGATCATCTGCAGGCGAGGCTCTTTATTACTTGGCCATAGTGTGAATTGCCATCGAAGCCAGCAAACGCCATTTCCCTGACTACCCACTCGCCGAGCCCTGGGAAGAATAAAAGTATGACACAGATTTTATTGAGAGCCCTGATAAACCACCTGCCATCTTTGGCTCCGACAGCTGAGCAATTTCTGCTGGGCAGCCCCATGAATGGCCTTTCTGTTGGGAGTTTCAAGGGAGAACAATGCAGCTGTTAATTAATAAAATAGCTCAAGTTTGTCTGCAGGTTGTTTATACTAATGAGCAGAGCTGGTATTACGGTTGTCACTTTTCAAGTTACCGCAGCGCCGAGCAGAAAGAGACCTGTAGCAAAGGAGATAACGGTGATCATAGGAAATGAGTCCTAATAGTTCCGAAATTGGTATTATTCACAACGAATTGGTATTATTCTCTTGAGCTGGGGGGGACTCAAACAACTCCCTTCCAAAAACTCAAAAAATTGAAAATTTGTTTACTTGTCTGTCTGGTTTCTCTTATATTTCCCTCCTTTATCTTCAGTAGCTCGCTGCCACGCTTCTGTTAAATTGGCAGATGCCTCAGAAATGGTTTTCCTACTTTAAGCTGACACCCTTTATCTAACGTACCAAAAATCAGTGATCACTGCACAGGCTAGACAGTTAATAGGCTCAAAGAGAAAGATTCTGAAGTGCTTATCCAAAGTGACAAAATAGCCTGGCTTTATTTCCTGGGCCATCGTTTGGTCGTATTACACTTTCTTTGGATCCCACTCCTGGCTGCATAATCTCCACTGCAAAAGAAGTTCCAGCTGCTACTTCTGGTGGCCCTTTGAGCTGTGTCTCCATCTCCACTCATGATCACAGCCTTGATCTTTCATATCCAGCCTTTTCCTAAAATGCCAATCGACCACGTGATGGTGTCTCCAAATGAGACCTCTGGGTAGCAACATGACCTTACTTCCCATGGGGTTTCCAGCACAGAACTTTTGGGGATGCTAGTAGGAGATAGTGGCTTGGGAGATGACCAGAAGAAATGACTACTATTTGGCCTTTGCAGGCACTTTCCTACTAGAGTGGCTCAGATGCCACCACAGCCACACACCACTGCATCACACTTTCATCTTGCTAATAAAAGTTTGCAGTGAGAATTCAACCCAGCACTTCAGAAACGCACATCTCTGCAATAAACTATCAAAATTCACTTTCACCATATTATTGATGCCATCATAGGCATTCAAGGAAGAGATCTTTTGTTCTGCATTCTGAATTTTTCACTTCAAAAAATATTAAGAATGCAAACTAGTCTTAACAGGTCCTTGCAAAGAACAGCCACAGCAGTCCTCTCACCAGTAGGTAGAAACAGAAAAAAAATCAGAGTTTTGCCAGCTCCTTGGCTGCAGTGGAAAAGGCTCCTTCCACTACAGCTGTCTCATACTGTATAGCTTTCTCAGGTAATCTTATACTCAAATACAGAATACTTTCTTATGTTAAAGCTCTTTCCTCAAGGAGCAAGAAAAAACAAAGGAGGAGAAATAACCCAAAATTTAGACTGAAAAGAGGGTTAATCTGTAAGTCTAAGATTGCTCCATGCATAGTAAATCTCCTAATTTATCCAGTCCGGTTGCAACTGTTCAAAATGATGAGGCTTTAACCGTATCCTTTAGGAAATAACTCCACAGTTCAATAGATCTTACTGTCAAGGCTCCTTAAGTCTCAGTCTAAATGTTCCCATCTTGATTTTATCCCATTACTCTTAGTTATAGCCTTTATTCTAGCCTTGAAATAATTCCACTCCCACTTGGGGTTGGTATCCTTCTAAAACTTCTAGCTTCCACTACCCTTGGAAGACATTAGAAAAATATACTAGAATAAATTAAAATTGTCAGGAAAAAAAAATGAATGCCAGATCATTTAAAAATAAATACAATTAGAGTAGTTAAAAATGGAGAAGGCCTATTAGATTACTGAATGAGTCCCTGAATGCAGGATGTCTTAAATTAATCTGATATTAAATGTGATCTAAGCCAAAAGGTCATGAATAATCTTGCATATCTTCTTTAATTTATAATTTCTTGGCCTTTATACAATGTGTCTCAAAGTGCTAATGCAGCAGCACCTTGAGGTGTGCTAATTTTTATTTTTCAAAAAATCCAACTCATTTCTTTCTCTGAAGAAAATGATGGCCTTCATCGTACAGCACGCTTATCCCCAGTGTGAAAACCTTGGACAGGACATAACTCAAGTTGCCTGTCAAGACTGTGCCTTCTTCAAACTGAGTGCAAAGGGAAAAATTGCTGTGCCTGTCTGCAGTCAGGTAGAGCTGCTGCATCCAACCTCATTTGAGCTGCAGTTTCAACAAACACACATGGGAATGCAGTACTGGAAGAATATTTGATTGTGTTTGTTTACCAACAGTGTTGATGCCAAGCAGCTTTGCCTGGAAAAAAAAATTAAAAAAAAAAAAAAGATGAAATTTGATTTTTAATAATACCACAACTCTGATAGGAACTGTGTTACACGAAATACCATTTCAGGGTATCAGAAGACAGATGGTCTAAATGAAACAGCAATACATCAAAATCTCAAACCTGGAAGTCTTGGGAAAGTTATTTTAAAGGGAATATAAACTTAAATATATGCTGCAGAAGTCAGAACATGCGGTGTTACCATGATCACCAGGCCCTACTTCAGTTATGTTTTCTTTTTGTTTTCTTTGTGAGTAGGCCTGAACTAGCTCAAGACACAAGTCATTTAACTGCTCAAACAGAAGACCCTCAAGGAAGGAGCAAAATAAAGTTGTTCCAAAACTTTTTTAAACAATAAACTCTGGTTAATCCCCAAAATATCTTCAGTTTGTTACAATCTGCACATACACATTTGGCCTAAGGACTGATGAGTGGTTCTGCAAATATCAGGCATCTTGGTCTAGAATAAACTTTATTTCTTTGAATCCCCTTGATTCAAGTATCTAAATTGAAGAAAGCATTTTCTTGCAACAAAACTCCTCCTTGTTGGGTCAATTAAAAATAGATTCACGAGGAAATAAAGTTCCTTAGCAACTCATGTAAAGTAGGAAAAACTACAGCCATTGCTAACCACTAGGGGAAATCCAATGTGCCTTGTCTCTTTGCTAAATTACTTTGCTTTATTTTATTACCAGCCTCTTCAGACCTGTTATATCAGAGACGTTTGCTGACATATGTAAATGGTTCCAGTAAGGATGCTTTCATTTTGTTCACAAGGCACAAAGGAAGCCAGGCTGAGTTCAGGTCTTCCCGTTTGCCTTGTCTCTGGAAAACGTGAGGCACAACGGGCTTCAAGCTCCAAGTTGGACCTTACATGTACATCCTTCCTGTGTCCAACTCAGATATTCCAGTTTCATTTTCTAAATGCTCAAAATGTGTAATATAATGGCTTTACCTGTTCTTAAAGACTAGAGAACGACCCACGTCTGAACCACAATATCTACAGCCTAGGGAAAAGATCAGAGAATCAAAGACATAATCAGGTTGGAGGGGACCACAGAGGGCATCCGGTCCAACCTCTCATGGTAAAATCAGGGCCTAGACAAGGTTGTCTAGCCATTACGTTTTGCTTTGTGCTTCCTCAGCACCTGCTTTAAGGTGGTCGTTTCTTTGGCATTTGGTTTTAGGATGCCATGAGCAGCAAGCACTTGAATAACAATGTTCTGCTTTTTATGAAGAACTAGTGTCTACTGCAGCAATTACGACAGCCTCTGCTCGGAGATGGCAATGAAAAAGATATGATGGATTCTGAATAAAGAAAAATCCTTTTATTCATGATGATAGAAGCCTAGAGTGTCCAGAATATCTATTTTTTTAAAACAAGTTCTTTATTTCAAGGTAGATCTGACAGACCATGGCTGGAAGCATATGTCCCAAACATGGGTTGAGATGCTCACCGATCTTTGGAAACACAAAGGGATCGGTTCTGCTTTCTGAATTTTAATGTGGGACAATTATTTTTGCAACAAACCCTTAAAACAGGTCCGACTGGCATAATTTCGATGGCAATTTCAACTCTTTTGATTCCGATTTTGCAAACAGCATCCTGAGTCATGGGCTGTGTTTATAAAGCTGTATTCAGTGTTGCCACACACTGCAGGGACACATCCTAAAGCTGAGTTTTTTTTTTGTCACTCCTAGTTAAGTGATTGCTATCTTCATATCAAGGTGAGAACTTAAAAGCCTCGAACATGCGCATGATATTACAGCCACTGGGGAGAATCTAATTGGCAAAAACAGTTGGGAATGGCAAAGAGACCACAAAACATTGGGAAGAATCCAGCCCCGAGTCTGTTTTATAACAATATATTTTAAAACCTGGCAAATATTTATCTTCTCTTCTGCTGGATGGCCAGGTTGAACCAGGTTTTGTATTGTTGAATTATTTATGTGAATTCTATCTGGGGAAAATAATAATAATAATAATAATAATAAAAGCCCTGCTAATACGCAGAAATTCTGCCATCCTATATATCACCGGGGCTTCTGCCTGTGAGATGTAGCATGTTTCTTGAATTCCTTCCTAATCTTTCTTGGGATGACTGAATCACATTGCCAACAGACCAAAGCAGAATGGTGCTGCTGATACGTGTCTCTTCCTCGCATAGTGTGCAACAGCTTTCCTCCTTTATTGTATTGTATCCGCAGCATCAGGCTGAAATTTTGGTAAACATAATGAATCCACTAAGCCCTGGAAATGACAGCAACATTTTCTGTTACCTGCCGGATAAAGCAAAGGTTCCTTTGCTTCTGTCTCCTTCAGTAGCATTTTCTATCATTAAACATTAGACCACGGGTACTGATAGGAGAGAAGCAGATGGTCCGTGCCTTTTTACTACCTTTTTGCCTCTATTTCTAGGAGATGGTTACATTTTCTTCCTCTTTCGCAGAATAACTGGCCCTGTTCTGGCTGCCTGACAGTCATTTTCTGATGTTACATGCAAGCATTTCCACTAAGTAGCTAATCAGAAGAGGGGTTTAATATCCATGATAAGCAACATATCTAGCCATCACTCCAGACTTGGCCATTCTTTGTCGTTGCTTTTTGCTGTTTGATGTTTTTTGCTTTGTTTTTGTCTTTTTATCATTAAAGCAGAAAAGTATAATCTTGCATAACAATTATTAAACACAGCTATTAACATAAAACTTCCTGCCTAACCTTTCCTCCAGCATTTTACCTGCCAGCAAACAAACCCCACAATGCACTTCATACTCCTGGTTTAAGTGAGTGACTCTGTTGGTTTTTAACCCTCTCTTCTATGCAGTAAACTAATTTTTAGCCTGGGGGAGTTGAAAGTTCTGTCAGAGTCACAAGTCAACCTTGTGACCAGCACTCAATGGGAAAAGCTTGAAGAAGCATCATGCTACAGGCATAGAGGTGCCCTTTTTCCCCTAAAATGCCTGGGCACAGTGTCCCTGCAGGTTTTACGTGCGAGACATGAATCCAGGATGCTGATTGCAATTGTTTTCCAGAACCTAATATTAAAAGCACAATTTTCAAGGGAAATATAGAGCTGAGGGGTGGTGGGAGATCTGTCTACCTCTACCTGGAGCCTCCCACTTGGCTTTGTGGTGATGCTCGTCCAGTGAATGATTCAATCCAGCAGCCCATGGGCCGAAATGGCAGGGGAAATGCACAGCAGTGGTCACAGGAAGGACCAAATCCCAGCCCCTCAATGCCCCATGGGTTTATCTCTGTATAAACCATCCCATTCCCAGCGTGGGATAAATGCCCTGTTCCTCTCTGTTAAACAAAATTGGGAAGGGAGGTGCTCTTAACGCAAAGAGGAGGGCAAAGGGAATGGTCCTCCCCACTGGGGAGGGCATTTCCCCATCGCTCCCACTGCTTCTGGCATTTACCTTAAACTTGAATCCTGTCAGTGGCATATCCTCTCTACAGGTCCTCCCAAATGCTGACCACCTTTTTGTTCATTTTGACTAATGAACAAGAAAGAAAGCAGCACAGTGACCATATCCTGCATTTCTGTACCACTCAGGAAGTCCTCCAAATTAACATCTCATCTACAGCACAATGATCTACTACCTTCCAGCCCTCTAACAGCAAAATAAGGCACTATTCGGAACATTCTGCAAAATTATTTAGCATCAAAAGGACTGTGCATTTGAAAAATAGCTTTTCAAGTTTTATCTATCAGGCTCAACAACTCAAAATCTACTTTTTTTAGCAGATCCCCTCCTATACCAAAGTATTTTAGCCCCAGTTTGCTATACGTAAAATGTAAATGCGATGAGACATAATCTTCTACTTTTCCATGCTAAGGAGTATTTAAAGAAAGGGGGAAAAAAATCCCAGCATTTTACTTCCCTGAGGAAGCTCTTTTTTTTGCTCTTCCTCTTTAAATAACTCTATTCCCAGCCCTCTGGTGTGCTCGGGCTGCACCAGCACGGGCTGTACAACTCAATTACCCAGATCTGAAGGAAACTCACGTCCTCGGACAGCATCTCTGAGGTTTTCACCGTGAGCGCTGCCTGATCTAATTAGGAACCACTCAGCATCTTTGTGGCAATTACTAAAGAAAATAATTATGACGTGACCACTGTCTTCCTTCAGATGGAAAAGCAGCAGAAAATGACAGGAAACAGAAGTCAGCCGGGAGTTAATAAAACAGCCTTTGGCAAGAGGGGAGAGAAAGGCTGCTTCCAGGAGAGGAAGGTACAATTCTCTTGCCTGGAAAATGAGGCAAAAGTAGCACATCGCAAGCAAAGGACCAAGCGAAGGGATTTAGTCATCCTGTCATAAATGAGCCATAGCCCCACCACAACAAAGCACAGCTTCTGCTCGTCTGTTAGAGTTTATTATGGGAAAAGAGCCCCTGATGGGTGCCACGGGACACCTCGTGGCTGGCCCACTGTCACACGTTTGCCCTCCAGAGATGCCAAGCGACAAGGCGTTAACAACCCTACACCTATTCCTGCCACGAATTAAATCCCTTCCAACACAGCAAGTGATTTAAATCGCCGCAAATCCTCCCGAATCCCTGTAGGAGTAAGCCTGGTGGTGACACCAGGGAAGTGCAAAACGAACCTCCTCCCTTAATTGCAACCCCCACACCTCACCCACCAATGTGCTGCCAGAACTTCATCGTTTAATTTTAAGGATTTAACCTCTCTGCCTCAATTTAACCATGGGTAAACTGAAGCCATCAGAAGGTGGCTGCGGAGCGATGGAGACACGGCAGTGCCTTCACCAAACCACGACGGAGACGGGCGCAGAGGTGCGAGTCCTAATTCCCGCTCACAAAGTCCCTGAAGAACCTGGGAGATGTGGTGCTGAGGGAATACAACACATCATTGCATTTATTTTGCAAAGAGGTGTGAATACGCGATCCCGTTTTCATTACCCACGCAGATTTGCAGGGAGGGTTGGAGCACAAAAGAAATTAAACTTTTTGACGCTTTCTCCGCGGTGCAGCTTCGTTATCTGAGCGGTGTATCACATGTACGGGATTTAATAACTCGCTCTTAAGATCAACAATGAAATCATACCCGAGCCTTTGCTATCTTCAAGCAGTGCATAAGCAAAAGGCTGTGTGTGACAAAAGTGTTTTAGAAGTTGGGATCGCGATGTGGATATTATAGCACCGCACAATCTGAGTGCTTTCAGAGCATTCATTTACAATTGCAGCTGTAATTTCCCCTGTATTTTGATTATCTTGACATTTTCTAATCATGAGAGTTATAAATTTTAAAATGATATGGCAGGCTTGATAGGCTGTGGGTTCACCCCCCTTGAGTCAAGTTACTTTTTTTATTAAATGCTAAATTGCTTTTCTCCAAAAGGAGAATGATATTTTGGTTAATTTTTGCTTTCTGAATGCTGCCACAGATTTCTTCTGATAATACAGTGGTCTGAGTGACAGCCGAGAGCTTTCTTTTCAATATTCCTGGATAAATATTGACCAAAGATGCCAGTTCTGTCTTTCACCATTGAGATGAATTAGTTCGGGCACAATTACAGCAGGTTTTTTTTTAGCGTAGCTTCTAGTATGACTCAAAAGTTTCTAATATCAGCTTAGAATTTGCACAGCTTTTTTTTTTTTCTTTTTTTTTTTTTTTTTTTTCCTGAGCAGCTCCAGTGTTTTCAGGCATTATATATAGCTAGGGTCTGTAATTTGGCTGGGGAGGTGCAGTTGCCTGCATGTTAAGCATGATACTTTTGCTGCTCAACCCAAATTCATGCAAATTATAAGCTTTGCAAAATAACGCCTGTGCATTTGTCTTCAAGACTTTTATTCATGCTCCCCCTGTGTTCCCTTCACTGAGCAGTCCCATTTCCAGCATTGCAAGGTACAGAGGGTTTGTCCCCTAAATACTGTGCCTCAGGACTCCACCAGCTACCCCCGAAGACACATGATAATCCTTCAATTAAAAGAGCTATAAGGCAAGGGATGCATTTTTCAATCCCACTTTTCCTAATTTTGAAACCTCAACATGCCAGTTGTGATCGGCTTTTGACAATTGTACCTGCTTAAGCTGCAAAAATTACATTTTCCGGAAGAAATCCATCAACAAGATCACGAGGGCTGTCCAGCCCACGACAAGAAGAGACACTGACACTTCCCTGCTTGACAAAGGACATGTGTACACTTTCCAGCTACTTTATCTCATCTCTGACGGATGCAACCCAATGTAAGAAGCAGCTCTGCAACTTCTTTGCTTCCAGACAGATTTATAATATGACCAAAAGCAATTAGCATGACTAGACTACGAATCTCCTAACCTTCTCTCTCTTTCCCAAACTGCCCCCTATTTGACCAATAATAGTGATCTATCACACGCTTCATGGTAAGAATTTTAACTTTTATTTTACCTGTTGAAGAGAGGGGGCCACTGGGAAAGCATCAACCCTCACTTCTTCAGAAGTGCCATTTGAAATACCATTTTTTATATGTATTTCATTGATTACTGTGTAAACATAAAGGATTAAAACAACAAACAAACAACCAAAAAACATTATTGCATGCCCTAGCAAAGAATCATCCCAATGGGGGATTGCAGAGACCCTCAATTCATGCCTTGAACAATCGTTTAAAGGACTTCTCTGTTTTGGCAGATAAAATTTGAAGATGAAAACACATCCCAAGGTGCTTTTTCAAATTACAGATGAGTTTTTGATATGAATCCCTTAACGACTATTGTCTGCATCAGAAGGAGGAAGGTGATCACTATTAGCCCTACTTAGATTTGAAGCTCACATTAGCTCTCAGAAGGGTGCATTTGTGTATACTGAAGTCTTATTCTCGCTGCTAAAATGACAACCAAAGAGGGTGTATACGTCAGGTGGATAACCAGGAGAGAAATTTTCAACCATTATTCAGAAGACAACACATAGCATATCTGCACTGAATATGAACTAATAGCTTAAGCAACAATTGACAGCTGATGTCAGTACACAGGCCCTTTCAGCAAAATCACTTGAAATATTCTTCCTTACCACTAGATCCTTCCTTTTTCAAGACCCCAGGCTTAGTCAGGCTGACCTACAGCCCCTCCAGAAAGTCAATGTACTGAGAAGCATTTACGTCTACCCACCATTTATCTCCCCAAGGACTGTCTCAAAAGAAAGAAGTCATGTTGAGAAGTCTTCCTTCCTTGCAGATCTGATTCTTCCTGCATACATTCACCATGACTAGGCCTTTTGTTTAGAAACATACAGAATTTCTCTCAAAATACAGTTAGCACAGAAAGCAAACAGTAAGGCAAAAAAGGGAAATAGTCAATGCTGTCGCTGCAGCAGAGCTGCTCTGAATGAATTCCCTAAAATAGTTAACCCAGGGATAAAAGCTCTGATGGCAACATCTTTACAAGACCTGCAGAGAGACCAACGTGTGATGACCAAATGGTTATGAACACAAGGAGCTCGCAGCTAGACTGCCTTTGAAGTAATCGGATCGCATCACTCTGTACTGTAATACAAATACAATGCCTTGGAGAAATAAAGGGAGCATGTTTCATTATTTTTGGCTGATGCTGTAGTGTCCCAGTAACAGAACCATATTCCTTAAACTAACTGAAAAGCTCACGGCGGTGAAGCCTCTCAAAGCCAGTGCAACTCCACGTTTTACGGCATAGCAGAAATATCCTCCTCATTTCAGATTCTGTACAAAGGGGAAGGTGGTTTAGAAATACATCCATTTATGTACTCATTTCTATTCCTGGCAATTCAAAAAGCTCTAAGCAGAGAAAGAAGGATGTTAGGTAATAGAAGAAATATCCTCTTATGCATACGAACAACCAGCAATGTAAAACACAAACATACATTGGGCACCGAACTCTAGTTTGTTTGGATTCCTAGTCCTAATACTACAAGCGTAATGCTTCACACTGATCTTGGATTTACAGACATCTCCCCTAAATTTTGAAAGAAGCCTTCAAAATATTTTCCTGTGTAATACAGCAATGCTACATACCTTTCATAGCTTGGCTCTCCCCTGTCAGCCAGAAATCACTTTACAAAGACAGTGAGCATCATTAGCCCTATTTAATAGTGAGAAACGGGCACAGAGAGGTGAAACATCTTGCTCACAATTATACTATATGCCAGAGACAGAGGTGGGAACAGGACCTTGAACTCCTCAGCCCTGCTCACAGCGATGCAGTCTCTAGAAATGAATTCATTTCCATGACATGTAAGAAAAAACTGTTTCCAAATTTCACAAAAGCAAAGGAATCATTCCACTTGCAGCTGGGCACAGCAATTTTATTTGGTTTTCTGCAGGCAAATGTCACCTTTCCAGGTTTGTTTTCATTTTGTTCACTGCAACCAACAGACTCATCACTCCTTTGAAGTTGCTTGCTTTCTCCCGCGCTGGCAGTAGGTACACAGACAATTCTCCTCTCCCCTTCAATAGGGAAGGGTGAATTGTAATAGAGGTGTTTGGCATAGGTTTAGGATATTATTTGCTATGCACCTGCAAATAGCTGCAGTTTCGTAGTGTATCTATTTTTACGACTAACTTTCAAAGCAACACAATAATAAATATGAATGGATTTTCTAGGAATCAACAAAGTGGAGGCAAGGAAATGCATCCCTGCACAAAGCAGACTTCATGAAATGAGGCTGACAAAAAGAAAAAGAGAAGGAGATGAAATCTTGACATCAAGGTGAAGAGAAGGAGCAGAGAAGGTGCAGGACCCTGAAATTACCTTGCAAATGTGGGCCAAAGAGGCAGGTATGGAGAGCAGAGGGAAAAAGTAAGTGCTGCACCTCTGCCAGTGACACAGTAGTGGAGGAATGAAAAATAAGCAAGGAAGGAGACCTTGCCCATCTTTACCTCAACACCGGCTACATCTTGCATGCTGGAGAAACAAGAGGTAGAAGAGGCTGTAGGGCCGAGTCGTGATTTACACAGCAGCAATTTGCACTATGTGAACCGCAGGAGGAGGGCACAGACTGGCATGCTGGACAGTGCTAGCTAGAGCTTTGTTGCAGGCTGGACAACTGCTAACAGCACCCGCCAGGGCTGCAGCACACAATTTCAAATCACTTCTCTGCTGCTGGTGATCCGAAGCCCCAAGGCAGAACATGGGAATGGACCTCCTCCTTTGGCACAGCAGCAGGGAACTGACCTTATTTATCTGTAGGGCAGCTTTGAAGCACTTGGCAAACACTTTTTCTATTACAGCTGCTCTGGCCGAGTCTTTGGGCCACCTAATCTACCAGGCAACATGCTTCTGACTGACTGCAGGTAGGTTGGATGAATTTCTGGATCTGAAGAGAGTCTGTTTCCAGGACATCTTCAGTCCAAAACATGCCTCCCCTCAGTTGACCAAGTTTACTCTGCAACACACTGACTTTCCCTTTGTTACCATTTCTGCTCTACCCAGACAGCCTCTTTTCCTACTTTACTTGAGTGGTCTCTGTGCTAAATCTACCTGTCGTTAGCGATATTTAATCACTCACAATGTATGAATTACTGGAATCGAGCACTTAGCAAATGACGTATATTGAATATCATTTGCTATTGAAAGACACGAATTTGTTATTCATTTTATGCTGCTCTTTTCAGAAGAGATGTTCAAGATCTCTTCACAGTGTTGTGCTATGAGTAACACCAGCTATTCTCCAACTGTGAGCCTGTGAAATCTTTTCCCTTGTCCAGCTTGAGCAGAAATCCTGACGTTTACCATTCAGCATCTGCCTGGTCATTCTCTTCTGGCTTTCATTCCTCCAACCTACAAGGACATCACGTCACTTCATCTCTACCAACTCTACCAAAATCCCGTATGGCCTATTTCTTCTCTGGAAAATTTCCAGTTCTTTCAGAAAGCAGATTGTAGTGTACCACTAATTGCAGTTAAAGAGAGTAGATGGCTCAAGTAGCTGTTATTTATTCATTTGACATT